>NC_091023.1:5759226-6062256 GCF_041296385.1 Aphelocoma coerulescens
GCCTGATTTTTATTTATTTTTCACTTCCTGGGTTTTCTCAAGACATTCCTTCTTCCTATTTCCTCCTAATTAAACACAATGGAGCCTTGCTCTTTAACCTACTAACTAGAGAAAAAACAAATGATTTTCTGGTCATCTCAAGAGCCATAGAATTGTTTAAACTGGAGAAGACCTTTAACATCACAAACTCCAACCACTAACCCAGCACTGCCAAGTCTACCACTAAACTATGTCCCTAAGCTCTGGGGCAGGAGCTTGGACTAGATGACCTTTAACAAAGGTCCCTTCCAACCCAAGCTATTCTAAGATTTTATGAAAATATGAATTATTTGAGTACTGTTAATAATGGCTTGTGCCAAGGAAAAATTAATTGGACTGAATTTGATGTAACCGAAAGATGAACTTGGCTTAGAATCACAAAGGGACTGATTAAGCTCAGGGTTTGTGTTAGAAGACTATACTCTGCTTTACCAGTTCTCCAGGAAAACTTGAAGACAGCAAAATCACAAACATGACTCAATGTCTGATTTACCTGTCCATTTGAAAATTACCAGTGCTTTAATTTTTCCCTTTTCTGAGATGGTCTGCTTTAAATGAAAGGTGAGTAAGCAGAGGTATCCTGGTAAAAAATTCATTACTGTCTTTTTGCTTACCTATTGAAAAGGAAGCCACCCCCCCCCCCCAATTACAAACATAACTGCTTTAATTGGGGATTCTGGGTGCAGCAGCAATGGAAGTAATAAAGCATGCATGAGATTTTGATTGTTGAACTTTCATCAACTTACTTCATCACTCTACAGTCAAAAATAATCGGAAATAGGCAATTGCAAACAACAGCCAAATGCTATTCCAAGGGCATGTCTAAGTAATTGTCTTGTTTTCACACAAACTGAGTCTCTGTAACTCCCACTAAAATCAGGACCTTGAAATACATCTCCAAGAAAATCCCCCTGTGGTGCTGTGGCAGGGCCAGGGAGCAAAGCTGAGCAGTTTTCGCTGCCGTGTATCGCCAAAGCAAAGCAGCAGCAACTCCGTGCCCAGAAACGCTTCCCAGTGTGTTCCACTGCATCTTCTAACAGGGCACACACAGCAACAAATGAACACCACTTGTTTCAGCCAGGTCAGTACCTGGGACAGCTTTCCTTGGGGAGCCCATCCTGCCCTCACCACAGACCATCTAACACACACTTTGCAGCTGCCAGAGTGTTAAGCACAGATTAACATCAGCACTTAGGGACAGATGTGAATGGCAACGTTTTTACTCTTCCTGTGTGGAGTGGAACAAGAAGGGGATCGAGAAAGAGTGTGTGGGGATGGCATTAGGATGAGAGGGAAAGGTACAGCTGTTTTCTGCACCTTCCCAGTATGACCTGTATTTTGGACTAAACCAGCATGGCATCTTGCACATGCAGCTGGGGGGCTCTTCCACTTCTTTACATCCTCCTACAGTTACATCTGCCAGCCTGCTGCCCAGCACTGCTCACCACTGTGTGTACCAGGAGAGAAGGGTCTACTCTTGCAGGGCTCTGAGCGACTAAGGTCAAAACATTTAGAGGTATAAAACACTTTTGGCTCAGGTGTTATTGTACCCTTAGGTAGCCTTTAAAACCACAAAAACCCTTGTTTTTTTCAATAGTTCTGAAGCTGTGCTGCAAATGTATTATGTGACTTCTGAAGGAACTGCCTGTAAAATGTGACAGAAAATGAATGCAACTAAACCCAAACCAACCCCTGCCTCACTCCCAGAAACACCTTATCTTTTACATCCTGGAATTCTTCAGTGGTTAAAGTCATACTTCAGCTGAATTTCCACTGTTTAGGTAAAATTTATGATGCAACAGCCAAGTGATTTATATTCTTGTTTGGAATGAGATTTCTAAATTCTGCTTTACTACAGATGTCAGCCTCTATACTATATTCTATCATTTGCCAGTGAAAGCTTTTCTTTAAAGTTAAGACATTCAGATGAATCACATTTTCTTTGCATCTTTTTAAAATAAAAGGTTTCCTTGTCTCTGTAATTCCCACTCCCCATCCTCCAGTTTCTGTTGCTCTCAGTGTACAGAGAGAGACTGTGATATTTATTCCCTTACTTAACAATGAATAGTACAACATACCAGTGAAAGCCTTTCTGAAATCAATGAGACTTTTTATGGAGTGTGGTACTACTCATTGTGAGCAGGAGTGTTTCAGTTTGGCCTGAAGAAAGATCCAAGATGACATAAGCTGAAATGAATAGAGTTACTCACCACTACAATACATGTGTTAAAGAGACCTGGGCAGATGGAAAACCATTTCAGTAGCTGCCAAGTGTTTTGACTCCCTAAAGCAGGTAACAAGAGACCCTGGCAGTTCTTAAATCAAAGCATGACTGTCTTGACAGTAATTTCAGAATAATCAATGGAAGAAGTAACTTTTTACATTTTTATAAAGTCCTTAGTTCCAGAGTCTTAACAGATATTACAAACAGCAAATATGGCAGTACTCCTGGGAAGTATTATTCCCATTTTTCAGATGAGGTAACAGACATGAAGTGGCTAAAATGATCCAGGTGGTGGTCACAGCAGAAACCTGCAACGGCCTTCAGTCAGCACTACACTTCCATCCTTCAATCCAGAAACTGATGCAGCCAAATGTCATTTCATTCCAAATGTGGCCATTTACTAAAAGGTAATCAAAATCAAACTGTAGGTAATGATACACTAGCTTTCAAGCCTATAGCTCATGGTTCTTAGCCCACAAGAGCTGGTGAGGGATTGGATTGTCTTTGTTCTGTTTGTACAGTCTGATCTAACACTGGGGCTCCAGGAGTATCTGGAACAGGATCATTCATTTATTGTAATTAGCTAGGGTGTACCATAACTGAATGCCTGTCCTTGCTGAAAACAGGATGGGCATCAAAAATAAAAAATGCAGAATGAAAAATAAACAGTGATAATCAGATGTGATGACAGAAGTACACAACAGCTGCTGCTCTTGTGAGGTGCAGTGAAGTACAAGCTGGAAGTATCAAAGGCAGAGTTACAATGGAGAAAGCTGTCAGCAAACAGACATGAAACAGTGAAAGATGAAATAGCTTTCCCCAAATCATGCAGTATACTAGACGTTTCACATGTGATGTGATACAGATTATCACATGTGATACAGTGAAGGTCCAGTAAGTTCAGTATTTCTCTGTGTGTGTGTGTATGATTTGGGTTTTACTTCCTACAGTGGAAATTAACAGTACCAGGTTCCTGAAGCACAATTTGACAGACTTATTACAAACATCTATTTAATTCAGACATTCTCAGCACCTGGGAGAAGTTACAAAGCCATCCAACCTGCCTCTAAAAAAGAAAGGTATCCAATGACAACATATGCCTCAGCATCTGGAAATCACCATGCAGCACACACAGCAAACCTTGCTTGCACAGGCTGAGATCGGCAGTAGTTTGCTTTTTGTCCCACCTGCTGCATTGTTAGATTATTATCCTTGAAATACACCAAATGATTATGTAAAGAGAACTTCATGCTTGACCAAGTATGCAGTGCAATGCAATTAACATTTTAAAGCCATTTGGAACATGTCTAATCTTACTGCTGTCTTCATCTTTGTCCCTGTTCCTGTACTGACCAATACTTATTTACTTGTTTTTGCCTTGGCCTACACTGAGCTATCAAATCCCTTTCCAGCTCCTTTCCAGCTGGCTCAGACACAGGGAGAAGCACATGGGTATGAGGTGAAGGGTGGGCTACAAATATCACTATGAAATGGAAACAACACCCATAAATGTTCATCACATGTTCATAATTATGGGCTAGGTTCTGTGAGAGACAAGAGAATGGAGAGACCTGGACCTAAACCTCTCCAAGGGGCTTTGTGCTCATCACAGCTGCAATATTCTCCTCTGCTCCCACACACCTGAAGCAGCCAGCAGCCACCTGAATCTCCAAGTGTGACACTTTGCTTAGTACTGTGCTGGATAAAGAAAGGACTAAAGACGACAGAAATGTGCCTTGCTCAGAGCTGAAAGGATGCTTCCACTGCAGCAACAATGGGGCAGTAACAGTGCTGATGTTTGTGAGCCACAACAGGCAGTGAGGGCTTCTCCCGCTGTCACGTGTGGTACAGATCCAATCCAGCTGTCAGCCTTTGGCTGTGCTTCTCTCTCTTCACATCCCAGTCTGTTTTGCCTTTCACCTGCATGAAATCATGGTACTTTCCAGGAGATGCTGAGGGCATAGAACACTCGCCCCAAGTCTCTGGAAGGAAATGAAGATTCTTTCCTTAGGTATCTCTAAGCAATTTGCTTTTTCCTCTGACATTTCTGGCTTTCTGCACATCCTGACTGCTTCCCCTTGTCAAGTGCTATTTGTCCTGTTTGCTCCAAACATTTCTGGGTGCCCTGTGTGCTAAAGGGAACAGCACAAGTTCTCTGACAGGGAGGATACAACCTGACACTAAATCAACAATAACACCTGTGTAGAAACAGAGCTCAGCCTTTATCTGGGACTGGGTATCTGTGTAGGGAGCTCTGCTGGAGTGCACTGTCATGGCACAAAGGGACCTTCGTGGACTACTGGCATGTAAAACCTTTACACCTGCCTTGCATCCACAACAGGAGAGAACACTGATTAATGCACAAAAATATTGAGTATCATCTGTTTTAAAAGACAAAAGATGGTTAAGCTTTAGAGGGAGGCTGTGCAACTCCAAACCTCTCATTCATATCCACTCTCTGTGGAAGTGAATGGAATGGCCTTCCCCATATACACACACCACAGGAAGGACTGCCATCCTGCACAGCCACAGGCTCTTTCTTGCAGTAATCAGCCACTGGAAGTGAAAGAATTCATTTGTACACGTAGAAATGCAGCATTAAGAATGTGCAGTAGCACGCAGAGCAATCATTTCAATTTTACTTGTTTATGTACCTCCTGTAAAAATAATCATTTATGGTCATTATAGACCTGCTCTAATGTAAATCAAATGAACAAACCAGTACATTACTGCTGTCCTCCTTTGCTCAAGTTTATTTGGCAGCTGGGTTTGTTAGCACTGTCAGAACCCAGGTAATCAGTCACCCACAACCGAGGTGGGAGCGAAGAAGAGGTGGATGCCATGCTGAGGTTGAATATGGAGAACGAGGGGTTGCTCGTCCCTCTCTGTGCAGGAAGCACTGTGGGGCTGTTCCTACACTCAGGCACAGGGCACAAACCTGTGAGGAGGCAGCTGCTGGGAGGGCAAAGCTGCCTGTCCCCCTGTGACCACCTGCCAGGCCATGGGGGTGCCCACAGGGCACTCAGTCCCCCCACCACGGCAGCAGCTGTAACCCCAGGCCTGATGAAGAGCCCTCAGCACCTCCAGCTGTCAGAGCAAGAGCAAAGGCAGCTCACAGCAAGCACTGCCTGGGCTGCAGCACAACAGAGAGGAGGACTGGGATAGCTGCACCCTGTTACGTGCTTCTTTTCACTCCAAAAGCAAAGGAATTACAGAACTTCACATGATACCCAACTCCATCCCTTGATAATCTTCTGCTTATTTCCTTCTAGGTGACTTCATTTGGTGACAAAGTGGGAAACCAAAGAGAGAGGAAAACAGGAGCAATGCCTAAATCAAAAGAAAGGCCTGATGGAAAAATCTTTCCCTTGAGACTTCTGGCATCTCAAAATATGAATTACTTATTTTTACTGGAGAGCTGCCTGGAATAATCTGGGGAGAAATAAGGGCCTGTGACTTGCTCCAAGTTAAAAACATTGTCGAGAGGAAAGCTGAGGGCACTTTTTGCTTGTACCCAGCAACTTTTCTATGCAGTCTGATAGGTATCACATTGTGTTATGCATGAGCACAAAAGAGAGCACAGAGAAGGCCGGTCCTTTAGCAGAACCTCAGAAATAAAAGAGATTTGAAAGGAGACTTTTTCCCCCTCTTGAAGGAGTCACTTATCAGCTCAAAAGAGTCCCTGTGGGGAAATAAACCTTCAGAATCCTCCGGTAAGAAGCTCCAATGCATTTATTCCTTCTTTAAATATAACCTAGAGTGCCAAGCAGGAAAAGAATGGGGACAATGGGGAGGAGAAGCACACATACCAAAATATCCCTGACAACAACATGGGCTGTGCCCCAACATGACAAGCTGTCCCCCTGACAAACCTTGGTGGGTTTCAGTTTCCTGTGGGAATGTGCCACCAGCAAGAAAATCCTCAAACCAACCACATTTAGAACCTCTATTGCTTATTTATCTCTATCAGAAATACAATTTGCATCTTGGTCTGGCTCAGAAATGAACACATTAGTAAAGCAGATGGAACCTCTCAGTTCTACGGCCTTTAAGGAAAGATGTTATGAGATCCTGCAGTTCTCTCTATTCCCTGGGCAATCCTGCACAGCAGTGTTACCTGCTCAGCTCAAAATGAGTACAGACAGGTATTTGCTCTCATAATTACCATTTGATAGCAGGGATTATATTCTGTCCTGAATCTGCCACCTGCCTCTACAGCAAACTTGCCTGGATGACTTGCCTGAGCATTCATTAGAAATGAACTGATCAGTAGTTTGACTTGACATCAATGTTTCCCCCCGGTAGCTCACACATCCCTTTCCATGTGATAGGATCCAGTAACTCACATGGGCACGGTGTCCCCAGACCTCAGGGATTAACGGGACGAGATCTGAGAGTGCACAGCAGAACACAACACACATATCTCGAGGGGAATGCTGCTGCTTGACCCCCAGCTGGGAAGTGGCACTGGGAAGTGTCATCCTGCACAATTCCACACGCCACGGGAGCACTGCGAGCCCAGGTGAGCCATGCAAGGGGGCTGAAGCTGCAGCTGAGAAGCCACGCTGCTCTCTTCCCTGCTTGCTGCCATCCCTGTTGGGATTTATCTGTAACTTCCCATGAAGGGCAGCACTCTGGTCTTTCTCTCACAAGTCTGTGGGTACAGAGGTGATGAGAAAAGAAGTCCTGTAAACTGTGATAGCATCATCTCTGGTGATGTCTTCTTCAGTGTTGTGTGGGAAGCACAGAAAAGCCAGGCTGTGAAGGATCTCCTACAGAGTGCTGTGTGATAGACCTGCTTCCAAAGATGACACCTCTGACAGAAGGAAGCTGTCACCCAGCACGGACATGTCACGAACAAGGCCACAGAACACACGCAAAAGGACTGGAAACTCATTCTCCCTAGAACATTTCCTGTACCCCAAACACTGCCCTAGAAAATCAGACTTCAAAGCAAAGCAATTCCCCAAACAAACATCCCTACTGGCACCTCCTCCTGCCAGCTAGTAAGAAAATCATCCTTGCAAATCACCAGAGCTATTTCAAACCAAATGTCAAATGTTTCAGGCATGTTTGAGGGAACACTCCTCTCCAGGCCTGCTCAGAAGGAGTGTGTGGTGACAGGGAGTTTGTTGGCCTGGCTGGACCCCACTGCTGTGATCCAGTAACTACTCCTCTGCTTTGCTAAATGATTACACAGCAGCAGTGAAATAAAGCCCAAACTCTTCCAATAATGTGGTGAATATTCCAAATGAGACTACAGGAGATGTGCTGTGTCTCACCAGTGTCCGACAGAGACCTGTAGGTCGTTCTTATGTTTGTGGATTGTGGGGACAAGACAAGTAGGGCAGAGCCTCTGGCTCAGCCCGGGGTAGCTCCAGTCACAGACACAATCTGGCAAATCAAATCTCTTCTGCATCCCAATTCCAGTATTGTGGAAGCGATTTATCTTCTTCACAAGGTTGGCGAGGGAATAAAATCACTGTGTAAGTGTAGATGCTCCAGTGACAAGTCAACTCAGTTCTTATAAGTATGTCCTACATCCTTCTGCATAGGAAACAGATTAATCCCGAGGGACTGACAATGAACTAATCTAAATAGCATTCCTTTTCCTCCTTAAAAAATAGAAAAAGCATGGGAGAGATTCTTGGTGTTTGGTGATGATTGATGAGGGTCTTACTGAATTTCCCCCCAAATTATTCATGTTAGCATTTGATCAAAAGGTTACTTTTCTATACTAATAGGGGATAAATCCTATATTTTTTGTTAAAGGTAATTCCATATTTAGGGAGGTATGATTCTTCAATGCTTGTATCAAACTTGTAAGAGAAAAATCCCATTTTCTAGCAATTTCATAAGCCTCAAGGAAATTTAGAAAGTTTGGTGCCTTAAAACTTCTGTGTTTTTTTTAAAAAGTTAGCCTTAACAGGAAAATATTGTTGCAGCATATTTACTGTATGTAAATAGACCTGCTAGCTGAGAAGTCTTAATTACTTTTCAACTGAAAGCAAACATTCATCAATACACCAAAAAATCTCATGGATTTGATTCTTTGCTGTGAAAGACATCAAAGTGATGATAAACTTGAATGAATGAATGAAGGCAATAGAAAACTCTTCCAAAATTTTTTTTCAGAGATTTGCTAACGTAGTGAAAACAAGAAAATAAATTAAGATTTGCATCTGCACTAAAAATCAAAAACAGTTCCACCACAAATTTACAACTGTTGTGAGAGACATTTCTTTACTGAAGTTGTCCAAGAGCTTGATTTTATCTAAGCCACATTACTGAAGAAAGCATATTTTAATTAAAATTCTCACTGCACCAAACATCTCAAGTCAATATTTACATCCTATTAACATCAAAGAGATACACTTCAATGCCCTGCTGAATAGGGACAGTCTGGTCATTTTAGGACATATTTGCCACAAATCAGCTTCTGCCAGCTCCAGAGGAATCTCCTGACAGCTTGTCCCAGTGCTGGAGGAACACTGAGAGACACGAGCAGGTTACTCCCCTGCAGAGGTGCTGCTGGGATATCTCCACACAGTCACACTGGGAGTGACACAGAGCTCTGTCCCACCTGTCCTTCTGTCCCTGGAGACATCCAAATGAGCAGTCACCACACAGCCAACCTCCCACACAACCCCTCAATGGGACAGCCCAACTCTAGGAAGGCAGGAAGTGGGCAAGGGGCCTCTCTGTGGCTCTCCAGGGTGGAGACAGCCCATGGTGACACGAGTGACCCATGCCCTGGTGAGGGCTGCCCTCCCCTTGGAGCCACGACCATGTCAGCACTTTGTAGCCCTGGCTCTCCCAGCTAGGTCACAGCCACACAGCTCCCTGGGGACAGGACTGCACCTCTGGCTCTCACACTGTGACAGGGATGGCCACCAGGACTGCTTGGAAGGCTTGTGGGAGGAGAAAGTGGCTCAGCACATGGGGATGTTTCAGCCCAGAGTTATGAGGTTGGGTGCTTTAATCTCCTGAGGAAGATGAAACTTGGCCATGTCTATGTACAGAAGCTGGAGAAAGGATCCAAGAGACCCATTCCAAGAAGGAAATCATAGAGCAAATGACCTTCAGTACCTGGATTTCCTTCACACAGTTGGTGTGAGCCATTCCAGCAGAAAGGTGACCCGCATGGAAAGCCAGAACAGCTTGTTCTGGCCTCAAGCATCCACCTTGGGAGTGCTAGAGGCACTTGTACAAGTGAAAAGGGAAGGCTTCATTGGACAGGGGGTATATTTTACTTAAATCCAAGCAAATAAATAACTGTCTTTTGTTTTGCTGCTGACAGAGTACAGCTCTTATGTAATCATTAGAAAATGGATGGATGGGTCTGAAGTCTCAGGAAGCTACTCTTAATGAAACAGAAGAATTAAAGAAAGTGGGAGTGCACAAAGGAAGTTTGAATTCCATGGAAAGTGCAAAACAACCGATAATAAAATATTGCAGTTGCAACTATTTGCATGGACAAGATTAACTTCTACACAGAAACAAAAGGCATTTGACTGCACTTCCTAAAAATGTTAGTGCCTGTGTTGTATGAGGAAAGTAAAAGAAGAATTGGACAGTTTTAGGCTGAATTACGTCTCATTTGTTTCAAGCCAGCTTTACTGGCTTCAATGAAAAGACTCTTGCCACTTAGCTTTGAATCAAAGATTTTAGAATTTTCTTGGGTGTGAATACACAATTCCTTGGACTTTTACATGCTTTCTTTTCAGACAGCCAACTTTTCTCTCCCTTGTTACTGAGGAGGTGGCTGTTGTCTGCCACTCTGAGTTTGTCACCACTGTGTGTGCCCATGATGGACTGGACGACACTGTGGGAGCACCAGAACCTCAGGGCAGCACAGCACATCTCAAAGGGGCTGAACAGCACCCCCCGAGTGTGCCTGATGCTTTCACACATGCCCAGGCCATGCAGGCTGGAAGAAAACAGATTGTCTTCAGAGGCATCAGCCCCATGGCCAGCAAGGCCAACAGGATCTCAGCACCTGTCAGGATTGTGCCCATACATTTCTGAAGCCTGGAATGCCAACAAAACATCTCTAACACATCACTCCTCCCTCACTGCTGGTCTCCAGTGACTAGAAAGCAGTGATTCAGAGTTCAGACACAAATCTGGCAGAGAAGCAGCAACTGACTCAACAAGCAGCCTGGGGAAACAGTGCCCTTTTGCAAGCACATGCTGGCAGTTTCTGAGGTGGAGAAACCGGACGGCTCCGACAAGGCAACTGCTGTTTACTTTTACCATCACAAATACAGAGAAATACAACTTCAGTGTAAGAATCTGCTGAAAACATTCACCACCATTTTCATACCATCTACTTGAACTCAACATGTGCCCTTTTCCTCTTAGCAGTGCTGCAATGTGAAGTAATGGTCTGTGACTGCAGAAGCTCTCAGGTAAGCGAGAGCTCTCTCAAGTTAACAACAACATCCTCCAAAGGCTGATTTTCTGTACATCTTGCTCCAACAAAACATTTGAAAGAACAGTTTAAGAGATTAATCAATTTTTTCATGATGTGGGATTTTTCACCGAGTGTATTTTTCCTGTCATTTAGTCTTACAAAGATGACAGTGCTCTGATAAACAGACTGACTTTGTGCAATTCATCAGGACTTTCAACAAACTCTCTCAAACTTCTAATTCGTTTTTCTTAAACCCTGTACTATGGAAATCCAAGACCAGATTTTGCTTCACTAAGCTCTAATAAAGTGTCTCTGTACAACATTTATATACAAATCCTAAACCAGACCAAAGTATGTGATTTTAATGGTCTGAGGTCATATTATTGTAGGTGCACAGCTCACAGTTTACACGATCTGCTGGCTGCCTTGTTTATCGACATATGCGATAGTGGCTAATTTTGTTTTATATGTCTGGGCTGGGCTGGGGTGAAGGTCAGCTGCAGGAGACAGACTGGGGCCGGGGCTGCAGTTCCAGTGGCGGTGACTGAAGGAGGAACAGATGGACAGAAGGCAGCAGCCTGCAGACACACAGCTGTGTGGGAATGGGGCAAAGTAGAAGCTGGACAGAGCACAAATGTGGCACGTGGGTGAAGGCACAGGAAACCCAAAGCTCAGACAAGGAGAGATGTGCTTTCCAAACTCATCTCCCGCAGCAGGAACCGTGGCAGAGAGAATTCCAGCAACGAAACAAGGAGGCAGAAGAAAGAACTGAGAAAGAAAACCATGGGAAAGCACACGGGGCAGCACAGGGGTGAGAGGAGAAGGCCCAGAAGGCAAATGGAGGGGACAAAAGTGGAGGGAGGCAAAAAGAAAAAAGGGCGACGAGCATCACCAACAATGGGGCAACTGTTGCCAAAGAGGGGCGGCTGTGACAGAAACACTTCAGCCTTTTGATCCCGTTAACAGCATTCAGAGACTCGCCTTGTGTAGCCAGAGCTGGGCACAGGGCCAGGGCAGACACACAGGGCCTGATTTGCAACCTGCCACACGCCTGCCCTGGGAACGGCGGCTCTGGGAACGGCTGGCAGCTCCCCTGCACTGGGATGGACCCCACCGCCGTGCCAGGCTCACTGCCACCGTGGAATCTCAGCACCTCAGAAATTCATGGTACCTGAAATGCCCACTGGATGAATTTTTCTTCATGATTTTATCATTTCTGGAAAAAGTCTGCTGTGGATTAGCTTGGGTACTTCTGAACACCCCCTCTGCAGCTAGAAAAGTCCTTTGAAAATTCGCCCCAAACACAGATTTGCATGGCTGTGTTCCAGCCTCAAAGTGTTGACCAAGCTGCCCAGGACAGTGCTTGGAGACCAGCTTAGCTTCAGTATATTGAGGAATGCTGGCTTAATTCTGCTAAGAACCTTTCGAGCCAGGATTTTAAAAAAAAATTACCTCCAGCTCCCTGTATAACATATGCTGAGGTACTTTGTAATGAGAACTTTTTCAGAGTAGTTCTGGAAGGACAACCCAGGGCAACGATATGCCACATGCTGGTGCTGTCATTTGCCAGACTACTGTTATGCTACAAACTACCCTGTTCCACTTCAGCTCAAAATAAGAGAAAAAGATAAAAAATTAGAGAAGAACTACATCCTTATGTGTTTGTCTGCTGAGAAGCAAGTAATGGAGTTTTGTTTGTTTCCTATAAAAGAACCTAAGTAAGATCCATTAAAGCAAATCTTTTAGACTGCACAGGATTACATACCTCATACGATAAAATTTTTGCATACAAGTACAAGTACACGAGTACAGGTACACATGCACAAAGAAAATAATGTTTATCTTCAACAGCTGCAAGTTAACACACCCCTAAAAGGTAGAAGACTTGTACTCAGCAAGTGGATACTCTGGGTTTCCCATTTAATATCCATAAAGATTTCCTGCAGAACCCCTTTTTTCTTTCCAAAAATCTTCATGCAAAGCACATTCGAGCCACCCATTTAAAGAGAAACTGTCTACTTGAGATAAGCTGCTCCCTACATGTTTCTGCATTTATCAAACATGACTTAACTGAGAAAACAAAATGAAAATCTATTAGCTGCAATTCAGAGTTGTGACTGCAGTGTAATGGCTTCATTATGAGTGGGATGATAAAACATTCCCAACTGCAGGCTCTGTTTCAGCAGCAGCTACTGAACAGGAGCTACACTTCAGCAGCAGCTCAGTGACACAGCACACAGTGCCTGGCCATACTGCAGGGCAAGGACCTCAGGCTGGAATTCCCAGGAGGTGCATTCCATCCCCTGCCCCTGAAAGATTTCCCCATAGCCTTGGAAAAATGAACCTTTTTCTCTGTCTCTCCATTCCCAGCCTGCATATGGGAGAACAAATGCAGAGGAGGACTATGAGGCCCTCTTTTACTACAGCAGCTGGCCACGAAAACATCTTCAGAGTGTTAAGGATTTATGCCATAAATGTAACAGCAATCCTGGTTTTCTAAGAATTTTCATTTAGCCTCCATAAAGGGTATGAGGAGATATTGCCATGCTTTGGGGAAGTGGAGCTGTTTGCTGGGGACTCTTGAGAAACTGGGGAGCTGGGCTTCATTAGACTCTGACATGGCCCAACGCAGAGAGGATCAAACCCCACCCCCTCACCCCAGGCCCATGGCACACTGTTCACACACCCAAACACACAGCCCAGGGCCAGAGCCTGCTTTGTGTGAGTAATAAACTCCCCCAGCCCAAAGCAGCAGCTGCAGACATGCCCCGTTTGGAGAATACGTTCAGTGCGAGGTGCAAAAACACACGTAGTGTTCAGCTGCCTCCATGCACTCCCTTTGTGCTCAACTTTAAAATTAATTGCTTAAAAATCCAAATATGAATTACTCACATATTTGCCTATAAATTAGAAGCTTTCACAGCAAACATGGGCAAGTTATTTACTATCCACACAGAGCTCAAAGCAACCTTTAATAGTAGCCACAAGGCCAAGTCCTGAGCTAAAAAAACATCAAGCTTATGTACTTTACAAGCACACAGTTAAAAAACTTGCTCCTAATCTGAAGAACAAATAGGGGATTTATTCAGAGAATGCCAGAGGGACTGTAGTAATGCCAGCAGACTGCTGCAGCCAGCCTCGTGGAAGGTGAGCAAAGTTCAGACTTGGTACACTAAAGCTTTTAGTCTAAGTCAGGACAAAAAAAGGACAAGAAAAAAGACAGAAGCTGCAGAAGGAAGTTGAACCAGCATGGTTAGAGCTCACCAGGGTATAGATCAGGCTGCTTTAGGTAAGCACAGCATATAAGGAGGCCAAGTTTAGACCTAGTCAACACAGTGACAAATTAAGTAAAACCACATTCCCTCTTTGTAATCCTGTGGGTTTATGCTGTTCATTAGATGATACCCTGGTTCTGCCCCAGGGCTGTGTTCCCCTGGCACTGAACTCATGCTCACACTCAAGTTCCCACCTACAGATGCAGAGACACCCTTCCTTCCTTCCAGCAGAACTCCTGACACATGGGGCAAGGTGTGGTGCTCATGGGATGGCCTCTCCCTGACCTTTCTGAACAGCTTAGAAATTATTAGAGTCTTAAGACAAAGATTTTTATCTTTCTTAGATGAAAAAACCAAAACCAAAATAAAACCCTCCCCCCCCCCAAAAAAAACAACCCAAAAACAAAACCAAAAAAACCCCCAAGAAACCAACACAACCAAAACCCACACCAATCCTTATTTATTTTTTGTTTAAAAAGTGTGTAGTATTGAAATTTATTTGCTTCTACACTTCCCATGACTGATATTTTTAGAATATTCCATTTTTTTTCTGGAATTGATTCCTCCAGCTCCCTGTTCCTTGTTGCCATGTGGTGTCAGTAGCACCAGCCTGATGTGGACACAGCACAACAGTAGGGTACCTTTCCCAAAGCTCCTAATTCATGTCCCCCAGGGCTTGGTGAGGAGGAACACGGTGTGTCTCGTTCACTTGATGAATTGGGAAAATTGATGTTTCACCCTTGTAATTAACTACATGCAAAAATGTAACTGAAGTTTGAGAAATGGAGCACTCAGGGATCAGGAAATCTAGACAGAAGGTGGAAAATTTAATGTCTTCAATTCTAGGCTTTTGCCATACACTCTGATTTCTGTCCAAGAGTGACTAAAAAGGGAGAAAAATTTAAAATAAAGTTTCTCATAATACAGAAGTAATCCTACGAAGTCCCTAGGATACAGACTGATGGAAACTGTGAGAATACACCAAGGGAATTGTCACTTATACATTTGCAAGGGTTTTTTTTGCCAGAGACAGATCTCTGGCAAAATGAAACTACCCTTATACTTGTATATTCTGATTCTAAATTTTAAAATAAATTTCTATGTTTACCTTAAAAAAATAGATAATAAAAAAATTCTCCTACACAAGTTTGTTTCATGAAATTGGATGATTTGGCCAGCTCTCCCTGAATTAAGGCCACCAATAGTTGCATACTTGACAGAGGACTCCTGAATGTCCTGGAGAACACAGATCTTTAGTTGGCACCTTCAGGTAGTGTAACATGAACTCTCAGAATTTCAGTTCTATTAAACAGCTCTTAACTACTTGGCACTAACAAAATTTGTTCCCATTAAACTTAATTTATGCTAATTAAGTACTGCTTAACACCATTCTCTATCATTAGGCAAAATCAGTTTTCTGGGAAAAGTCATAATCAAGAGGAAACTTCATTTCAGAGTGTTCCAACTCTGAACAGCATGTTGTAATAAAGTTCATTTATAGAGCACCTCACCACCAGCATTTCACCAAAATTCTGTGTGCAGCCAAGGGCAGTGTCCAGCACGGAGCCCTGGGAAGGCAGAGGAACAGGGAATGGGGCAATCCTTTTTAAAGGGCCGTGGGACACCAGCAACAAAGAGCCTGTCTGTCCTGCAGAAAGCACAAACAGCACATTTGTTATCTGGGCACAGCTTCCCCTGAGGGGATCACAGCAAGGTCTGCTGAGGAGAGGAAGTGACAAAGTGCAACTCGTCCCCAGCACAGGGAGTGACAGGAGAGACCATCCCAGATGTGCCTGCAGATGTAGCAGGAGGCTGCTCTGGAGCTGCCACATCACTGCGGGGAAAAAACAAGAGGCAGGGCCACAGGACCGAGCCACAGTTTGAATCTTAAGAGCTCTCAAAGGAGACCCCTGTGTGTCTGGCAAAAGCATGAGATAACTGCCCTTGAGGAGTATGAGGGCAATGCTGAATGAGAAGACAGATGGGGGAACTGGGAAAGAGGAGAGGCCTCTGAGTGAGACTGGTTAAGCTGGGCTCAGTGAGGAAAATGAGATTTTCAGTCTGATACTGGTCTGAACTGGGGAGGAAGATCTGTGGGTTACCAGCATATGGTAGCATTTGCCTTTGCCCACATGGATGAGATTTCTGCTGCTTTTGTGGAAGCTCAGCTAAGGCCAACCTGACTGCCTGGGAAATCCTGCCCATGCTGCTTTAGACCACCAGCACAGGACACTGCAGTAATTACTTCTCCTTTACAACTAAGTGTCCTGTGGAACAGCTGTGATGCTCTTTAGAGTAAATTTCTGCCTTTCCATAAGGGATTTAGAAGCCCTTTAAGACCTCTTTGTGTATACACTTACTAATTGGTTCCTGTAACTTTAAAATGCAAGTGTCCCAGCAGCTGCCTTGTCCCAACCTCTGTAAGCATGTGGTCATCCTGGTGATCCAGAGAATGCAGGAATACAGTATTCCAACTCATTGTTCAGTCAATAAAGTGAAAAATGCCATTCCTGTTTTAGCAGATGGCAGCAGAAATGCAATACAAGAAGCAAGAACACTAATACAGAAATCAATATCTATTACAGTTTAAATCACATTGCAGTCCTGAAATGATAATAGCAATCCTTTAAAAGCTAATGCTGATCCTGTTTGTATTAGAAGTCGGTTCAATGTATTTCAGGTTTTAATTCTGTTACAAAAATAATTACCTTTTAACCTCGACCCCCCAGCCCCAGCCCCCTCCTCCTTCCCCAGCCCCTGATCCCACAGAAGAAAAACAAACCAACCAGCAAAAAAAGCCCCCAAACAAACAAACCTAATCACTTCCTTCCTTCCAGTCTATGACTGGCGAAGGGATTTTTATAATGGGAATTCCCACAGCAGGCATGTCATGGTCAGTGCAGAGGGATTGTTCAGGCAGCTCTGTCCATGGCTGTGCAAAATCTTTCTGGACAGCTACAGAGTAGCACGAAGAAGAAAGAAAAGAAGTCTTTAGAAACTGCTGACAGAGCAAATGCTCCCTTCCTCGAGTAAAACCGAAGTGTTTTGATGCTAGAACACCATCTTTTGATATAATCAGAAGAGCTACTAGCACAGCAATGCTGGCAAACCCCATCTCTGCTGGTTAATGGTCTGCGTGAGCCGTGATCAGCACAGTGAGAACTGTCTGGGGCATCATTTCCATGACATATAGCGAAGAATAGACATTGGGAAACACCCACCAGGCCCTGCATGTGCTGGATCACCTGAGGAGCCTGGCAGCAGGCAGAGAGAGCCAGGCACACACCCGCAAAGCCTCCAGCCTCACTGCAGCACCCCAGCAGCCCATGATCTGAGCAGCTTTATGGCTACAGGGACCACAGTGGCTCAGGCACAGAGCAGGGGAAAACCAAATAAATTATATTACCACTGCAGCACTGCCAGCAAAACCCCACATTCAGCATTGGTGTTCACACATCAGGGGAGAGCGTGATAAATTCTGTATGGCTCCAAGTCCTGAGACTGATTAAAGGATGGGAAAACACATCTTACAGTGACAGTCTCAAGGAGTTCAAATTATTTAGCTTATCAAAGATTAGGTTAAGGCATGTCTGATCACCAAGTAAATACTTACTTGGGGAAAGGGAAACTGATAAGAAGAGCCTTTTCATTCTAGCAGAGGTGCAAGAGTCCCAGAGGCAAAACATGAAACCAGACAAATTTAGGCAGGCAAAAGCCACACACTTTTAATAATAGAGGAATAAACCACTGGAAGAATTCCTGATAATTTTAGAATTATAAATGGATGTTTCTCTAAAAGATATGCTATACCACAGAGTAAAATTTTGGCTAGCTCCCAAAGTTGAAAAAGCCTAGAATAAAATGTAATTTTATTAGCCTTTTGATTTTTCATCTCCTCTCTTTGTAGCATTCAACAAATGTTGTTTGATTCAATAAAAAAGCCTCAATGTCATGCATGTTGTTTCTAGCTCATTTTACCTCTCCAAAATCTATTCCTTTCTACTTTGAGTACAAATCAGTACTCAAAAGCTTCAATTGCTTCCTTCTTTAAGTAAAACTGAAGTCTTTTTACGCCAGACACAATTTTTTTCACTTCATTTGTTTTTTCAGCTTCATTTGGAAGAATTTATACTAGTGTCCTTAATGGTACGTATGTATCTGCATACACACTTTACACACTTCCCAATCTCCACCAACACCTGCTCCCACTGTGTGTCCTTGAGCACTCCTTTACTCATCCCATTGAGCAGCAGCTCTGGAGCTCAGCTTCCCAAGCCCCTCCAGGCCCCAGGGTCACAGCTTAGGCTGCTCCTCCCCCAGCCTTGACTGTCTTCTCTCACCTGCTCCCTTTATTTGAGCTGCCCCTCTCAGACCTGGAGGAGCAGTTTCAGGTACCCCCATTGCTCTTCCAGGCCTATGGAAGAAAGTTCCTTAAAACTTTCACCTGGGTTAGCTCAGTGCTGCAGGCAAAGAAAGGAGAGAGGGGAAGAGAAAGGAAGGAAAGGCAATAGGAGATGTCCTGGGAGCTGAACTCCCCTGGCTACCCCACTCCTCCATCCCTGTGCCGGGCACACCTCCACCCCTGCACCTGTCCCCAGAATGCTGTGGGGACATGATAGGGCAGAGTCTTTCACAGCACAGGGGCTGCAAGTCAGGCCCCTTTATAGCACGTGCCTTTCGATGCCTTGCTGTCCTTCATCAACATGTCCCATTTCCCAAGAGGTTGTCTCTCATTCTTGATGACTTCCTGTCCTTTCCAGTGAGCAGAGGAGCAGGGTTGCCCCTGGCTTCCCTCTTGCTGGGCTGGGGAAGAGGAACCCTGTACTTCCCTTCAGCTTCACTCCAGGCTTTATGAAGTGCACTGACCCCAGGTGTGGCTGCAGGGGTCCTGCCATCTCCCAGGGGCTTCTGGAAAGATCTAACACCCTGACAGTCATTTTTTCTCCTTTGACTTGCCAAAAACCAGTGTCTTTTTTGCATATACGCATTCAGACTGTGGTTGGCAGAGCCCAGGTCCACTTCCCTCTGACTGCCCTGGGCTTCTCCTGCTGTCTACTTTCCTCCTCCCCTTGCACTGCTACATCCCACACCATGTGCTGGCTCAGGGGGCACTGTCTCCTCACTGCTCCTGCTGGTCAAGAATGAACCTCCAGCACCTGCCACAGAAAGGTGAACCTTCAAAGATCAAACCTTCAAGATCAGCCTCTCAAACACATGGGAAGACAGGTCCAAAATCCACATTCTTTGGAAAAGCCCCTCTCCCTGTGACAAGCCACTCTTTGCAGCGGCCAAGACCAGCGAGCACAGGAGAGAAGGGTTGGTCAAACACCATTGAACAAAAGGGGTTTTTAAGGAAAAAGCAAGTCAAGAGAACGTGCAGACAACAGTGAGAGCCTCTGAGCAAGCCCTGGGCTAGGTAGGTGAGCAGCTGCCCTGTGGCCAGTGAGGCAGCAGCCGGGCTGTCCCACTCGCTGCACTCCAGCCTCCCTCTTGCACTCACATTTGGGACCTTTCAGGAGCACTGGAAAGTTACTGAAGTCTGGTGTTTGTGAGACATTTTGGAACTGCAAACCAATGAAAATGTTTTGTTTGCCCTCCCTGGGGTGACGAGAGTACCAAGAACGTGAGTGTCACTCATGCTACTCTGCCTGCTGGGATCCCCTCCTGGCCACGCCGGCTGTGGGGGCAGGCTGGAGGGACTGTCACCATGTCCTGCCCTGGCTCACTTCTCTGGGACGCACCCAATGGCTCCATGTTTACTCATGTGAGATGCAGCATTCTTATTCAATCTACCACTGATTATCTTTAACTGAATGACCAGTGTCTATTTGCCAAAGTAATTCCCTGGGAACAATGCCAGTGGCCCACTCAGCCAGGGCATAGACGAGTCCCAGGAGGGTGGGTTCAGATCAATGCCAAGAGCTGCTGCCCTGGACAGGTCTTCATCCTCTGCCTCTCCGGATGCCGGCACTGTTTGCTGGAATGGAAGTTGCTGCACTTGAGTAAAAACTTTTGTTTTTTGGAGGAGGGATCAGTGTTTGTCCAGTGCTGTGATCCATAACAACAGCTCCTGAATTTTGCAGTGACAGGAATGACACGAGAGCCACTTGTCCAAATGGTTTTGTCCACAGCACTGTTGACAGCAGAGATCTGAGAAACAAGTAGCCCCTAATACGTATCATTATATGTGCACATTGGAGCTTTTATAGTCACTGATTTGAAAAAAACTAACCAAGCCTCATTGTTAAGAAAATCCAAACTTTCTGCAATGTTAGTCCAGCTGAAGTCTCTGGAAATTCTGGGTTTAACTTCATATTTTTTAAATTTTCTTTACTGTCAGTCTCATATCTGAGCAGCCAGCAGAGATCAGTCAGCTAACACAGCAATGTACGCATCAGCCTCAGCAGCCTTTGGATCAGGAGCATAAATGATGTTTTTTAAGAAATTTTGATAAATACTGAACAGTTAAAACAAACATAATGGCTAATAGGTTACATACATCACTTAGTATAATCAACCTCTGCTGATTTAATATGTTTTTAATTCTTGCAATATGCAAAAACATTAAATTAATCATTTCTGTTGAAGCATAATAATACTGGGCTCCAATGTCGTATCTCTGCAGTGCAGTTTGCCTGGAGGACTAATAAAAACTGATCATTAAAACAACTGGATTTGGCTTTGATTAGAATCACCATAGAATAAAGGGAATAAAAAAGAATTACAAAGAAGAATGGGGAAAGTAAATGAAACAGACAGATACTAGTGAATACTGTACATTAATATTTACTAAGGAATTAGGATAAAAACTTTTAATAAGGCCAGCAATGAGGTGTGAAATACACCATATTAACAAGTTACTCACTGCTGCACCAGAATATAAACCAACAGGGTAAGGTGCAATCAGAGGTCATTTCCATCCTTCTGCACTAAATTACCCTCCACCCCATTTGGAAACACAAACAAAGCTTTGAAACAGAACCACAAAAACCCTGCATATACACTTATGAAAAATAAATTACTTTGTTAATCATGTTAGACTGAAGATCAGATTTCACCCTGCTCCCACCATGACTGCTCCTGTCACCATTTCTGTACATTTCACAGTCAAGTGTGTTTTTCCTCTGCAAAGTGGCAACTTTCTACTTGAAAAACTACCAACTGTTTCTTCAGCACAAGTGGCAAAATATTTAATAGAAGATCAAACACTGATTGCTCTTTTTAAAATTTCATTTAAATTAGCAGTTCCCACATCTCCCTTTCAAATTAGTCCCACTAATATCTAGAGGTAGAGAATATTGAAATTTACACTTAATAGTTTTTTAGCAAGGACATGTTTCTGGTTTGCACATTCCATGCCGTCTTCATTTAGTATGAGGAAGAGAGGGTGGAAAACCACCAGCTTTGCTAAGGTACCCATGCTGCTCCTACCTGCACTGAACTGGCTCTACAGTTCCTCATTCCAATGTGGGACCCCAGTCTGTAATCTCCAGAAGTCACCACTCACAAGCACCAGTTTTGATGATTTCAGTGTAACTAACCCTCAGATGAGGGGATACCTTGCATCATGGAGTATTTACAGCATTGGGGGACAGGGACTCTCTGTCAGTTTGAAAATGAGCAGCGAGAGTAAGTCTTCAGTATGCCAATATAGAACATAAGGAATTTCACATGTGACTATATGCTGGTAATGCTCAACAATGCTTTGGGGACCTTCCATGTGAAAATCTGACTGCATAAACACTCTCCATAAGAAAAAGCATTTGGGTCAGGCTCTGAAGGCACAGATACTTCTTTTTCAACTTCCTGAGCCTTGACACTGTACATTAAGTTTCTGAAACACAAATGTAACTTAACTTCACTCTGGATCTAGGACAAATGCCTTTTCCCTAAGGCAGATGATTTTCATGAGGCATTGGCTAAAAGCCTCAGGTGTGGTGCTGGTAGCTGGGATGGAGCTGAGTGTGAACGTTATTGGCAGTATCACCTTCCCATCAACATCGCTACCAGTGCCCCAGCACTGATAAAAGAAGTCATGACTTGTTTTTCACACAGTTCTCCTGGAAAGATACCTTTAACAGCTCATCAGGGGAGATCAAAGCTAGCAGTGGTAAACATTTTAGGGAAAAACCCATCCAGAATCAATGTAATAGGCATAACTCCTATTGTCAGTGCTACCACAGCCCCATCGATCAGGTCCCAGTGTTTGCAGTCACTTGGGCACGCAGCTGAGCTGCACAGCATGAGCCAGGGTTAGTGATCTGTGACCACTCAAGGAGAGGACTGGAAATAACTGCAAGCCAAAGAAGTATCTATTGATTAGTAAACAAAGGAAAATGCACTTGAGAGGCTGTTTTCAGAAGGTCCCTTAAGAAATATTGAAACTAGAATCCACATCCCTATTTTATACCGTTCTTCAAGGTACAGCCTTGAAACTCACTCCCAAACCTGCCACAGCAAAAGGCCCAATCACAGCCACAGTCGTGGCTTCCCAAAAGGTCCGAGTTTCTTCAGTAGAGCTGACAGATTTGGAAGCTCCTGGGGGCAGAGCCAGACTGAGTGTCCCCTGTGCCCTAAGCTTGTATCCCCTGGACAATCCCTTCCCATCCCAGTGCACCTGCCTATGTGCCATCATGATAAGCAGGATGGGAGAAATGACAAGTTTTCAACCCAGATCAGTTCTTCAAATTTCATCACATGTGCACAGGCAGAGTTACGTGGAAATAATGGAAAGGGAGGAATAGGACAGAAGTAAACAGGAGACAGTAATGCAAACTGCCTTTTCAAAACCCTTTTACTCTTCATGCCTTGCTCGTTTTAGGAAGACCAATGTGGAAATGTGCCTAGGTCACTACAGGCTTTGTTGGTGTGTGGATTCCTAAAACTCAGTTGCATCTCCAGAACGGCAGAGCTGAGACAAAGGAGGGCAGAACAGTGCAACACATCCAGCCCAGACAAAGCCAGCGCAGGGAGCCTGAAAGATGCAGAGGAGCAGCTGCCCCTGAGGCATGGACAGGAGTGATACCATATGTAAGATGTATTTGACAATATTTAATGGCTTAAGGTATGAGTCACAGATTGGTTTTCACTGTCCTTGTACTTTGTTTCCCACTTAGGAAAAAAGACAACACAGAGCAGGAGATGCACACAGAAACCAAAGCAGAAATTAGAGATTGTGAGAGAAACACAGAAAGCAGTGAGTGTCACTGAGGGATCTCTCGCTTCCTGTGATAACCACAGATAAGATGAAATACTCATATTTTCCACAGCAAATAAAGACTTGCTTTGACATCAATAATCTACACAGCACATCTTTCTAGTGGCACAGCACAGCCTCAGCTCTTAGACACAGATTAGATCATGAGGACAAGTGTTACTTTTACACTGCAAGCAACCTGCAAGACTGCAAGTAATGCACAGAATGAAGCTGTGGAGTAGGTAAGCACAATTAAAGTCAGCTAATATTTTTATGGAAAATAGGTGTTGTCAGTAACAAAATAAAAAGAAAGGAAATTCCCTGGTTACACTCCATTACAAGACCATGTTTGATTAGTAATGATCATTTCACCATTGTGATAAGGTTTTATATTGGGTTTGACTTAGTGCAGCATAATATTCTGATTAAAAACACATTATAACAAGTCAACTGAAAAAATTAAAGTGCTGGCTTGCCAAAGGATCATCATTAAAAGAGATTTCTAATGGGGCTTCCTAATGAATTGTTACTAGTCTCCCTGTATTTTCCAACACTTTCACCCATGCTTCAGATGGAAATACATTTTAACTGCTAGGAAAACCTGGGGGTAACATAGGTAAATAAAGAAAAAAGGGTGTCTATACTAAGGAATCCAGATCACCCATCTCAGTTACAGAAAATAAACTTGAACAGAATCAAATGTGACCGGGTAAACATGTCTGAACATGTTAATCATCCTGATCTGCATTTTAAACTGCCTGCAGTCCACTACTTCCTCTGGCCTTCAAACAACTTCAAACATGGCAGCTACTCGGAGGAGAGGCCCAGTAAAAACAAGTTTGTGTCTGGCTTTTGCAGTTTATAGTTTACTATTCCAACATTAAGTGCACTGACCCACTCAGATATGTAATTCCCAATACCAAAGGACTGTCAGGGAAAGCAATCTGCGTCATGAAAAACATTATTGCACATTTTGTACTGCACATTGCTGTGCTCCCAGTGTAAATGGCTGCGGTGATGCCTGACAAAGGAAATCCTCCTGCCTCTCATCATTTATTTCTGCTTTCTCACATGCCTTCTGCTCCTTCAAGCTGCTGCCAGCAGTGAGCCTTTGTTACCTGCCTGTGCTGCCCCATGGGAGTGTGTTCATGTGCCCCTCTCCAGTTCAATGTGCAACTTGGAGATCTCTTTCCCACTCCTTTAATTGTTCTAACCCTCTAACTACACAAGTTGTCACTGTTAAGAGTTCATCACTTGTTCTCTGTTGCCTGAAAGCTTTATAATTAAGAGCAGCATGTGGCCTGACTTGTTTGGGGATATGACTGCTATGGAAATTGTTAAATACAGTAAGATTTTGATTCTGTTGCCTTCCTTAACCCATGTCTCAAATCTCTCCATCCTCCTTATCCCTTATCTTGTACTCCCCCACGCTGTACCCTCAGAACAGCTTCACTAAGTTATCTGTTGTACATTTTACCTCTAAAGAAGGCCATGCACACATAAGCATGTGAACAATAAACCATACACACAGCTCGATCATGTGAGCTGGGGGTAGCCCGTAGCCAGGTCCCCAGGGGGAATTTCCACAAGCACACTTCCCCGATTCTACGATCTCATTTGCTCTGCTGGAAAATGTTAAGCATGAGGAATTATGCAGAGCACAAAATGCTGTGTGAATAGAGGTCTGAGCAGGGAAAGCTTGTGTGTTCTTAATGAGCACCTGCTGCAAGAGATGCTGCCAATATCCTGTGCAGATGACACCAGCGAGAGCAAGGCAGGTATTGATTGGTGCCTCCAGGGTGCAGGAGGAATTGTTAAGGGTCTCCTGAAAGCACAACCCACAGCAGTTCCTTGGAGATGTGCGAGTTGCTGGTAATAACATTATCCCTGCCATCCCAGCTCTCCGGATCAGCAACGCACCATGGAGCAGAACCAGCAAGAGGCTTTCCAGAAATAGAGATGCAAACGAGCATCCCATTTACCAACCCTGTCACTTTAGAGGAGCTACAGATTAAATAAAGTCCAACTTGCTGTTTCTGAGTAGGCAGATTGTTGTCGGTAAGACACTTCCTACTGTGTTGACTTCTTAAATCTACCAGTGCCTGCTCGAAGAGGGCTGAAACTGATTATACCCAATGTGCTAAATGTCACTTAGTCATGATATGTGAGGTTTCTTCCCGCCTCCTGTGGACTGGGAGAAAACAGGCTGAGCTATAATTTTGTACCAGTGAGAGAAAGTTCGGTCACCAAAGGGCCAAGGAAACATTGCCAAGCTGGTGAGGGAGGCAGGAGGTGGAAAGAATGGGGAAAAAAGAAATAATACATACGTGAACTGTCGTGGAAGCTTTAAGGAGCTACAATTAAAAAAACTGGGGAGATATTTTAGGGAGATGAAACACTTGCTAATGTGATGCTTATATTAAAATTGTAACCAGATTGGATAGTGGTATAAAACATGTCACTGGAACCAGCATTTCCATATTGTATGTTATGAATTTTGCCTTAAGGGCAGAAAAAGCAGCAAATGAAATAGGAGATTTTCACCCCACCACCCCAGCTGAGTTTCATGTAGTTATTTCAGCAGGCTTACTTAGCAGGAAGCATACCGGAAAGAAGTATTTTTAACTGAAACAATCAGAATCAGACAATTCAGCCTTTTTTTTGACTCTTCAATGATAAGATCTTAACCTGAAGAAGGTGGTTTTAATTCTGTTTGAGTACTTTTTTATCTTGGTAACATGATGCAATATTGGGCACCACAAGTAGCTCACTTCCAAAATGTCAGCAGTATTTTGTTATTTGTTGCAATGGGTTTCTGGGAGAAGCAGTTCTGAGGGACAGAGAAAAGAAAGAAAGGTAAGGGGATTTCTTTGGGATAGAACCCAAGTCACTCTCCCTCAGTGGAGACAGGATGCCATGCTGCCATTCCTCCTATTGCCAGGCACATGTAGAGACACCCTCCTGAAGGGAAGGAAATACCCTTTTTGGGAGTTCTCAATCCAGATGGGAGAGCACCTCCCAGCATGATGGGGGCTCGTTGCTGAAGTAGTTTCCTTTGTATAAGGGTTTATGATTGGGAGGAAATGATGAATCACCCAGACAAAATTATGTTGTCAGCACAAATCGAAGGCTCAGCAGGAGAGCTCAGGGAACCTTCAGTATAAGAGAAGCTGCCAGTGCCTTGTGCAGCTCAACAGCAAGAACCACAAGGCTAAAGCACCTTTCACCTCTGCCTGTATCCACACAGATAACTCCAAAGGGGACATATTCTGGCAATTACTGGACTTCTCTTTATACCTCAGCATAAAAAAAAAAAAAAAATTGCAACAAAAAGACCATAAACAAACTTCTCTGGATTAAGTTGACAGAATTTGCAAATAGCTAGCAGTAAAATATCTAGATACTCCAGCCTATTTTCCATGCCATTTATTGTACTTGGAGATAAAGAACAAACACCAGGCAGATTCTTCATGGGTGAGGAAGGAGGGGGTTTAGGATGACAGGAATTACAGTAAAATTGTACTGAAGACTAACGGATATGGCACCCCCCTGTGTGGAAAGCCCCAAAGTGACTAGTCACTGTCCAGTGTGAAAGCTGGGCAGTGACTAGTAAAATAGCTTATTTAAACATCAGACTCTCTATAAATTTATAGAAATGTGGATAGCAGTGATATCCCAGTCAGTATGGAACTGAGGAGAAGTTCTGGCAGCCCTTGATTTATCTCTGAAAACTGAATTCTGGCTGCTTCTAAAGTGATTCAGTGTCTGTTAAATGTTTGACTCCCCCTCCAACTTACAAAATATGTTTGGCAGAACATTGCTTATTTCTATGCTAGTCTTGGGTTAAATACCCCTGAATGTCTCAAAAACCAGGCCCAGACTGAATACCCAACCCACACACCCAAAGTCAGGGCTCCTGTGCTGCAAACAGTTTATCAGGTGGCTGCACTTGCCCCGAAGTTCACTCTGACACTGCAGGGCCCAGCAGGCAGAGGGGCCTGAGAGGAAGGATGGGTTATCCCTCTGGGAAACACATCTGCTCATTGCCAGTCAGATCTCTGCATCCCTTCACCTGTGGCAGAGGACGTGCTTTCTCCTTTACCCAGGTCAGAAGATGGCCAGGATTCTGAACTGGACAGGAAAGCCTTGGCCACACTGGGGGGAGTTTCCCCATTTACTCAGGTATCCTCTTTAAAACCTCTTACCCTTCAGTGATCAAAACCCACTCAAAGTGTTTTTTCCAACAGAGAAGTAAGAATCCCTCTGGATTTTTTGACTGAGATGTGAATACTCAAGGCAGTGTTTACCACAGGCCCTGCTGTGGAATGGTGTGTTCTGACTTTCAGAAGTCTGAGGCCCTTTGTTCACTGCTCACTCATTTAGAGCCCCTGATAAGGGCAGTACTGACACCCTTGTCACGACCCCAGCCATCTTAAAACAAGCTTCAAGAGGGATTATGTTGATGCAGGTTTTTCAATATCAGCAGCCCATCTGAAGCAAGGCAGTGAGTGATTATCACTGACTTACTGAACTGGAGGCACAATGGTGCGACCCCTCTGGGACAAGGGTGGCTGCAGTATGGGGGCAGTTTGCCACAGCAGTTCCCTTGGACTGAGGTGTCCTCTGCTGGCCTCCTTCCCAGGAACTCTCACAATCTTACCTTGGGGTGACAACACTACCAGATACTTGGGAGCCCTCAGAATCCCATCACTAAGACTTGGCATTTTTGCTCATGTCAGGAGAAATACTGCTCCTGATCAAACATGTGCTCAAGACCAGAATTTCCTGTTTAACCCAGGTTGACACCTAAGAACTCATTAAGAGAAGCACACACTTATCTCTAATAACCATTTGCCTTGCTCTATCCTAAATTCAGATCCTTTTCACTTTCCTTCAAAAGATATTTATCACGGTAAATTTCTCAATTTTACATCTCATCCTTTTAAAGGTCAGGGTACAATGCTGTATTTATAGAAAAATCATAGTTATCAACAGCTAACATACGGGCTGCACTGAATAGCAGAAGTCACGGTATTTATATCATATTTACTGAAAATGTGTTTGCAGCCTCATCCCTCCTGTACTGCTGGGTGATGCACTAACTTACAAATTAAACATTAACGGTGATGGCAACTGATTTACTAAAGAGAAATCCTAATGATTCACTAAATCACAGCAGCACCTACTGTTAAATATTGGCATTTATGAGTATTGATGAATTTTAACACTACAAAGTGTTAGATATACCAACTAATACGTTCTACACTCAAATCAATAAGGCTCATGAAAATCGGTAACAATTACTCTGCCATCTAACAGAGAGGCTTTCCACTGGTTCCAACACTTGCCTTAGTGTTCAAGGTTGTACAGTTACATCTACTACATTCCAATCACGAGAGGCAGCAGGACAATCCAAATAAATTCTCCCGTGAAAGCAAAGCTCATCAGTGAAGCCGTATTCTCCTGACTCACACCTTCTGTGACATCTCTAACTCATCCCCTTCTTCCCCTGAGTGAACAAGAGAGCAACTGTGAACCCCAAACCACTCCGATGCTTGATTTATGGCAGTAGAGCTGCCCCTGCTGCAACCTGTCCTGTCTCAGTGGGAAAGGAAGGTCTTTTAGAACTGAACTGCTCTTTAGAGAGTGATTTATGTCCTGAGATGCTGCAAGCACAGCTCCTGTGCTGGTTCCAGCAGTGGCCTCCTAGAGCTGCCTCCAATGGGCCCACCCACACTGCTGCCCAGGTGAGCCAGTTGATGCCAGAACGTGTGCTACTGCAGAAACACAAAGACAGGAAATACATGAGACTCCGAAACAAACACAGTTTGGGGTTTTATTGTTTGTTTGGGTCTTTTAAAGTTTGGCTTTCCCCCAAGAAAACACTTACTATGGGCTCCGTGTTGCATTGTAAGACCAAGTTTTTCCCTTTCACCCTGTGCCCTGTGACCTATCTTTGGAAAACCAGGGAACACTTGAATGAGTGTCAACAGCAGAGTGATATCAGGGCACGTTCTGCCTCTAATCTGACCACAGGCACTGGCCTGGGTTATCAAGTATTTAATGTGCACTGCTGTCTGCTGGTTCTGCAGTGCCTCCAAGCAAACGGACTGGAGCTCTGAGCCCAAACACCTCTGTCAGGAAAGAAACACTTCTGTCAGCCTGAAAGACAGCAACTGCTTTTTCCTCCTCTTGCGTGCAAGCTCACCTAGCTCAGAGGAAAGGTTTGCTGGCTTGCAGTGAGAACTCAGTGTTGCTGAGGGCAGAGCAAACGCCTCACTTCCTCTGATTTAATGGGAGTTCTTTTGGTCAGCTTGTGTTACTCTGTCAACCTCCACAGATGCTGAGAATCAGATTTGAATGTGCTCAGTAGTTACAGGACTGGTTCTTAATTGTTACGCACTGCCCTCTTCATCTATTAAAAAGGAGTGATAAACCTGGTTGTTTTACAGCCCTTGAAAATAAACATTTGAACCCACTAAGGCTATGTCATGTGAAGAAGCTGCTTACCATGTCCAGAGAGACAGTATTATGGGAAACAAATGATGCAGTTCTCCCTGCAAACCTGAGAGTCATCATATGGAAATTTCACTGCAAATCCTCTGTGCTGCCGCCCTCCAAACGTGCCAGCCAGCGCTGCTGAGAAGCGCTCAGGATGGCAGGCCCACCAACAAGTCTCATAACAATCACCTTATTAAACTATCATCTGTCATCGTAATTTAATTACTTGCTGCCTACACCATTCCTACTCGGGATTGTTTTTCAACACCTGTGGTAGTAGATCATCTACCCAGATGACATTTTATTTCATTTTTACATTTCTAATCTAATCTGTGAGCTAACAGAATTGTTTTAGCTGTCGTGAATTCTGAGGCACACAAAGAGCTTCATTAGACATCAGCCCCTTTATTTTGCTGATGCTTTAAGAAAAATTTACCAAAATTAAGCATTCCTCTCATTTCAGTATAAACTCTCCATTTCTCTTCAGGTTAGACTGACTGAAAAGTATAGCACTCCATTATCACAGTACATTTAAAATATGCATTAAACACAAAACTACACCTAATCTTGTTTAATGCCAACATAAAACCAGATCTGTATCAACATGGAAAGCTAGATGCTCTCTCAAATTACTTAGTGTTTGAATTAAAGAAAGCTAGTCTCTTCATATGAAGTACCTGATCATGCAAACAACACATGCCAAGCCCTCCTCACACGGGTTGTGGAGTGGTGGGGACCTTGCCTTTCACCCTCAAACACCTGCCTTCAGTCTACTGTGCCCTGCACAGGGAATCCAGGAACTCCCCAGGTCTTTACAAATCAGACTTCACTCCCTGGGGAGCTGCACAGCCTGTCAGAGTCTGTGGTGAACTGGCACAGCCTTTTCAGAAGAACATTTCTTTTATTAACGAGGCAGATTACAGTGAATTGAAGCCTTTGGGTAGCAAGGGAAAGAGAGGTACACACTGATGCGGGGATGCTGCCAGCCACGTCAAAATCAAAACTCCAACCTAAAATGCCTGGCACCCTGTACTGCACCCCTCAGGAGCTGGCATTTAATTCCTTGTGTGAAATTTTCAGACAATTGAGTGACTGTGCTTCTCTTTCCAAGATCTGGCCATGCTTCTCTCAGCAACTCGAGGTCAATTCAATGGCCTCTCCCTGCTCCACACGGGACCTGCTGTGCCAGGCTCCCCTGCCAGACAGATACTCCTCCCAAGCTCCACACAGCCTCCTCTCTAAAAAAGTCAGGGGCCATACATCTTCTGCCCTCTAGGAAAGCCCAGGAGGGGCTGTTCCTGAGGAGCATCACACACCTTGCTGAATAAGATTCCTCTGGTATCAGCACCTTCCTAGCACAGTGCAATGCACACCGCTGATCTTCCAGAATGGAAACACTCAGCAGAACCACCAAACCAGGACTTGTGCTCCTCTCCCAGGGCTTTCCCAGCTGCAAGGGCTCAGGAGCCTTTGGATACCATGGATGTATCCCCACGGATATGCTGCAGAGTTGGAGCAGTTGCTAAACTCCTTGAGTTGAAAAAAATCTAGTTTATGGATCTGCCATATCAATTTAAAAAATGATTTGTTAATCTTAAGTATCAATAGTCCACATTAAGGTAACAAAAAGCCAAACTGTCTAGGACAGACAGCACAGGTAGATTTGTTTAGAAAAGTCACAAAAACATGAAAAAAGAGAAGAAGAAACCTCCTCTTAGTCTAGTTATGCCACAGCTATATTCGCAAAGTGCCTGTTTCCCTCATTAAACAGAACTGCTGCTTCCCTCCTAAGGAGATGGTGATCATGTCCAGAGCCCCCGGCTGTCCTCCCTTCTCCTGGAGGGAGAGCTGCTCCTGGAGCAGGTGCTGCCCACACAGCCCTGACCCAGCCCAGCCAGGCTCTGGCCAGGCCTCTCCGCAGGCTGCAGTCACTGAGGCACCTCCCGGACATCCCCACACTGCTGGCTCTGCCAGGGGACAGCTGTAACAGACAACAGGAGCAGAGGAGCCCTTCTGATTCCCTCAGGTGCAGCTGCCCAGGGCAGCCCAGCACAGCAGCTCTGGGCATTCCCTCTGCAGACTCTGCCGAGTCACTCCAGCCTTGTGACACTGAGAGGGCCCTTCCATCCTATCTAAGGCCTTTCGTCTGCCAAAGAAAAATCCATCCCGAGAGGCGTCTGACAGCTGCTGTTGAATTGCTGTTAAATTACAGTTTCCCCTCTTGTTACCTGTTCATAGGGGGCTCCTGACAAAGCCCGCTTGGGCAGGGTTAAGTAATTTGTGATCCCTCCCCACGGCTGGTTCCCAGCCACACACCTGCAGGCAGCATTAATCACCGATGCCAGCCGGGCTCCCACAGGCCTGCGAGGCCCTGGCAGCTTTATGAATTAATTGTTACAGCAGGGATCTCACTTCCAGGGAATGATTAAACATACTTTTACTTAGTTATTTATTTATTTTTAAGGAGCACAGGATTCAGTTTCTATCTCAGGTGATAAAACTCTTCCTTGCACACATTTACCTCTCTGGCAGATTTGTCCTTACTACCCTCTTTTTTTTTAGGCAAAGCTCAAAGATTTTTTCCCAAGATATGGTTATTCACAACTTTTCTATCATCTCAGTATAGCAGTTTGATACTCCACAGGAGGTCTCTAATCACCTCTGGGTTATAGAGAAGGGATGAAGCATACAGCCTTTTTTTTTTAGGAAAAAAAAGAAGCCACAAAAAACCCCCACCAAACCCCAACACAAAAACACACAGAAAAACCCTAAGTTCACAAAAGCCTCGTTGATCTTTCAGGATCCCCGAGTTACTGTTCTCCCAGAAGAGACTTCATATTTGAAATTATGAAGGGTTTGTGCCACTCCTGAATTTCCTTTTCAAGCAATGATCTCTTTTACTTTCCTTTAATGATATTCTTCAGAGCTCAGGGTACCCAGAGGCACTTTTGTCTGCAGTGCATTTGAAGTTGCACAGAGACTCACAGGTTCTATCCCATTTCTGGGGGGTTTTGTTTCGAAATCTCTTCCTGCTGGTTTAAGATAATCTTCATCTTCTTTTGATGAGATGTATTCTCTTCACTGAAACACAAATATGTTCAGCTGGGAAGGGAAGATTCCTGTCCTGGCAGGAACAGCACCATGGGCACGGCACCGTGCCTCACATACACATCACACCTGGTGTATCCCAGGTAAGTGTGGGAGCTGCTGCCCTGCCTTTCCACCCAGGCAGCCTTAGCCCAGCTGGCTTCCTTTGCATCAGTCTTTATCCCTTTTAGATCCTAACAGATAGGTCTTTTTCTCCACATATACCAAGCAGGGATTCACCTTGCTCCTGCTGGATTTCTGGCCAGCTGTTACTCACATACAGAATGCTCCTGCCCCACCACTCATCCCCAGCCTTATCAGCTGATCTGCTCTCCGTGTCTCTGTAACCACTTGGGTATTTACTCCTGCGGGAAAAGGCCTGTTCAATTACACACACCAGGGTGGGCTGCAGTCACACAGAATCCACCCTGGCACAGCACTGTCAGCTTGGCAAGGTGCTGAGGACAGCCCTGGCAGGACCAGCCAGTGACACCAGCACAGCACAACGAGCCTCAGGGGAGTGGTGCTGTGAAACGTGTGCAACAAGATGAACTGTGTTCATTATTTTCAAAATTAGCATCAGAAAACAAAGTCTCAAGTTTCAATCCTGATTTATTTCCTCATTTAAATATCACATACTTTTCCTGAATGAAGCCTGCAATATTTTGATTTAAATTATAGTCATCAGTTAAATCATTCATTTCAGGTATGACAGTAAAAGTGATGTGTTGTAAAATTCATTCCTCAGCTAACTTGATTTTCGTGTGTGTGACTAAAACAGCTGCTGCTTTCTGTACATTTGCCTTTGAAAACACCTCCAAAAATAGTTAGGCTGGAGAAATGCTGTGGTAAATAAAAATTGCTTTCTCTGGACTGGTTTCTGGCAGACTTGGATGTGTAAAGAGAAAGACACTGGCTTTAGGAACTATCCATGTTTATGAGAAGGCTAAATATAGTAATGAAAAGGCACACTGTTCATGGACAAGGAAAGCAAGCTGTTTTCAGGAAAAATTTGCATGAGATCTTACCCACTAACCTAGAAAAATAAATGGTGTATTCTAATACAATAGGAAAAAAGAACACAAAACCAAAACCAACAATTCCTCCAAAACAGCAACACAGCCTTGTCAAAGAGAGAAACTCAACACATCAACAGAAACACTGGCATTCTCTCCTTCCTTGACATGTCTTCATCATTTTTTATACTTATCAAAACATTCAGTAAAGTCCTGACTCACCAACGGGGCAGCACACATAGGGTAGGATGTCCAACATTTCCACCTGTGGGTACCTTTCTTCCATAGTGCTTGAAGGAGGGAGTAAAAAGCATATCCGGGTTTGAGGGTAGAACCCCAGCCCTTCCAGCAGACAGAAGCCACCTCACTTGAGAGCTGTGGCAGAGACCCAACCAGCCAGCCTGAGGTGGGTACATGCAAGCCCAGATGGATTAATGCTTAATAAATCCTTCCCCTACAATCACAGAAACATTCAGAAGCCAGTTTAAAAAGCAACAGTATAGAAACTGTACAGAAAAAAATCTGTGGAGGTGACTAATGTGGTGACTGAGCACAAACAGGATACACAACAGCTGCAGGAGGCTCGGTTCAGGACCATGGAAACTGCAGGGAAAATGCAGCTTCTCATCAGAGGTAATGAGGTATTTAGAGAAACCAAACGAAGCACTTGTTCTCTGCAACAAGCTCAGCACTAAAGAAGGGAGCAGCTCACACACAAGCTTCCTTCCACAGCCCCAATTCCCTTGGGTACCCCGGGCAGGCTGGACAGCCCAAGCCTTCAGCTGCCCCAGGGACACTGGCATGGAGCCTGGCCCAGGCTGTCAGGACTGTGATCCCCATTACCAACACCTTGGAAATGAGCCCTCAGACACAGGACATGGCCATTGTACTGATGGAAAACTATGGCACTGAGATGTCATGCAGGGACAACTTGTGCAGAGCACAAACCACAGCCGCACCTGTAAGCTGGGAAGTGTTTCCATAGCCTTCAGCACATCGCTATTTCCCTAAATGGAGTCCAGTCCTCCTGCAGACACAGCAGCTCAGCCTGGGAAACGATCTGACAGCACTTACCTGGTGTAAGAGGTTGGCACAGGTGTGTCTGAACAGAGCTCCTCTTTCCACAGGCCTCAAAGCTGTCCCAGGCAGTGTCACTGAGAACAAGCCATAGCCCTGAGGTGCTGAGTGCCAACTGCCCACAGAGCTGGGAGCACCTTTCTGAACCTGGATGCTTAAAAACAGACATTGTGACTGTGTAATGTGCATACACTAACCACAAACCCCTCATATAATGCATTACAGGTTACTTTGCATAGGTTCCTACCCTTCTGCAGACAATTCACTGGCAAGTTGTGGTGAGTGGAGATTATTGTAATGGTGGCTCAGAAGCTGCAGCAAGTTTTTATCGAGCGCAGAGATCACCACAGACCTCAAAGCAGCAAGCAATACTATCACCTGATGCTTCCCAACAGCCACACACAGAGCCCACCTTCCCCCTGCTCACAGGTGACACACGAGGTGCCAGAGCCCTCAGGACAGAAAACACAGCCCGTTTTCCGATGCTGATTCTATTCAGCTTCTGCATAATGCCCCTATTCTTTGCCCACCTTTTCCTCCTGCTTGAATTTTCCCATCCTCCCTCCCTCCATCCACCTGTACAACCCACCCCACCCACCTCTGGCTGCCTGCTCCCCTCCAGCCCTTCCTTCCATGCTGCTGCCCCAGGACAGCTGAGGAAGGCAGCAGCAGCAGGACTTGTATCCACCTGGACCAATGCTGGGCAGCAACAGGGTTTGCAGCACAGATGGGTGCTGGAGAGGCTGCTGCAGGTGAGGGGTGTTCCCCTGTCACCCACCAAAGGGACCTGGAGGTGGGCAGCAGAACCTCTGCAGGAAAAGGTTATGCTACACTGCCGTGTTACACAGACACAATCTAAATTCTAAAGAGCAGGTGAAATGCACTTTGGAAAGATTGAATAGTTCCAAGTTCATCTTCCCACGCACCCAGTCACTTACTTGAAAATTTAAAGGCACTTTACACAGCTTGTCCTCACTTAGAGCCTCTTCTGCCATGCAGATATTTCCTTCCCCCCACCTTGCTTTCATTCTTACACTACCACCACCACTGTCAAAAGTAATTTAATTTCAATTTCATGGCTTGATTGGGCTGAATGTAATGGAACCAGATGCTGTGAATGAATGAAAGTTCCTTCTGTGAAGACCCATCATATTTTTGAGCTAAGTGGGCCATGTTCAGCTGCATGCAGGTACCTCATATGCTTTCAGAGCATTAATCTGTCTGTACCAGGTATGAAGCCAGTCCGATGAGCTGAAACTAAAGTAAAAGCATTAAACTGTCCTTTGTTGTTCCATAAAGAAAATAGTATAAAGCTTTAATTGCTAGTTAATCAACATACTCCAAAATAAATGAATCATACTATTTTTCTTGGTGCTTATGTGGTTTAAAATAGCTAGAAAATTACACACTCGTTTTCCCCCAAGGGCTTTCAGTTGAGAACTATTTCAAGGATGAAATAATTTAACCAGAACATTTTATTTTAGTATAATCATGAGGCCGCTGCTGAATACGGCTGCATAAAACTCAGTATTGGAGAGTGCTAGTGGCTGGTATGCTGAGTATTTCCTTCAGAAACATGCTTTTCCCAACATCCTCTTTTATGCTCCCATCCAGTGGAATGACAGGGTTCTACTGTGCCAGTGAGGGAAGCCAGCCTCCATGGGCAATATGCTGGAGACTACTAAAGCAATGCTTGAAGTTATTTGAAGGGGTTTCAAGCAGCATTTTTTCCGACTTTTTCTAGTGACTGTCCAGACATCATCTGTCCAGTGGAAGAGTTCAGGGAACTTGGTCCAAAGATATTCATAGAATTCACTTTCAGATAACTTCAGCAGCAATAAAACATGGAATTCAACAAAGGAATGAAACATAATGGAACAGACCCACTGTATTATAGAGGTATTTAGTGTATTACTTCCAAAATCAATCCATGAACAGGAGTATTAATCTTAAATCGTATCAATTTTTAAAGAAGTGTCAGGTAGTGAAATTCCAGCCTACTGGAGGCAGATCTTGCCCAAGCTTCAAAATTATATTGGTGGGAAAAAATTAGTCTCCTTGGACGTGTGAGTGGTAGCTTGAGCATGAACAGGACTGAGGTGTCAGAGGGCCATCAGGACTGAGCCCTTCCTTTACTAATGGCTACTACAGGACTATTCATCAGTATCAAATGGCAGACCTAAATGCCTATAAAGCATCTTAATGTGCACTAAAAAGCTCTTCTGAAGTCTGCTAGCCCTATTACAGTCCCTCTACCTTCTGGGTACGCACTTTACGTGCTCTGTAGGGCAGGAAAAGCTTCCTGCTCTGTGCCCAGCATCCAGCACAGCAGGTCAGGGTAATGGAGACTCCCAGGCTCTCCAAGGCCTCCAGGCTCGTGCCCTTTGTATGGTTTGGCCACTAAATCTTTCCAGGAAGTTTTGTAGATTATGAGCTGGTTTAGGAATAAACACCTAAATTTAGCTGTAGTTTCACAGAGATGGGACTCTGGACATGAGGAGCCCCTAGATGTGCAGCTCTGAACCATGCTTTAAAGCAGAAAGTGGTATGGGGCATCTGAATGCGTTTTGTAGTGCTGATCCTATCATTGTTCAGAGTGACAAACAGGACAGAGCATCACCAAGAAAGTTGTTTTGCCCTGAGGGCTCCTTTTATCAGGTTCCCCACACGGGCAGCTGAGCATGAGCCTGTTCCCAGGCACACAGGTGAGATTTTGGGTGTCTCCCAGCACGTGTGGGTCACAGCGCATACTGCAGCTGGAATAGGTGACACAGGCCCAGCAGTGCCTGGGCCTGAGCCCTTTGCATGGTGATCCACCACGTGGACACCAAGCCATCACATGGACATTGCATCCACAAACACAAAGGGGCTGAACACCATTACATGCTATCAATGAAACCAACCACTAAACACCAAAATGGGATTTTAATTCAAATAACACTTATTATGGGGGGGCAGGGGCTGGTAAGTATTTGAGCTTCTGATGTAAAGTTTGAAATTCAGAGAGCTGCCTATATTAACTCATCCACTTTTAATTCCCGAATTTAATTGCAATACCATCTAATTTTCTAATAAAAAAAAAAAATCATTCTAAGTTTAAGTTCCTTATTTCAATAGCACCAAAACTGTGTTTCAAAAAATTCTTTGAAGGGCCAACAAACAATTCTCCCCTCAATATTTTTGGTAGATGGCTCATTATGGAAAATCAATTATGCTGTTTCTAATTAAATGTTCCAACAGTATCATGAATGTTAAACATAATAAATTTCACATTGCAAGACAATTTCCATACTTGAAATCATGAGGTTAGTGACATTATTAGCCTTTTCCCTAGATAAAGCTCTTATATTACTTCTGATTTTCTCTCCTTCCTAGGAAGATACAATTTATGAGGGCAACCTAGTCTAAGCTGGGTTACTGCTTGAATTATTACTATTGAGAAGCAGTCTTATATATTAAAATAACAGAATAAAACTAATTAAATATTTTTAGAATACGGGTGAATTTTCCTGTTGAAAAGAGATGCATTTAATACTACAGGAATAGGCACAAATTTGGTGTAATTAGTACATCAGGCAAAGAGAGGGAAAACTGCTTCTCGTGCAAAGGAATTGACATTCATTGTTCTGGTCTTGGGCATGGAAACCTTAGCAAGGAAATAAAATTATAAATAGAATGTTCTCAACACTGAACACAACCTTTCCTTCTTCCCCCACGAGCACATTCACCACAAACAGCGAATCCATAAATAACCCCCATGTTGTGCATTAATGGATTTCACTGTTCCCAACATGCAGAAACCCCTGACCATGGAGGTGTCTCCTGCAGCTGCCAAGGAGCTCTGCCTGTGATCTCAAGCTGCCACTCCTCTGACAGAAGTTGCTTGGTGGGGTCACAGACAGGCTCCCTATCCAACAAGCAAAGGTTTCCATAGGAAACCACACCACTAGTGCCATTTATGTTTTCTAAAACAAACAATATAAACCAAAGTTATTTTACTCAATATGGAAAGCATTACATGGTCTACATTGGAAAGATCCCTAACAGTTTCTGGAGCATGTCATCTCTGAGCAGGCAGAGCCAGCAAACACGCAGAACTGTGAGGATGCTCCAAACCCTGGAAGCCACTCCCCATAGCCAGTAACAAATCCTGCACTCCACAGCCCAACCTGATAACCAGGGCAGCTGAGGAATCCCTCTCCAGAAAGCACACACATCACAGACACACCAAAGGAATTAGGAATCCTGAACCACAAATATCCTTGGGCAGGACTGGCACTCCTGGGACTTTGCCAAAGGGTTGGTGGTGCCCACCCTGCACCCAGGGGAGGAGCTGAGTAAGTCTGTCAGGTTGAAGCATTGTTTTACTGTTACCTAAGAGCAGCCTCTGCAGAAAAATTTGTGTGAAACTTGAGCAAGTGACACTTGATGTTCCTTGCGCTTCCAACCTGTGAAATTAAACTGTGGAATTAGTCGGCCAATTTGGGACTAGGACTGGCGGCGAGTTCTGATCCCAGCAGGACTCCCCAACACATCCCTGTAGCCGCTGCTCAGAAAATATCCTGCCCTTTGCAGAACCTTGTTTGACTGGAGGAAAGGAAACACTGAGTTCGCTTCAGCCCTCAACGACTTAACACGAGCACTGGGATTTTTTCCCTCCCCTCTCCTTTTTCCTTCCTTAGGTGTTTTTCAGCTGTGGATGAAAACATGCTGTGGCCAAAACCATGCTTCAGGCTGAGGAAAGTGTCTGTGGCTTGCAAAAGCACAAAGGCATAAACCCAAACCTTTCTATTAATAACTGAAGGAAATAAATTTCTTTGTACATTATATCCTTGTAATAGCTTTTGTGATTCTATTTTTATAGCACCATGGATTGCCTCCCAATCTCTGTTGTCTAATAAACTTTCAGAACACCTCACATAGGTGAACAAGCATTTTCTAATGTATTCCTGTCTGTAAATATACTACTACAGAACACAAAAGTAACTAAAATTGCAAGCAAGACCAGGTATGGGAAGCAAACCAGCTTTGACACTTCCCCCAGAAGAGAAAACAAAGTCTGCTCTTCTTCAGTAACAGTCAGCCTTCATCACCTACACAAGAGAAGAGTGGTGCTTCACTACCAGGTTAAATCCTGCTTCTCCAGGGTGTTACAACCCAAACTGTCACTTGCACAGACTGAAATTCTGGGGCTAGAACACAGTGCAGCCTTTAGCTAACCCAGGTGCCTAACACAGGATTTCAGTGCAAGAATCTGTCTGTCTGCCTGTTTCGTTAGGTTTACCCTCTGAATTGCAACACACACACACACACACACACACACACACACACACACACACACACACACAGAACCAAAGAATGTTTTATCAGAATAAGGAATTCAAACTGCATGTTTTCTTATCCACATAACGTGGGAGAAAGTTTACAAAAAGGCAGTGAATAAGCCCCATATGACATAAAGAGAAGCATTTGCTCAGGCAGTTTGTATCACCTGAAAGTCCTGAGGGAAGAACCTGGCACACACTCAATCACAGCAGTAGAGCTGTGATCTTTTCCAGGGAGAGGAAGGTTTCAGATAAAGTCAAGTGGAAACCTGAAAGCAGCGAGAGCCCTGCAAGGTGTGGGGACAAGGAGCAGCATTCCAGGCAGAGGGATATACAGGCATCCTTCTGGATCAAGAGCTGGGGCAGTGAATGCTGCTGGGACCTCTGATGCCTGGCTGGTATGACAAGGCTGAGAAGAAAAAATGCTGAAGCCCTCATCAGCTCTACCAAAAACCTGGAGTTTACACGTGTGGTCAAACTCAGCTTTGGCTCAGCCATGGCAGCTCCACACATTCCTCACAGGACAGGCTGAGCCAACTGTGAGACAGCTTGGCTTTGGGGGGCTCACTTACAGACCAGGTCCAGAAGAGGAAGGAAGGGTTTTAAAATACTGGTTAGTGCAAGGGAGAAAGAGGCAGTGAAAATAAGAGGCATGGGAAAGGATCCTGAGCAATGTTGTTTCAGATGACTGTGAACATTACTGAAGAAAACTGAACTTCTCAGACAGCACAATCTGGTGCAACTCAACTGCAGAGGCAGCACTACTTCCACCAGCCATGAATTTGGCCCAGCTCGTTGTCTCTGCACTGCCTCTCTGCTCAGGAACAGCCACAGTAAGATTTAGAAGTGTAAGGCAGAAAAGAATCCCAGTCTGTTCTGCTGTGCTCAGCTCAGCACAGGTAGCATATAAATAAAATATTCACCATGTGGGCTCTGCCCCTTGTGAATTGTTTTACCCTTCCTCACTCAAGGCACGAATCTGATCTCTTAATTCAGCCCATCACCTACAGCCTGCACAGCATGGAAGATATAAGCAGGTATTGCTGGACCGTGGCTCACCCACCTGAGAAACTCTGCGCTGCTCCTTCCCCCCTTTTGTTTCAAAACAACAGACTTGCATCTACACCCTCATTACCCCCACTGAGACCAGCTAAGCACTGGAGATGAACCATGGGGAAAATGAGTGGAAGCCTAATGGTGGAAGGTGATGGGGATGCTTAGCACCTTTAAAAATGTTTATCTGACATGGCAGGGACCAAACAGAGACCAAGCCATGCCTTGGCCAAACATCTTAGGAGTGTGGGAAAAAGTCTGAATTGCAGGGGACTATATTAGATTCCCTGAAAGTTTTTCAGGGAACCCTGGCTTCTCTATAAGGAATATTATATGAATTCACAATCAAAGGCTCTCTCCCTAGTAAGCAGCAAAAGCTTGTGGAAAACAATGTCAAATGGAATATGCCCTGAGGCTCAATAAACCTGAAAAATTCTCTTTATTGGTTGTGTGAACTGTCCATGATACTGTTTCTCAACTGGTGGGTCACGAACATCAGACTCAAGAGAGCAGAGCAGGCACTAGAAAAGGTCGCGAGATGGTGACCATTGCACTGCAGTTTCAAAGAACTTGTTCTTTGCCCAACTTAACACCTCCCTGGCAGAGCATCCTCTGTGAGTTATGCAGTGTGAAAGTAAATTGTAGGGGTTTAACTGTGCAGTCATTAAGAGAATACAACTTCATGAGTGAGAATAAAAAATGTGGAGTCATTAAAAAATAGAGTTTGAATAAATGCCTGGTAACCTGAAAATGCTGCAAGATACTTGTTAGGAAGAATCTGCACATGCTTCCCTTTTTAGGGCTGCAGAGAAGGGACTCATGGTGGGTAAAGTGCAAGATGATCCAGACAATCTGCTCCAGCACGTAATCAGCTGGATAATTTAATATGACTGAAGGAAGAACAATTATACATCTAATGGCTAACAGAAAACAAAATACGTCATGATTAAGGTTTTGGTGGAGGAAATGGGAAAGGCTAGAATACTCTAGGAATTACACTATAGAAAAGAATGATTAGCACATCAGCTCAGCAGAGATGACTTCTTGCAAAGGGAGATACAAGAGAAAAAAGTTTGTTTCTGCTATAATTCTCCTTCCTCACAGAGAATAGTGCAGTGCTAGGCTCAGCTCTAGTCAGTGCATGTGCAGTGCTAATTTCAGTTTTAAGATACTCTTTCAGAATAAGAAAAGTGCAAAAAACCTCAAGTCACAACACTGAATCAGGGACCTATAAAAATATTAAACACAGCACACTTGGATGAACAGGCAAATAGATGATACTTCTTGAAAGCTCATCACTGTAGATTCAGAATTCCATCCACATCTTCCACCAAAAACAATTGTTTTGCATAAGATGCTGAATTTACTCAAAGCCTATTCCGACGAGGTTTATTAAAAACTCTCTATAGAAAAGAAATGGCATCCTGAATATGCAAGAATCTAGACCAGGTGTCGCTTGACAGAAGGTAAGTGCACATGACACCACTCCTGAGGCATCATGGAACACTTGATATAGAAAGTTTTTCATTTTGCCTTCCAGGGTTTTGCTTATTCACTAATTTTATGGGGGTCAGTTAAAGCCTAAAAGCAACGCATCTGCCAACCTGTCAGAGGTATGAAACGTGCTCTGTATCTAAAAAGAAGAATATGAAGTTTTAAGGAGGTACCTACAAGAAAGACCAGTGAATGTTTTTAATTGTATTAAAAAAAAAAAATCAACAGCACTTGCTCAAAGCTCAGGCTGTAAGTTTTTGTGAGTAACTGCACTCTGCAGCAGCCACTGCATGCTGGAGTCAGAAGGGCCAGAGCCTCTTGCCACAGCCCCTATGCTCTTAGGGGGCAACCACAAGCCTGCAGGAGAGGTAGGACGAAGCCCAGTAATGCAGGATGCAGATGGACAGATCTAGGACCTCTGCACAATTAAGTTTGTGTGTACTGAAAACCACTGTGCCTCACTCTCCTTATCTATAGAAGGGAGATTATCACCCTTATCTCTGCTGAATTACTCTGGTGTTTATGAATATAAAGGAACTTGAGCAGTCTGTTGTCCTGGGTTGCAGTGTATTCCATTACCATCCTCATGAGCTGTTGAAATCAGGTGGGGCAGTGTTTCCTTGCCTCCTCCCCCCAGACTATCTTTCTGTTAATGGCCCATCATTGTCCTGCCCCGTGACTCAGAGATAACTCCCTCCGGACTATCTTCTGTTAATGAGCCTAATCAACACTTGGCCTCATGACTCATTATCCCACTGGGAGATGCTCCACCCAGAGGGAGGAACCAAGCATCCCATCGAGGATATAATCTGGGACTCTGAACACCAGAGACAACCCTTTCCACTGGATTTCCAGAGGACAGGAGCTGCACAGCCACCACTGGACTTTGAGGAAGAGCAGACCCCTTTACTACAGGATCACTGCTTCAGAGGACTGCTACCACCACCCTGCCTAACAGGGACTCAGGTTGTACCTTGGCTCTATCAGTTTGAACCAGTGTTTTCTTTTACTTTTTTTTCCTTTTCTTTAATTTCCATTAAATTGTTATTCTGACTTGGTGCCTCCCACTGGTTTGTTTTCAAACTAGTACATCTGTGAATGTCAGTCTTTACTTTTTTTGAGTAATTAAAAAAAAAAAAATCACGTGCTGCTATTTTAGCACCTCTTCTGGTTTTCCAGATGCAGAACATACTGGAGCTTTCTGCTCCTCCAGTGTGCTATTTCCCTGACTTTAGTTTCTTAAATACACCAAAACAAGAGGGAAGAAGTAGAAAGCAAAAATATTATTAATTTAACAGAAAGTAGAAAACTAACTCTGGGTGTTAAAACAGTCCACAAAATTGGTATATTTTCAGTAGATGGCTGTACACGAGTAGTTTAATTTTCTTAACCATAAGATTTATATAACAGCATTTTTTACAAAGCCTCTCAATGTTTACTGGTCCATTGTAGGATATTTAAAACCAGGGTCTGCAAAAGAAAAATATTCTGTAGAAAACAGAACAGGACTTTTAGTGCTGTACTTGTGTCCAAATAACAAGGCATATATCATTTTTGAACACTCTACCACATACACTCCTTCTCCTTTTATTTAAAAGCATTAGGGCTGTTAAACCTGTAAATGGCAGCTCCAGAGCCAGGCAATAAAAACGCACTTAGAGCTATTTTAGCCCCACATGTAAGTAATTCAACCCTTTAAGTTATTAGAAAAGACACTGATTGTGACAAAACTGAGAGGCTTTCTCCACCATTCATACAACAGACTGCAAAAGAGGGATGCTATTTCTCAAAGGTCCTCTATACCCACCTTTTGCTGCTAACACTTTGCTGGCCAGGGGTGTCCATCTGTATTAAATAAGCCTGCTCAGAGGCCCTTGCACGATGCCAGTGCCAGCAAAGGGCACAGCTCAGTGCCCTGGCCTTACAGACAGAGCTGGGAATGCACAGACTCCTTGGCAATGGCAGAACTGTTTCTGTGAGAGGAGTCTATGCCTGGGTACCAGGGCAGCCTCCAGCACAGCTGGATAGGCTCCCCCTGCTGTGATTTTGCCCCTGTGTGCCCACAGGCTGGGCCAGACAGCACTGCAGCATTCTGCACTTGTTGCTTATTTTCAAGGTCACATCCTCAATCCTGAGGTCCACAGACAGCCCCGGGGCTGAGGCGCTGCCCCCAGCTCTTCCCCTGGAGCTGGGGCACACTCACACGGGCAGTTCTCCCTGGCTTGGTTTGCAGACTGAAACCCACCCTGAGGAAAGCCTGACTCAACACGCAGCACTACAGCAACTGTTCCTTTCTACCAGTTAAAAATACACATCAGGTATCTTTGTTGTAACAACCCTGATATGGAATCCCCTTTGCCTGGTAACATCTGCTGATACTTGAACATATTTAAAGAGTTAAACTATAGGATGCAACTTAATGCCACTGCAAACAGAACTCGGACTAAAACACATTATAATATATAATTTCAGCTAATAGAGCTAAGCTAATAAACCCAAATGCTTTCTTAGGCAATAATTGAATATCTTTGGTACAAAGAGCTAAACGAGGAAAGTATCACCATGAAGGTATAACCTGTTTCTGTCAAACCTCCTTCCAGCACTCAGAATTTCAGCACTGGTGGAATGAAACATGGTTTTGCCTCTGGTCAATGCACTGGAATAATCTCCTTCCAACAGTAACCTGTGCTGGCCTCAAAATCATTCCTACACTGCAGAGCTTTTCCTCTCTCCTCTGGGCATGTCTTGTAAAAACAGAAGTACTGTTTGTTTATCTGGCTTTGTTTGGAACATAGCCAAGTTAAGGATGGATTTCACTATTCTCCCAATAATCAGCAAATGAAGTTAAAAGCATCCCTGTTTCCCACCTGGAGGGAGGCATTCCTTCCCCTACCATCAGTAAAGCAGCCCTCAGCAGGGTAAGTTCTGCTCTGGACTGCTCCATAGCCAAAGGGCAGGAGACATCTCCTCAGGTAATTTCTCCCGTGGAGTGAGGAATAAATTCCCCCTGCACATTTTGCCCCTCAAGGGGAGCACAGATGTCCACCTGCAAGTAGAAGCACTCAGCTCACATTCTGAGGTCAACCAACACTTCCTGCTCCCCTTTCTACCTAAAGCCCAGGCACAGCCTCAATTCCTGACACCAGAGCACTACCAGGGCTCCTACACCATTTCTTCCAGCATTACATTCAAGGATACCCAACCCTACTGAAAATGCCTTTGGTAGTTTAATTTCAATTGGCATAAGGATGCAATCAGAAACATTCACTGTCCCTAGTTAAAAGAAGATGCATCATAAAAAACAAGTGCAACTCTTTATCTTCATTTATAGGACTGAAAATGGTTCTGGCACTGAAAGGTCAACCCAGCTGGCTACTCAGCAGCGTTCTCTGAGCCAACACCCTTTAGTTTCTTGACGATTACAAAGGGCTTTTTGTTTTGGTGTTGGTTTTTTGTTTGTTTGAGGGTAATTTGTTTTGCTTTTTTTTTGTTTGGGTACTGGAATAGTTTAGTCCAAAAGGGTGGCATCCATTTAACAGAGAACCTGGCTGGAGATCCAGAATCCTTGTATTTCCAGGTTCCTAGACTTCCTCCTCCACAGTGGAAAGCACAAGCCTGCTCACAACTGCAGGGTCTCAGACATCAGGGAAGTTTCTTGTTCCACTCACGCTTCTGAGACGGCAAATTCAGCACCTAAACTGCAGCCAGCCCTTCCTGGGCTGGTGGCAAGGGGTCTGAAGGCCAGGTACCACATTCTGGACACTCTGCCTTAGAGTACACAGGATGTCACTGGGGCATCTCATCTGTACTGTTATTGTGGTATCATTACACCCCAGTGGAAATGAAAAACATCACAGCTTCTAACCGGGCTGGTACTATAACCACCCCATCCTAAAGGGTGTCCTGAAGGCTCTACATTTAGGAATTCCAAAGACCAGTAGTGTTGGCTTCTGCTCCTGATTTGTGCATTGAGTTTAGTCTTTTTTCCTTCACCTTTCTGACTTCCAATGTGTTTCTTCTGAATCAGCACAGCTGCCTGTCTGGTTTGGCTAGAAGGGAGCCTGGGACACATCAGCAACCCCTGCCTGCTCCCAGCGCCTGGGATTGCCTGCAGGGAGAGGAAGAGCAGCCTCATTTGCTGCCACAGGCAGTGATAAGGAAACAGGCCCTGATTAGCTGTGCTCAAGCCTTGGCCACAGCATCCATCACAGAGTCACTTCCATTCCTGAGTTGATTGAGTACCCAGGAAAAAGCCCTGCACTGTAAACCAAGCAAGAGAACAAATGTACTTTAGAAGGAAGCTAAAGAACTCCTAATACCTCCATAGATACTTAAAATAAACTGATGAAGCCCCAAAATAGTAACCAGTAAAAGTAGCTTTAGAAGCTGCTAGCTTTGTTGATACAGTATCTTCCCAATACAATAATGTTTACTCATTTCTGATGAAATCATTATTTCTTAAACTGAATCTCCACAAAGAGCTTTTACTGAGGGCTAAAATGGGTATATGTTTAGGAACTGGCTCCATGGAGTGGGTTAGAGTGCAAAAAGATTTGCAACAACAAAAGACAGGCATGTACAACACTCTCACATTATCCCTGCATCTCTCTGATATCAACTCATTATCATAATAAAGAAAATAAGAACCTTCCTTCAGTCGCCAGAACTGATCCAAAGAAATAATATTTATTACAGTTTAGCCCTGTTCCTTTAGAGCAGCTGAGTCCTGAAAGCAATGCTGTGAACCAGCCCCCATGCTAAGAGATGTATTGCACAGGCTGTTTTCATAAACTATCCTCAAAACCAAAGACCACATTTCTTCACGTTGGCAATCGGTAAACCTAATTAAGGAAGAGAAACATTGCAAATGAATGCACTTAATTTTGAAGAAAATGTGCAGCGTATGCAAACTAGTAGCACACTGAAAAAATGGCTGGGCATCTTTTTTCCTCTCCTCAGATCTCAGGAGCTCAGCGAGAAAAACAGCTACTGAGTCAAAGCAGGGAAAATGCACGAATTCTTGCCACCCAGGTGCTACAGATCACCCCGGCTTCCTCTACACACCCCCTTCCAAAGTCATGGAAGGAACCTTTAAAGGTTCCAGTCCCCCAGAGTAAATCATTCATCTACAGCGGCCTGCACACAAAAGATTCTGCTCTGGATAAAGTACCCTCAGCAAGCAAGACCCTGTGCCAGGGGCTGATTCAGTGTGGCCAGAGAGGATGGGAGGAAGGTGCAGGGTACCCAATCAGAGACAGGCTCAGGTATCATGAATTATCTGAAGATAATTCCTCTAGCATTCTCAGACACAGACTTTCCTCCTAACAAGAGCAGTGAGGGAAAAGCATTACCCTGGTGTCTGACGAGGGCAGGGCTCAGCCTCGGCACAGCTCCAAAAGCTCGGTGAGTACATGCACTGTCACACATGGGGCTCATGTCAATGCCAAAACTTAAGACCACAACTTGTTTAAACATGTTGTATTTTTAAAGACTTCCTCCTAAACAACAACAACAAAACAGTGACTGGTAATAATATAACTGGAGGTTGTATATAAAGGAAATGGGAAATTGTTTAGGCTAATCTTTAAAGGACCCTTAAATAATGTAACATTGCTTACAACACACAGGGCCAAAGATAAGGATATTTTAAGGCTAACTTTGTACTGTGGTTTGTTTTTTAAACCACTGCAGGAAAGGAACAAACTGCTGTTTATTAATGTTAGCTTGACTTAGAGAAAAAAACCCAGAGTAACTTGGCAATATAAAACTCAAAGGGGACATGGATGGGCCTAAAACCTGAAATCATGTGGATTTCAGCATTTGCAATTACCTACAGGGGTCACATCCTTAAACCTGAATTACTGTGGTCTGTTCATTTGGCTGTGAAATCTACATTTCTGTTGAGATGTTTTCCAGTCCATTCAGAGACACTGCAGGATGCCTGTTAATCAGCCCCTAGTTCTAATAAAATGACGGTTATGGTATTTGATAACTGTATTATGGCCTGCAAAACCTTAGATGATTTATTTTACATACCTGATTTCAACAGAACAATGATCTCTTAACATGAAAGTGCTTTGCAGCACTCAAATGGGCTGTCTGGTCCTCCATGGCACAGCCTGTCAGCCACAGAAAGGTCTCAGATGATGATGCAGAATAAAGACTGCTAATCCCTGCAACTACCAGAGGCATGGCTGGTCTGCTAATTGGTAACAATCAAATTATACTTTCTAATATTACATGCAGTGGAAAAGCTTGTTCCAGATGAACACACTGCAGCAGATGACTTCTTTATTTACTCTAAGTTCTGTTACCTAAAGCAGTGAGAAGGGAGAAACACTGAAAGGAGTGAAATGCTTGATGTAGTGTCAGAGAGCCACAGGATCGCTGGGACATGCTTCATGCCTTGAAACACCAAAAGTGACAGCCACACCATGGAAGATATCTGGAAGGGATGACACTGCTGGTTTTGTCCCATTTGTTTCGCCTGGCAGCCTCAGATTTCCCACTGGCTCCAGACAGGTCATTTAAAATATGATGGAGCCTGTGAAGGGCATCAATATTTGCAGTAGCGCCGTATTTCAGATTTTCCAGACATTTCTTCTATGCCCAGATCTGAACAGAAAGCATTTGTGATAGATTCTCTATCTTGAAACTCAGAGCAAAAAGTCTGTGGAAAAAGAAAAAAAAATCTACAGAAGTTAAGTCGCTGCTTGTTTTTTCCCTTCCCTTTTCCAGGGGGAAACTATCCTTCACCCACAACAAACGAGGCTCAAACTCCTGACGTGCAGCTGGCACACAGAACACTGAACAAGATTATGTAAGCCACAGAATGCAACACAAACCAGTTGTTTCCCCAAAAGCTTCAGAAGCATGGAGTCATACATCTAATATATACCTTGAACTACAAGGTCTGGCCCAGATTTGTATCTGGTTGTGTGAGCGCTGCCAATGAACATCACTCAAAAACTTGGCCTGAGCCATGTATTTCCATGGAGGTTTATTGAGTAGAATTCAAACCAATGCACAAGGATTCACACAGCACCACAAACACTGCACAGTCCTGCTACTTCTTGGATTTCTAAAGCCTGTAACTCCATGAATGCTGTACAGAGGTGGGTATGGCAGGCTGGGTCACACCCCATGCTACTTCCACAGACGCTCATCTCCACCTGGATCTCTCCAAGACTAAAACACACACTTAAGCCCCTGAGTCACCTTCCCAGTTTGTTTCAGCCCTCATCATCTATCAGACTCAGAAGAGGGTGCAGCTGGTCATTCATTACCTATCAGACTCCAAAGTGGGTGCAGCTGGTCATTCTGCTCGCTTTATCACCTTCCCTCCTGTGCCTCCCCTCAAAATAAACCTTCAGTGACCAGCAGCACAGTGGGGTGGCAGCCAGGGATCAGGAGACCCTGGCTCTGTTGCCAATCCTGGGGCTAGGTGATGGCAGCACAAATCTAAACCCTGCTCTCACCCCCTTCCTGCTCCCCATCCCTTCAGCCTGGCACACCAGGGGCAGAGGCAGAGTGCAATTCCTTGTGTCACAATACACTGGCATGGATGCATCTTCCAGACAGAACAGCAATGCAGCTTTTAAAAAGCTGGCAAGATTTCATAGAGTCAACATCTGGCAGCAGTTGCCAAAATAAACACAGCATAGAAATATTTGTAAAATAGCTGAGGAGTACTACGGATAATGTGGCATTATACTAGAAACAGAGCGGCATATTAATCAAGGAACAATAAAGCTTTTAATTATATTTTAAAGAGTCTCAGTTAAAACCAATGCAAAACATAACTCACGTGGAATGACTGGCCTACTTCCCATTGCCTCCCTATGCCAGTTCTCTGGCTGTAAAATTAAGAAAACAAGTCTTGGGGGCATAATGAGGAAAAAAAAGATGAAAGACGAACTCCAGTAGAGCTGTAATTGATACCATGTAAGTCGGCTAGAGATCTAGTAGGGCTAGAGATCACTATCCAAGTACTACAAAATTGTGTTTGTTTGGAAGGAAATACCACAAATACTAGAAGAGGACTTGTGGCCATCCAGTCCACAAGTGCAGATTCACTCAGGAAGTCCAACACCCTTCAGCTCGCTCCCACCTTCTGTGACATACTGAGAGTTCCACAGCTCCCCCCTGCCACACCAAACCCTCTGTAGAACACTGACACTGCCTACCCACAGCCATGAGGCCACTGTCACCTACTCACTGCATCCTGTGAGAGCTCGGCTACCAAAATGCTCCTTCTTCTTGAGCTTTGAGCAGTCAGAAAGAAATAAGGCTGTGACATGCTCCTAAGCTGCACCAGACAGGGTATTTTACACCAAGTATCTGGAGCACACATGAATCAAAGTACCTTTCACACATTCGGGAGAAAAGACTGACAATATCTGCTGGTTTGAGGTGCTGAGAAGAGAGGCTGTCATCGTTTACTGTCAGCTACACAAGGTGTATATGGCCCTCTGAAGCACTCAGCTCATCTTCAGCTTCCACCAGGAGAACTGTGAGATTGATGGGAAGCTCTGCTTGAGCAAGGTACATCTCCATGGAAATCCACTGTGATGAAAGAATCTGCCACAGGAGATGGAGAGCAGAATAGCTGGGGCTCAGTCACAGCCCACTGACAGGCAACGTGTCATTTCAACTGATGAAATGGCAGCGCTGGCCACAAGCCTTTCTGTAAGATTTTTTGCCTTAAAGCCCACTCCACTCAAACCCACTCTGTTCAAAATGACCTTTCATCTTAAAATTCACAACAGCAATAGTTAGAAAACGTCAGTGCAATAAAAGCTGTAACAACTCATTTAGATATTACCAAAATGAGTGCTCTGTGTGAACCCCTCCCCAGGCCCCACACATTCCCAGTGGTTTTTTCTATTTCTATTAAAGGCACCTAAGTGTTCTCTCCTCCACAAAGCTCTAAATATTGTGCTGTATTTCCTCATTGCACACTTCCAAAGAAGCGGGACTGTGCTTTGCAGTGTGGGTTTAACAGCACAGGACTCACGGGAGGTGTTCATGGCTCTGCACACACTCATGGTCTGGTGTCACTTGAGAACCTCTGGCAGCACCAAGGAAAAAACATCACCCCAGCTGAGCACCCAAAATAAGTGGGATATTGCAAAGAATGGAAAAGGGGATGACTAAGCAGATTACAGTGACCAAGGAGTGTAAAAGCAGAATGTGAGATACCAAAAGTCAACCTGAGACTCGGCTACAGATGTGAAAGGCCATGACACAGATGTTCTGCAGCTGTATTTGTTAAAAGAGAACAGTAAAGCAAAAAAGAAGCTGCCACACTGTTAACTATGTGGCTACACAATCCCTCAGCTTTGGGATTATTTGTGATTATGCCAGTGAATATGTGCAACTGAAAACAGAGACCAGAATGTCTTAGTAGGAAATACATATGGGAATGGCCCAATGTCCCATGTTCCACCTGGAAGAAGCATTGGAAGACAGAGAGTCACCATAAGCAGTCATCCATGGTAATACCTCTGATGGAAAACCACAACAGTACATAATTCCAGGTCTAACTGTGATTATATCAAAGGCTGTAACAAACTCTGGCTGAGGGCAGCAAGTATCTCCAGGGCAATAAGGGCAGAAACCCATGGGACTGATTAGCGCTCTGGCCTTCAAAACTTCTTAGACCAAGAGACAGATTGTATTGCTAAGGGCTTCTCTGGTATAAACCATGGATTTCTAAAGCCTGTAACTCCATGAATGCTGTACAGAGGTGGGTATGGCAGGCTGGGTCACACCCCATGCTACTTCCACAGACGCTCATCTCCACCTGGATCTCTCCAAGACTAAAACACACACTTAAGTCCCTGGGTCACCTTCCCAGTTTGTTTCAGCCCTCATCATCTATCAGACTCCGAAGTGGGTGCAGCTGGTCATTCTGCTCGCTTTATCACCTTCCCTCCTGTGCCTCCCTCTGGTATAAACCATGCTAGCAAGGGCTAGCACAGGCTTAGATCACCCTGCTTTGGGGCACATTTATTTTTAACTCTTCAACTTAATCCAGAAGCCACCTGTTGCAAAAATACTTAGGATGATACAGGCTGACTCCAGGATCAGAGCTGCTCTGTAAATGACCCATGCTGGACTTTATAACAGAATGAAGTAAGAAAATAGTTGCTGGCCAGGTAAACCGCAGGAGAAGAACACTCCGATGCTGGGACAGCAGATAAGCTCTATGGAGAGAACCTGAATTAATTTTACAGTATTGCACAGGAGACTACACAAGGGATGCTATTATACAAATGAATTAATCCTTATCTAATTTCTGCACACCCAGAGGATTGTGTCCAGTGCCTGCAGACAATACATCTAGGTAGAATATTAGCACACTATCCAAGAAGCACACCTTAGAGCAGGGAGTACATTTTCACTAGGGCATGATTCCACAGGAGAGTATACTTTTATGGAAAAATCAATTTTTCACTTTCATAGTGATGTTTAAGTACTGCAATACATTTTATGATAGTTTCCTCAACATTAAAAATACAACTTCAAATAATACAGAGCAATAAATATGACACTTATGAATATGATGGCAAATGAAGCAGGGACAAGTTCTAGGTTCAGTTCTTCAAGGTGGGTTGATATACTGCAGCTCATTCTGTGGGGCTGACATACCTGTAAATGCTGTTTTTCTCTGGATTTTTTTTTTATAGGCTTAATATTGCCAATTTCTTTTTGATTAGTATTGGGTATTTTAGAGAGGAGAGAAGAAAAGAAGTGAGGGGCAGGATGATTCCTGTTGTTGCATCTGGCACTCCAGTGACAGTTTGGAAATTACTTTTAATTAAACCAGTGTTATTTTTAAAGTGAAGAGTAATCTGAGTCTGTAACAAGCAGCTGGGAAAGCAAACAGACATTAGTTCAGCTGATAAACACATGCTGAAGACAAGTAAAAGGAGGATATTAACTGGGATCCCACATGATGCAAACACTCAGAATAGTGGGGGGGTGTGCATGCACACGTGTGTGAGTGAGTACATGTGCACCCAGCAAGGCCTGACACAGCCAGACTGGGGCCAGAGCTGCAGCTCAGTGAGAGGCTCTCCTCAGAATGCCATCTGATTAGAAAAGCAGGTGATTTGGAAGGATAATCTGACTTCTGATGTGACGTGACCAGATATCTCATCACCCTAGGTAGCAGACTGACTGCAGGGCTTGCCTTAGAGTTACCGCCTTAGAGCTATCAGTCAAGAAACAAAGCCCCCCCTCTCCCTGTCCATCACCTCTCTCACTTCATATCAGGGTAAGCAGCAGGAGAACCAGACCCTGGCACACAACAGCTCTGCAGAGCAGGGAGCTACACAGGCAGGCAGCGGGGACAATCCCTTGTGATTCTCTCACTGCACAGATGGAAACACTATGGAAACCTGGTGTGGTGCAAGAGAAAGCTCAGAAGGAACAAAGCCTGTTCTTATCTGCTCTAGACCCAACAAATCAGCTGAAATTAGGCACACGAATAGCCCTAATGGTAAAGGAGGGAGATGTAAGTATTTGCAGGAGGTTTTCTGTGGGTCAGAGCCTCTGGAAGGCAAACACACAGAGCACTGCTCTTGCTCTCCCCATGAGCCCACTCACAGCACTGCACAACGGTAAGATCAGCACCGCATGCTTTCTCCACACTACTGAGATGTCATTTCTCCTCTCATCCAAAATCACTATCCAACAAAGAGAATGCCCCTGATGACTGTTCCTGTTACCAAGCCAAAGTCCAGAGGAGTTCAGGACTCCTGCCCTGATCAGCTGCCTCTGTCCATGCTCTACATTTGGCCTTGGCAAGCCTAGGAGCTGGAGCCAGCCGAGGCTGAGCCAGAGGAGCTGGGTGAAGGATTTCCTTTGTGGATTCCAGGCTGCCGGGCTGCAGAAAGTGGAATTTCTCAAGCTGAGAGAGAGGACAGTGTCTGGAGGATGTTGGAAAGATATTTCTGATAGGCACTGAAAGCTTGCAAAGAATTAGTAGAGAATTAGGCTGAAATGGAGTTACCATGCTCAAATGGGTGTGATCAGGCTGCAGCACTTCCAGGAAAGAATGTTTAAGGAAGGCAGGCATCAGCCAAGCCATGGAGCATGAGCCTGGGCACAGGTGGAGAAAAGGCAAGACATGCTATCAGCAGAACCCAGCACGGGGAAACCAAGAGCTTGGAGAGAGATGCCAAAGGGGACTGGGAAAATGAGGAGCAGAGACAGCTGGTTCTGTGAACCTCCAGAGCTACGTGAGCGGCAAAGGGACTCTGGAGATTTCCTCTGCACACTGAGCCCCCGTTGAATACATTCTTTTCTGCCTATAAAAAAATGCCAATATCTGGATCCAAAGGCATTGACAGCTTCTGAGATAAGGCCAGAAAATTAGTACTTAAGTTTTTACCCATAAGCAATACCACGGGAATGTTAATACAGAACAGAAAGCAAAACATGGGCTCACAACTCACAGCCACAAAAAGAGCCCTCCCCTTTGAAATGTTCAGCTACTCCCCACACCTCTGCACTCTGCAACAAATGCTGTCCTGGCTCCTCCCCTCGGCTCAACCAGGAGGGTCTTCCTCCCAAGGTAACCTGTCCAGCACCTGGGCGTTCCTCTAACATCCCTCAGAGAAAATTTCCGTTTGAGATTTCTGAGATCTTCAGACATACTCATCTGACAAAAGTGCCCAGGACTTTCAGATAAAAAAAAGAGATTTTGAATACTGCATGGATTCTTGCTATCTAAAAATTGTGAAAATGGATCATTGTACTAAGTTTTCTGTGAGAAAAACCTAAAAAGAAATAATAATAACAAAAAATTCCCCAAATCCTCTGGCTGAGATACTGACCTCTAAAGAGGTCAGAATAGATGAGATCTGAGAAAACAAAAATTATGGGGGCATTTATCCACACGGTACAATTCAGGTAGTTTGAGAAAATGCACTGAAATTTAAACACTTCCGTAAGCCATTATACTTTTAAAATCAAGGCTGCTCACACATTGTCTTCTTTTAAAATGAAATCTTTTTTTTTTTTTAATGTCAGTAAGTCAGAATGTTTCATTTCTCAGTCACAATTGCTAATCAGGAAGATGTGATACAATCTGCTAAATCTCAAGAGTGCTAAGATATGAAGGGCCTTTAGCAGTCGTACAGGTAATTAAGTTTGTTATGATTTTCTATATATTCTGCAGCAGAAAATCTGATTGTTCTTTTGGCAAGGGGCCATGCCTGTTCATCTTCAAAGATGACCTGCTTTAAATTTTAAAATAAATATTATTTAAAGTTGAAGATAATTTTATTTAAATAGAGCACATAATACCAATGTACGTTCTTCATTACATACAGCAATTAATTTTTTTTGCTAATATACCATTGCATTGAAAACTTGTCTGATATTTTTAATACATATTCAAAAGGTGGAGACGCTAAAGGCAGGTACTTAGCTGATGTTAACTAAGATGACAGATCCTGTGGAGCTGTATTAACATATTGGCACACTAACAGTCTGGAATTTTTTGACTGACTGTAGTAAAGGGGAAGATTTGAGGAAGAGTCTTTGAAAAAGAGAAGAACTCAGCGTAATTTTTTCTTAATTATTGGTATTTCTCAGCAATTTCCACAAGGCATCACGAGAAACAATGACTGTGGGAGATCTCCACAGGATTCTTACTAGTTGACAGCAGGAGAATGTTATTTTGGAAGAATCAGGGGGTTTGGGGCTCCCCATTTCTCTGGTGCTGGAGGGAATACAACCCCTTTGTACCACTGCTTGGGAGTGTTCCATGTGGAATTAGAACTACCCTGTGACCTAAAAATGCCATAGGTGTTTAGTACCTCCAGCTAGTCCACAGAGCTACTCTGAAACTCTCATTATAGTCAGCTCAAAGGTGATTTATTTCATTAAACAGAAATTGAGACATGCCCTAATCTTAAACCTTGATTGTTTCAGCCAGTATTCAAAATATAACTGTTCTCAGTGCCATTAATCCATACATGCTCACACATCTGGTTCCAGCCAACAGATCCAATTAGTTTTCTTCCTCAAGAAACTGTCTCAAGTGAAGCCCCCAATAAAACCCTAACCACATGCATTTCACCACTTCCTGAGATTTACTCCCAACATTATTTGACAAGCTATTAGACTGAACTGGAAAAAAGATGAGTGCAACCATGTTGCTGGTTTAATGTACAGACAGCTGCTTTAGCAGCTACATAAAATTAAAAGTATCTGACCAATTCTCATGCAGAGGCTTTGTTAATTTACAGGCAAAACTTGGATTTCTCGAAAATGCTTCCTGTTGTCCATTTTGAAATGATACTTCTGCTTTGTTAAGTTATATTATTGATGTCTCCAACTCTAATAAATACGTTAAAAATAAGCCAAACATCACTCTTGGTGCACTGCATTACTAACCTGCAGTCATTTAACTTCATAATGTTTGTGTATTTTTCCTAAAAAATATTTACTTAAGGCAATCATCAAAATGAATTTATCTACAACCTGTAACAACCAGTTTTCCTTAGCACAGACTAACACATTTGCACTACCTTAGCCCAATAAGGAATTTAAAAAGCAGTATTAATGCAGCATTTTCAAGAAAAAGGTGTGAGCTTCCCAGGGATGCATCAATTATTACATTAACACCTACAGCCTGGGAGTTTTGCCATCAAGCTTTTGATGATGGACATTTTAAGGCATTAATGCTGGGCAATTTTCTCAAAATTCCTTTCAGGACAAATCTCCTTAAGCTCGTAATATCTTAATGCTTTCCAAGAACAAAAGCCTTACATTCTAAGCAACCAGTGTTAATGCAGTTTGTCTAGGGCACATTTATGAGAACTAACTTGCATGAGACCTCAGGAGAAAATAGATTACACAGTCCCTGATCTGCAGGGGCCAGGTAGAGAGGCCAGGCAGGCAGAGAGTGCCTGATCTGCCATGGCTACACAGCTCTGCCACGGCCACACAGCCCTGGCAGGTGTGGCTCTGCCAGGTGTGGCTCTGCCATGGCCACACAGCTCCACGGGCACTGCTGGGGCTTGGTGTGGCCCTGCACATGGAGATTCCCAAAGAGGAGACTAGCATGGGAAAGCCCTCTGTCTCGGAAGGTGATTTATGACCACATCCCAAATCTCAGGAATCAATGAGATGTGCAACACATGGGTGAAGTGAAAAGAGCAAAGGACCTGAATGCTCCCCAGGGGAGGATTTTTCACTATTTACCTTCTAAACTTGCTGGCATTTACCCAGCAGCTGTGACCACCATGGAAAAGGATCATTGCAAAGACTTAACCTTAAGGCTCTTTCAGGGGAACACAGCAAAGACAGAAAAGTTATCTGCAAAATAGGAGAAGGAACCCTTAAGTAAAGACACACCTGTGCCAGTGTTTGTAACACAAGGGAACAAATAAAGAAGAATCTCTATTTTATAATAGTCTTCTGCTTTTAAAAAATTACATTATTAAGGCGTATAATCCATAAATCTGTCTAAAAAGAATGCACATGAAAGAAAGGGATTGTGTTTGATGATACAAAATATAACTGGTGATGGATTACATTGCACTCCAGTGTCAGCAGAACATAAAGCATTTGAAAACAATGATTTGATTTTTAACAAGATGCACAGATTTTGTCCATGGTTAGTCAGAAGCATTGTACTTTACATAAATGCTTCACAAATGGTGACACAGTAATTACAGCACCAGAAAATGGCCACTATCTATCTGCTCTGCACTTCACAGACTAAATAGAGATTTCATGCATAATGAATACACTTGTGTTAGCGCAATACACTTTTTCAATATTATTTTATAAGGTGAGAATAATATAAATTTTAAATCGTTATTCAAGTGTTACATCTATTTTATCAGGAGTTACATTTTTAATAAAATGCAACTTTACTTGAAGCACACATAATGTTTGCATAATCTGTGGAAGAAAATTGGCACTCTAGGAATTTATAATTCGCTTATTCCTTACTTATAAAGCCTTCTTTTGATGTATTCTGCAGACTGATAGGGTTTCAGTGTATTTATACAGATATAAAAATATTTTCTGTGGTTGTGTATTTGCTCCTTTGAATAGACTTCTTTACAGTTTGCAATGCATTTTCATATAGTTTGCAAAAATAAGTTTATGATTTATCTGCAGTTTAAAAAATTCATTTCCAATCTTCTTTGATACAACACACTTCCAATTTTTGTTGTGACACAGATTATGCAAATGTGCTCAACAAAGAGGATGCAAAGTGATTTTAACGCAGAAGTTCAGCTGACAGTGCCTAGGCTGCTGTGTGAACTCAAAAGGATTGGGGGTTTATAGTCCCATGGATGGACATTGATTACTTGGGGCTTTTCTTAGATTAATGGGGAGGCTCCCACTGGGCATTTCCCAGTGATGCATTTGGGTATGATACCGAACCCTTGCTATGTCCCCATTAGTGTCACACATCTTTTTCATTTACTGACAAGATGTCAAGGATCTGCTAACATGTCATAGGACGCTGGAACATGATTAAAGTGGGGTTTTTTTGATAAAGCTCTTTTCAGTTCCTGATGTCCATGTGGAGTTTATGTCAAAGCTTAAGGCAGCTTGGAGACAGCCAGTACCTTCCTACTCAAGTGTGTAGGACTGCACATCCAGCAGAATGCCTGGGAACAGGTGAGAACCACACGGGGATGCTGCTTTCAGAGGAATCTCACATGCTGCTCACCAGTGCAGGGATCCCCTCTCAGCACCAAGGGACCTGAACAGGAAACACTGCTCTATGAAAAGCTGCATTCCCAACCCCATGGGATCAGGAGGCCACAGGGAACAACACACACCAGTGTCTGTGGGTTGGAGAGAGAAAGGAAGGAGTTCTTCCATATGCAGACACTGAAACTATGGAGGCAATGACTGGAGTGTAGTAGGTCAGATTGCTGAGAAGCTGTCTGGATTTCTTACAGGGCAGTGCCATATTCCACCCTGTCTGAAGGGAAAAACATATAAACATGATAGTGCCAACCACAGAACTGCTCTGCAACTGCAAGAAAAGCCTCCAAATATGAGGCTTTGAATATGACGAAGCCTCATGACTCAGAGCCTCTGCTGATGCTCAGGGCTTTTCTTCTGCTTTGGAAAAGCAAAATCCAGGCACTACCTGGCTGGTTCCATGCTCCAGTTCATCCCTTGGAGGGCTGGAATGAAACCTGCAAGGACAGTGGTTGGAGAGACCCTGGCAGGCAGGGATAAGGCAAAGAACTTTGAAGAAAAATCCCCCATCTAAGGTCCATGGAATGAACACAAGTGCAGCAGGTATTGACCAGGTTGCCTGGAACACGTGGATGTTTCTCACACCGCAGACCCAATAAAAGAAGTTCCCACAGATTTAATAAAAAAAATAAAGAGCTCCCTGAAGACAGAAAGAGAAAAACTAACTTCCAGTGAACATGAGTAGCTGGTCACTTTCAAAAATAGTAATTTTTATAATGTGTGAATATAGCATGAATATTTCAATTCCCAGAACTATTCTGCAAGTACTTTTTATGATGAGTGATAAAATGTTTCTGCTTGGATGCAATTGTACTAAACTATTGTAATGAAATTCTCTGTCTGAACTTGCAATGGAGCTGTATCCCAGTTTTGGGGCTGTATCCCACTTTTGGGAGGATACTTTACTACCAACAGCTGAGTTTGAAATGCGGCCATGACCTCTGTAAATGATAAAAATCAGAATATTAAAAAAAAGGTTGTTTAACTGGAACCAATGTAATTTCTGTGCTTTGGCACAGGCCAAGGTCATTGCTGCAGATCACCCTGGGCAGTACCTTTGCAGCAGCCTTAGGGTTACTAACCTGGACAGGAAGGAGGAGGGCAGCAGAATCCAACCCTTTGTTGGCTCAAGCTTTTGTCTCATTAAGTCAAAAGCAAAATCCCCAGTGATGATAACTGGGTCAGAATCAGGCCAAACTCTCTCATCTCTTTTTTTTCTGGCGTTTATAATCTTTCTTTTGTGAATTTCAGAATATAACGCCTTTAAATCAAGAACTTCCTGGCTAAAAACATCAAGCTTGCTATATATTATTATTATTATTATTATTATTATTACTATATATTATACACAGGGGGCAAAATATTCCAGCTTGAATTGATATTTTCCCTTTTGTATTCAAAACCTACAAAAATATCCCCTTAAATTAACGTTCTTCCAATTGCATATGTACAACAAATGTTTCCTTTTTGGAAAATGATCTCTTTTCAATACAGAAACAAATTTGTGGGTTTTTTAATAGGAAGAAAACTGTTTCCCCCCCATCAGCTCTACTGTTTTTCTATTGTGGAAGAGATTTATCCTGATAGAGTTTAGCCCAAGGCGCTGTGCTTGCCCCTCCACGTTCAGGTTACTGCAAATGTTCTTTGTGCTGGCTGTCGCTGTAGCAGCGTCCTGTGTGTGCTGCAGCTCCATACATATTTAAACAGGCTGTTGCTTTACAAGCACATGTTCAAAAGATTTTATCTAATCAAATTTTAAATAGGAAATTACTTGTCTGACTTCACATCAGAAAGCTATTCCTTTCCCTGCTGCTCCAGATTGGATTATTAGGACTTCACTACTAAATGGTCAGCAGCGTGTCTGAGTCACGAGTCTTAATTCTGGGCTATAAATATCAGATGATGATTTATTACTAGGCAGTTGCAATACTGGAGGAGCAAATTCTCTTTAATGTCTTTAATTTTGAGATGAATGGCAAATAGTTTTGAAAGCTGAGAACTTCTAAGGTTCTCCATGCAAGTAACAGCTTTATCAGTTGATTTCAATGTCTCCCTCCACTTTCTAGTGATTCCAAGAGGTTTTCATGCCCACACTGACCCAATCCTGCTTATCTCTGAATTAACTGCTAACTGTGGGCAGCAATTCCATGGTAAATGGGCTAAAGCTGTGATGGTGAGAATGTTAAACGACTTTTACAACTAAATTGAATAAACTGTGAAGGAGTAGTTGTTACCCTCACATGCTACCTGCCTCATCACTGTTTAACATTCCTACCTCATCCGGACTTCACATGAGAGTTTATGATCTGCACAGTGACACAGATTGTACTATCTGCATATTCAAAAGTAGGAGTTTGCTCCCCAGAATATACAGTTACTGCTTTCACCTCCTCCAAAATGCTAATGACGTTTCTCCTGAAAGGCACCAGACCAATGTGTCTCACCCTTTCTGGGCAATGTAGCTGCCCATGCAGGTTGCTGATGCAAGGAAGGTTTGCTTGTGCAAATCACACCTGGATCAAGAATGTGCATCATTTCAGAAAGCATTAAAGCAGGAAACAGACTTAAATCTCACTGAAAGAAGACTAATCCGCAAACTTGACAGAATTGTTTATTTAGAAGATGAACAAACTAATGTGACACAAGATACCTCAAGAGATTAAAAAACCCCAAACTAAGAACATTTTCTTAATTTCAAAATACCTTTTTGTCATATTCAAAGTTTGGTTGGTTCCTTGTGGCATTTTATTGAAGAAATAATTCAAATTGGGCTTGACAAACTATTAGACGTTCAGAGAAGAACAGGCACAATAGGGGGCTGAGAAACTGATTAAAGAAGACAGCCTAAAGAAGATTAGACAATCTCTCTAAATCCTAAAAGACAGGAAGACAAGGAAAGAAAACATTTTCTGATTGTGATATTTAGGAGCCTGAACTAGGAATAGAATGTAATTCGGAAAAATGAAAGCTTCTGATACAAGTAAATATGCAGGGCAATTACTGGAGGCAAATAGAGGAAACCAGACTAACAACAGTGTTAGAAGAAGTGCTGTAGGATCTTGTATCCAGCTGATCTTTCCATCATTGAGAACTGTGCTGATGACCCTTAGTCATCCATAATTTAGAAACTTCACCCTGTTTGTAGAGACTCAGGGTCCACACTTCAGCACGTCATATAAATCCAAAAAGGTTTCTAACTTCCCTCTTTTTGCAAGTTATATCTGGCTCCTGAGTTTGGGACTACTGGATGATATTACAGCCTAACACACCCTAAAAGGCCTCTGAAAGGTGTCAACTGTCCTGTCCATCCTGGAAATTTCAGGGAAATATTTCTTGACTGCTTTCAGGACCAGAGGACAGAAATAAACACTCTTAAAAACCAGCAGACAGGAGACACTGTGGGATAAACCAGATGCAAAATCACCTGCTGAGGAATAATGTGCTTAATCTTCAAATACTTTTCAGGGAAGGTATTTAAGTACATGCAAGATCATCAGCTGGTTTAAGTTCTTTTAAAGTACCTTGATCTCAAGGGAGCCAGATCCAGCCCTGTAAATTCTTGATCCTGTTGATATGTCACATACTTTAGTCTGAAGTTCTGTTCTTTTTGTAGTAAATCAAGTATAGAGTACAGAGCAGTTGTGGTGCGCTCTCTGTTACTGCAAAACTAAACTGTGCTTTCTTTCAGGGTATTGTTTGGTCCTAAATTTCACAGCTGAGACATTCTGATGGCGTATCTGCTGGCCTCAGGCACAACAGAACTCTTTTAAGGAGTATTATTTTACCATAAAATGGACAGTCAAGGAATAGAAAACCTCAAAATGTGCACCTGGTGTACTCAAGGCAGCTTCTTCCCAAAAACAAACACAAAACACCCCCAAGAAACATTGGCTCAGGAGAGGGAGGGAGGGAAAAAACAAACCAGAGCAGCTCTTTCCTGTTCTAAAAGAACAGCAACTGCTTAGGCTTTCCTTGTGAATCATAAAACAAGGGAAGGCATCAGCAGGGAGAAACTGAAAGTGTACTTTCATTTGTCAGTAACTTTGATTTCTATTTCCACTTCCAAACAGCTGCACTACCTGCCTTACACATGCTGTGTGCAATGAGAGATGACAGAGGGCTTCTTAAAGCCTTTAAGGTTGCAGTAATTCATAACCTCACCTTAATTAACCTGGAAGAATTTACCATTGGAAGAAACAAGGCCCAGGGTTTGATTTTAGTATCTTCTTTCCTTGGAGAAATGTGTGGGTGTTTTTCCCCTGGATATCCCCACTTGCAAACACGTTGCTTCCCACAGCAAGAGCTGTGGATAGGACTGAACTCCTGAAACAGTGGAGCACAGCAAATGCTCCAAACCAGTGTGGGGTGGAAACGGCACAGCCATTCCCCGTGTTCAGTTCCTCACTCTCTGCTCTCTCCAGTGAGCAGCGAGGCCTCCACAGAGGAGCAGAAGTGGCAGAGGTGATATGGGTGCAGCACAAGGAGCAGGAACCAACGTCCCTGCCCCTTGGCTCTGGACAGGTATTCTTCCCTTGTGTGGCACAAAGAGCAACTCGCAGGTGAACATTTACCTGGGGCTTACAGGATTGTCTGGACAACTTATAATCTAATGGCATCACTATTTTATTTCCCTTATGTAATATGAGTTATCTATTCTGGAGCAATTTGAAGGACCTTTCATTGTTAACTCCTCTTAATTAATTTTGGCTTTATGGTATTTTGGGGGCAAATTGCCTTAGCCTTCACATTTATCCTATCACTATGTGGCATGACCACGAGAGCTCTTAGGTGAATTTCTCTTTAGAAGGATCTAAACGACACAGCTCATGAAAGCTCCATGTGAAGGTTTTACTCTCCCTTTAGCTTTGGCCTCTAAACTCCAGGTGCCAGCCTGCTCCTTGCAAATGACATTCTCAGAAAAAAAACATCATGACTGTAGGATTCAAGTATGCACCTGCAGACTGCTCTTACAGCCTGAATCAAGATGTTCTGCTTCATGTGTTTAGCAATGCAATTTTTCTTGGAAACTTGTCTCTCATATTTTAGCCATCAATCACTAAGTTGCTTATTTTTGTTCATGCTCTTGGTGGTTTGACTATTGTCCTGTTTGGGACCATTCAGCTTTGTGATACTTCTGTTTAAAAGAAGTCCATTTTATTAATACCTGTGAGAAATACTACTGAGTGGGAACTCACTGGAAAATGAGATCAATGAGTTTTCAGTTTAGGGCTGTTTTCAAAACTCATCTCAGAAACATATGTACACATGGAGTTGCTCCTGTGGAAAGTAACTAGATAAAATGCTGCTGACAACAGCACTGAAAATTGTTCTGCTGTAATAAGAGTGTTCAAGGGACAGAGATTACTGGTAATATTTTAATAGGAAGTTGGTAAAAGCGCATTACCCTTCAGTGATCTCCAATGCAGTCTCTGATGACTGCTTACACAGAACTACTGCAAACACTTAAGCCCCAAATGTCTTTATCTTGATCTCTCCTATGTTTAATTTCTTCCTACAGAACTTGCATTGGAAGGCTTAGGGTACCCTAAGCAACTAAAATGCTTTACCTTTTAAATTTGTCTAAATGGTGCTAAGATGATCAGAAATGTGCTGTAATTTAAATTTCTCTGGTGAAACGGTAAAATTGCATTTCCCCAATTACCATTTTACCTCTTTGAAGGCACCAGAGATAGTACCAAAGCTGTTCAGAGAGTCACAGAGCTGGCACATGGTCTGTTATTCCTCTGGCTACTGCTCTGATTAGCATTAGGAGAAATTCCTGCAGGGAACATGTTTATCTGGTCGTGCAGAAAGTAATTTCTACAACCTGGCAAAAACTCCTGTCTTGAATGGATCTAAGCAGGAGCTCTGGTGGTACTGGGAACTCTCAGCTCATGTCTAGGAGTCAGAACCTGAAGGAACTGAAATCCCATTCCTTTACACCTTGAACTGTCACACAAATGCTGAGGCTGAGGAAGGATGAGGAATGATTCTAATATTCTTCTCCTGTTCATTCCAGTTAAAATTATACTGTGTAATGCAGAACACTAAACAACAAAAAACACCTTATTACTGTATTGGCAGATTATAACATAGATTTACCCAGGGAAAGAGATGAGGAAACCTCCTTCTGTCTTTTTTTTTTTTTTTTCTCTGCCCTTGCAACACTCTCTTCCCTTCCCTGAAGCCCCTCTGAGCTGCCCTCTGATCCCAGCTGCACAGAGCAGAGCCTGCAGGAAATGCCACTGTCACCCAGAGAATCTCTCAGCAAAGTGTACCCAGGAGGGAATAGTGGGGCACCACTATGAGATCAAAGTAACTCATCTCAGGACCAGATCTTACCAAGTTCAAATTAATAATCAAAAATCTGTACTTTTCATCTTGATTGTTTAGTTTTCTCTGGTTTTCTCTGCTCCTATGTCTCTTCCCAAACTGTATCCTAAAACAGAAGCCAAAGCCAGAAATTCGCCAGCTGTGGAACTACCAGTCACTCTCCCCGACATGTGTTGAAGGCCCTGGCAGGGTTTGCTTATGCTCCTCCTGAGAGAGGCTCATGTCTCTCTACCACCCCAAATGGCAAGCATAAGGTTGAGTTTTCTTGAAAATTCAAACTTCTATAAGGGTTTAACCTGTTACTGTGCTGTTTTGTGGACAGAATGAGGCATTTACACTGAGGGCAATCTCGGAATTTATGGGTTCTCTAAAAACAGAGTTGGAGATGAAATATATTGAGCAACAAAGGATGTAGAAAAATGGCTATGCAAGGCAGCAGGATGGGGAGAGGTGTGATGGAGAGGTTTTTCTAGGCAGGAAGATAGAAGACACTGAAAATGCAGCATTTCTGTGAGCCAGGATCATCTGTGAGGATGCATGGCGATGAGAAGCTGATGAGCATGGCTGACTGCCAGCAGATATTATGATCTCAGAATATTGATGTTTTGTACTAATAATTACAAAATCAGCAGCTGTACAACTGCATATTTGGATAAATACAAGTGTAAGTGCATCCTGTGACACGGTGAATGGAAATGAAGTATAACTAAAATGACAGGTCATACAGTAATACTGATGCCAAAAAAAGACAGACAAGCTGGGAGAATGATAACACAAATAAAGCATTAAAGGATATTGATATTCAAAAGGAAAAAACTGATAATGAAAACATTCATAAGCAGTCAGAGAAACACATTAAATTTCCATTGCTGTTGAGAGCTGATACAGATCAGACAGAAGACAAAAAGAAAAAAGATTTGTTTGTCTGCGCTTGTAAAGGCATATTGGGACAAAAATGCATCCTTCTCATAAGCCCTAAATAAGAAATCTACAACCAGGATAATCTCTTCAGATACTCTGAAAGATAAGCAGAAAGATGGGGATTGTCTACACCGCCAAGAAGAATGCCAAAGGTTGGAATCATGTCATCTGAATGTTCTAAGTAGATTTGTTACAAATTCCTACCCAGGCAATGAACTGTGACAACAGGAAAGATATTCAACAGGGATGTCTGAAATCTGAAAGTTCTTGTTAAAGGGAGGGAGCTTCATGAAGGAATTAGGAAGAAGTACAGAAGAAAACTGTTACTGGGATTAGGTAAGCATTTGGCAAACAGTACAGTAATAAAAAACCATTTAACCCACAGTCATGGTCAAAGTCTGGCTGGGATGTCCCAGGATGTTTGCTTATTGAATGCCTGCACTGACAGACACGATTTAAAGTATTGTATAAAATCTGCTGTGCCTGATGGTCAGCAGTGGTCAGTCACTTATTTTTCCATGGAAACCCACTGCTTTTGCAATGGGGACAAAGCAGAAGACCATCTCTGTGTAGAGCAAGGCAGTGAGCCAGGAGAAAGCAAAGTTCCATATTTCCATTTCCCAATGATCTCAAGTTTCAAGGAATGTCAAAAGGAGTGGGGTTAACACCTGTCCCACCTGAGGGCTGAGCTTTTTGAGCAATATATAGATTCTAACCTCAGAGAGGTGAATCTGGTGCAAAGACTGCAGTTCAAGTACACCAGACATTTGGGGTTGTCTATTCTGCTCAGTGGAGGATGGCCCAAGGATGGACTGAACTGTATTTTCCTTAATCTGTTTGCTTGCCCTGCCAGCCAGAGGACCGCTGTAGTCCAGCATGAGCTACACTCCCTGGGACTTTGCATGATGTTGTATCAGGCTCCTCTAGACAGAAGCTTGGATTAATTTCTGTCTTGCACTGGCTGTGTGAAACATCCAGCCTCATATACAGCGATACAGGAATAGCTGGGTCCCCTGTGCACACAGGTGTGCTCATGGACTCATGCCCAGAGTGGTGTCAGCACAACCTTCTTCACCACAATGCTTCACAACTTCCACACAGCCCAGAGCTCCACACAGCTGGCTTTGGGCTTGCACTAAAAGCAGGCCCCTATCGGTGGCCTAAACAATTCTTCCACCTTTGTTTAGCAGCGAATCACCTGATGATTTCCCTGAACTGACACCTAATGTTGGTTGTCATTGCTTGGGTGGGGCCTCATCACAACACAGAGCTGGAAATCAGAATTCCTTGCATAAACTTCCTTCCCAGTTTTCACCAAACAGGCCGAAACATTTTGCCCTTCTGAACAGCAGAGGCAGGGCACAGTGTGAATCTGTTGCTGCTCTATTTTCATGAGCAGCACGACGCTCATCCCTCTGCCTCAATCTTGCAGGGCACTGAGCAGTCCCTGCTCTTCTACAGCACCACCACCTTCATGTAAGGGCTGAAGAACAAGGACTTACACCAGTGGACTCATGCTGTGACCAGGTCCACGTTAAGACTGTGATTCTGTGAGCAGGCTGGGCTCAGCAAGGCTCAGCCTGAAATGCTGCTTTGCCCTTCTGCCTAGAAACCTGCAGGACTGCAGGAGGGCAAACCACAGAGCGACTTCCCATCCACGCTCAAGATTTATATGGCTTGCTTTCCTCTTCTTAAATCTCTCCTAACAAAACTTTGTTCAAAGATGATTCACAGATGTTATCATTAAAAAGTTGGTACTTGCCAACAAATAACACATGGGCCTGCTTGAGAAACTGCTGTTCCCACAGCTTTCCCCAAGAAGAGTACTCGTGGTAATTGGTAAGGCCTGTGAGAATACGACACTATAAAGCATCTTCTACCATCCATAATTTTTGAAGACAATGCTGGTTTCCTGAGAATTTATCTTGTTCATATAAAATCATTTGGATAAACTCACATGATAGAGAATAGATAATTAAGCCCCTTATCATTAGTGTTTATCTTTCCAGGTAATACTGCATGAGTCAAACAAAGACTTATTTGAAACAAAGATAAACAAAACCCCAGCTAACAGATAGCCATGTATCTTAATTATAGACATTAAATAAAACTATTAACTGATATGCAGGCATGAGTCTCAAAGGCTAGAAGGTGCCAAACAAAAGGACAGGATTGTACTGTCCATTGCAGGATGAGCTAAACTACAGAGATGGAAATCCCCAAGTAAAAGGGAATTAAAATAAACAAACAGAGGGAAAAGGGTTTATACAATGACCTGGCTGGAATATACACACATAGATTCACATCTGTGTTCACCCACTCAGGATATGCTGAAATTTAAAACCCAGGAGCCCAGCCCTCTGTCAGCAGCTGGGAAAAGCAACATGGGGAGAAAGCAATGGAGCCTGTCTGGGAAGATCTGTACTAATAGCTATGAACAGAAATGTTTCACGACGGTAACCCATATATTGATGAAATTCCTGGCCATTTATCGGTAAAGAAAAGGTTTTGTTTTTTCTGGGAGGTGGAAAGAAATGAGCATTTGGTAGGTTTTCAAAAACTAAAAGGAATCTCAGTCCTTTGCAATACTCTCAACACACATAGAGCAGTAAATATAATTTTCATCTATGGTTTGAATAAATGACAGATGTAGTACATATTTACTACATTTTCAATGCTGCATTTTAGAGGTTGACATTGAAATACTTTCCTCTCTTTTTCATAGGCTTGTTGTTAGAACCATGACTGCTCTGCCAAAAAGTCTGTGTTTGGAAAGGCTTTTATTCCTTTTTTATTCCTTTTGTTCTGCTGTATGACTCCGTGCTCCAGCATGCCCTGAAGAGCTCGGTAGCATTTTACAGCTCTCATTTGTGTCTCACCCACACCTGTAAGGACGTTCCCACTGACTTCACCACGCTTCAAATCAGGGCTCGATTTGGGATCTAGCTTTAGCGCCAATTCACGACTCAATTTCCAGGCAAGCAGGGAACAGGCAATGTTGGCATGTTCTACTTCCACAAAACAATGGTTAGATGTACTGGACAGGTTTTAAGCTTAGGAAATACAAATTTACAGGCTGTACAACTGCCAACATCATCTCACAGACATGCAGCAAGAGGAAATTCAACTCATCTGATGTTTGTTTTTCTTTAACATTCTATTAAAGCAAAGCAGCTCCATAATGAGATTACTGCGTTTTATCTCTTAATTGTATCCAGATATGGAAAAGAGATTTACTGCTAGTGGCTTGTATACAGTACAATATTTTAAAGCTAATTATGATAGAGCATTACTATTGTCACACAATGAAATACTTATTCTACTGTTATGAATCAATATCATTTTCTAAAATTTATTGTAATTACATTTTTAATTGGATATACACCCTGGTAAATTCTGAAACAGCCAGTTATATAAATACAATTCTTTTAAATCCAGGATGATATCAGCATAAAATATTTTAATTAAATAGATTTCAAAAAAGGAGAAAAAATGACATTAAGTAGCTTTCCATTATTAAAGCCAGCTGAAAGTCAAGTCTTGGAAGTATTCAAGGTTTTCTTTTTGAACTCTGCCATTGTCCATGGAAGCATGGATACACATCCTCCCCAAATGCTGTATTAATAGTTTGACTGTTCATTGAAGACTACCTAGCACCTGGCTTTTGTTTCTATTACTCCACAGAGAGGAAATCATGTTACAGTATTTATCTTCCTAAATCCCCAGGGTTGAAAACATCTAAAAGTCTTTTCTTTGCTTATGGATCAAATACAGTAAGCAATAAAAAGCTAAGCAATGAGTTTTAAAATAACATTGTATCAAAATTCCTCTGTTCAAAAATATTGGTGTAGATGGTGAAAACCTCTGTTCGATCTGACAGTTTTGATTACTTAACTTTTAACAACAGTGTCCCTATGTGATGATACCTTGATCATACAGGCCATCAATGCAAACTATAATTCAAGTATTTATAAGCTGATACTGCAAATTAGCTGTAACACTCTGCACACATTTCAAAGTACATCTTTAAGCTTGATTTTCCTGAACAAATATTCACAATAGGGACAAATGAAGTCTTGACCACAGGCTTATCACAGCATGTTTGCAAACCTTACCTGAGTATGCGATACCTCTTCCCCCTCTCCACTCAGTGGCAAAGAGACAAGTAAAAGGCATTTGTTTATCTCAGCTGAACCAAGCAGCAGTTTAAAACCTACCTGAGCTCCAGCCACCTCAATGAACATTGTTTTCAACACTCTTATACCTGTATTTCATGTATTTATGATCCAATCCACATTACATTTACATACACTAAGGTAAATTAAACCAGTTACATTTTGGTGAGTTAAAATGAATCAGAACTTAGAGATGAGGTAAACCAATAATACCAAGTATTTAGAAACACCTTACTTCTTAACAAGTTACTGAAAGGATTTAACTACATACTATACTCCCAGTATGTTGGTGGAAGTTGTCAGATTCTGAAGCTGATTCTACACTTGATGACATATTATCCAAGTAATTTCATGAATAAATATTGCAGAATGCAATATCTGAAACTATCAAGAAATTTCATTTAACCAGCAGCTCACCACTAGGGAAAAACCTCACAGTACGTCCTATGTTTTTTTCAAGAATATATGCTTTCAGCCAACTCTGGATTATCCTTCAGTATCATTACGCAATAAATAAATGTTTATGATAACACTTAGCATACTCTAGAAGGTCATCGATTTTCTATTTATCTGAAGAGCCACATTATCTAGGAAGGCTTTTCAGTATTCTTGTGATCCAGATTTCATTGCAGACATTATTCACTCCAAATTTAAGTCTTTTATCTGTCTGCCAAGTGTTAAATAATATTGGGTTACTCTGTATCATTATATTTTTACTGCAGCTCTTCGCAGATTAAGATTCAAATCCTTTGAATTTAGTAGGATTTTGACAGCAATTCAAGCAGCATAAGTCTTAGCTCTGTCCCCCTAATTGTGACACATGCATTTCTAAGCTCTCTAAGTGCCCACAGAAGCTGTATTTACCTGCTGTGTGTATCCTGTCACCGGATCCTTGGCAGCCATCCTCATCATCACAATCTCCGCTTGACTCCATCTCCTCACTTCTTCCACCCCCACTGCCAGCATCTCGGGGACCCCATCTCTCCAGCTTCAATTTTGCCTTCTCAGCATCCAGCTAAAACAGAAGAAGTGACAAACCAACAATGGTCAGACTATTTACACAGTTCCTACCCCTGGCGACCTGGTTTGTAAAGCAACAAACACTTTCTCATGTACTTTCAAGAGCAGCTCCTCAAGCTGGAGGCTGTTTCTGGCAATGGCATTCAAATATTTTGGAATAACAGATTATGCAACCAAATGTTCTCCACCGTATATGACCAGGGGCACTTAGCAAACTTCTAATTGAAAACATCACATCTACCAGTGCTGTTCCTACACCTTTTCCTTTGCCAACCACAGTTTGGGGAACACTTGCTAATGATGGTACAATCTGCCAGCTGTCCAAGTACTTGTTTTGAGTGATTTACAGTTGAAGACCATGATAAACTTCACAGCTGAGGGCATTTGCTACTTTTCATGATGGACTTGGTCACTTGGAGACCTTGTCCTGGACATGACTTTTAAGACGGTGCCATTTAAGATGCCTGTACCAACTGCATGTTGTTCATTAGATTTCACTTAAAATATATTTCTAGGACTGAGTATAGAATAAGAAAACCTTTTCTAAAATAAATCTAAATATGTCATACTAGGTCATGCTTGCTCCAACAACATATTTATCCCCCAAACTCAGCTGTTTGATCTTTAGGTAACTCTTTCTCCTGCTGTCACCACAAACAGCTGCCTACTATTAGCACTGTGGAAATAGATGATTTTTCAGCTCACTGGTAGTTCCAAAAGATGAAAAATCCCATTTCCTTGGGAGTGAATCTAAATCCAGCCTGTGCAGGGCACACCAAGAGTAGAACTATCTGGTTAAAAAAAACCCCCCGAATGGCTCCAACTAATAAACCATGTCATAAAGCAAATATTTGTCAAGCAAGGATGGTCCAGGAGAAGCCTGAACCTTTCCCCCACACCTGAGGAGCAGTGACCAAACGGAAAGACTCTGTACTGCCCTCAGAGACTCTGCACTGCTGTCAGATTGTGGATCTATCCAGTACCCTCCATCACAAGTATCTTCCTCCTAAAGAATGCCAGATCCATTTCAGGCTTTGTGATCTGCTTCATCCCAGAGGACTGATTATTCTTGGTACTGAGCAAAACGTATTTTGAAATGTAACACTTTGGAGATTCAAACACTAAAAGGAGGTGCTCTGGGAGCTGTGGGTGAACTGGAGCACAAGGCTAATACAGCTGTATTAACTGGACTGAAGGGATGGTGATGGATGCAGCAATTTCTCTGTAGTGGGAAGCTTTGTGTCACAGTCTCTTTCTTCTTCAGATGCTGGGAGCTGCCATCCTCCACTCTGGGGCTGACAAATGCTTGGAGCAGTGTGGCAGAGATCCAGTTCTGTGGAACAACAGATGCCAACTTCTACATGGCAGAACTCAGGAAATTTTGCAGCCTTTCACTGAAGAGATCAGTTTGCTCCTTCTGAAGACACAAGTAACTCCACAGTGCAGTGGGAAGATCAGTAAGTGGGAGGAGAGGGTATGGACTCTAGTGGGGAAGCGCACTGTACACTCACTAATTGTTACTGCATGTCTGTTTTCTATAAACCAGTTGCTTAATGTTGAGCCTTGTTATTCACAGCCATGAAGACTGATGTCACGGCAATACAAAACAACATTTTCTTAAACAATTGGAAAATTTTGCCTACGAGGGAGAAAGATAACTCAGCTCTTTCACAAATTTATTGTGTCCTGACCATATTAGAAAAGACTCATTCATTCTTAGTTATTCAGAATGAAAAGAAATGGCTGAGTGGCAAACAGAACAGACACAAAATTTAATAAAAGCTTTTAATGACTGTTTCCCAGTCAGAGCAGAAATGTTTACTGCCTGTTAAGGCACTCCTTTTCAAAAATTTGATTTCCTTCATTGCCCATGGTCCAAATCCTGACCTCTGCTCAAAACAAGTAATACTTGAACCAAATAGGCCCCACCTCCAAACAAGAAGCTGAACTTTCCAGCATGGTGCACTGCAGCATTTCTGGGTTCTAGTGCCTTCACTGCAGCAAGAGAGGAGCTGTAGTCCAGATCTGCATCTCCTCTGCATCTCTGAAGGCGCATCCAGTCCTTTCTTGGCTTGTCAGCAGAGGGCCACCAAATTACCCAGAGCCCTGATATCCAGGTTCACCATGACCACATCAACTCAGGTGCGATCTACCAACCCTTTTCACCTTGGATACCCTTTCTCAGCCTCTTTACAACTTTTTGTAAAGCTTTTATGTCCTGTGGCTACCACTCACCTAGAATGATGGACCAGAGCCTGACTTTGTGCATCAGTAATGGTTTATCTATAAATAAATCATTCCAGGAGATGGAATAGTGTAGCCACATCAGTGAGGAGCTCCAGACACACCATGCAACTCTATTGAGCAGGCAATGTCATCATTTCATAGTGACTTGTGACCCAGCACCCTTCTCATTTTCAGATTCTGAAGGCACAGCTGTCCTTTGGCTACTGCCACAGGACTTCAGTGAGATCCATGTTTCAGTGCAATAGCAAAGCTCATGCCAGCATGTGCCAATCTCCTTTTTTTTCACGGAATAATAGAAACCTGTCCTAAAGGCCTGAAACTGCACCAAAATAGCACAGACTGCATCAGGTTGGACTGGGATGGTGGAGTTAATGCAAGACATTAACCATCACTTTTTACTCTCTGGGTCCAGGGGGTGGGTATGGGCAGGGGATGCCTTCTGTCCTTTGTGGCTGTGGGACTGGGAAGTCCCCAGCAGAGAACCTGGCAGTCACCTGAAGGTTCAGGTCATCTTCTGAGACAGCCTGGCAGACACAGATCAGTTAAAAGACCTCCCAACAATTCTCCAGGCCACTGCCACCAAGCACAAATCTCCCTGCTTCCCCATATGGCTGTAGGGAGAACCACAGTCCCTTGCTCGTATTTAACACTGGGGAGCAGAGATTGGAGTCAGTTGTGGCATTTCTATCATTGCTTAAGAGCCACTCTTAAACCCGCCTTATTCTGGTGACTCTTTCCCTGCCAGCTGACAAGTGATGCCATCCAGCCACCTCTGGCAGCTCTGCACAACAGCTCCTGCCTGGAAGTGCCCTGTTCTGGGGCTGAGAATTGATGCCTTGGTTAAATAATTGCAATGAATTGCAGGCTGAGCCCTGGAGCTTGTGCCTTTACCTTCACAAAGCACAAGATATCTGCTGCCTAAGATTCCAGGGAATACTAGAATCTTAACAGCTTAAAAATTAAGTCTTCAAGTTTTTGCCATATGTGAAAGATAATTTTTTTTTTCCTCTTGAAAAGGTTATATAAATAGATCAATAAGATTTGTACAGTCCAACTGGAAACTGACTTAAATCAGGAATTTTCCCAACTGCAATAAGCTTTGGATCAGGTTCATAAACCTCTGAAGGGTTTCTGAGAAACTATATACTGCTTCTGTGGGAAAATTTTAGTATCTGTATCTGACTCAGCTTAAAGGTAAAAATCACATATTACTATTCAGCTCTGAGTCAGACACAGATGACTCTCTCGCATGGATTTTATTTATTCCAGCAAAGGCCCCAACCTTAAGTGATATTAAAAAAAAAGTTCTGCTGACATAAGGTTTTCTGGAGAAGAAAGAATTCATAGGAGAGTGGCTCCTGTATTTCTCCCCTATTAATACTTCATGATGTAGCACACGCATTCCCAGTCACATAAAAGAGTCCTTCAGACTTCAGAGGCTTCAAAGAGACCGTGACACACAACCCCTGAGCTCTCCACAATGAGTCTAACCCTAATTCTCACTCTGAACACACGTGTCTCACAATACAAATTCATTCTCACAGTTTCTCATGAAGGCATGTTCCACTTGAATACTTCCACACCTTAATTAAATAATAACTGTTTCACTGCATGAAAACCATTGTGTAAAAAGGTGCCAATTTCCATCTGTTTCATCGATCAGTCTGTTTTCTGAGGGGTCATATATGCATGTGTATCTGAGGGGATGACTTCAAGCTGTAGGATAATAACCCCAATTAATCAGAAAATAGGTTTTAAAACTATATTTTACACCACAGTTTCAGACTTCTCAGGTCAGTGAACACAACAATGAAAATACTCTCATTGAATAAAGCCACTTAAAACTTGTGTGCTTGTAATATTCAGAAACAAATTCCATAGAAAAATTGTTCCTGAGGGATTTGTTAACTAGTTTTCTACATGACAGATTGCACTGTGAATGCTTTTTCCCTCTGAAGAGTCAGCTTTGGGGTGAAATGTGACTTGTGTCCACTCGCCATGTGAGCACACGTATCACTTGCTGGTGTTTCCAGTGGGAGGAAAAATCAGCTGATTATACACTGCATTTAGAAATTGTAAGCTAAGCATGTCTTTTCTCAAGGTACTTACAAGTAGCTGCCTTTTTAAAAGTGCTCTAGTGACACAAATATGATTTGCAGAGACAAAGCATTTTTTCCAGCTTATGTACAAATAATGCACAAAGCCTAATCTTGAAAAGAGTCATAAATGACTCAATCCTTCCACTCATTTATTTAAAAATAAAAAATCCTTTCTAAACCATTATTAGGTCAGAAATGACTACAACTGGAAAAGACAATGTGCCTTTGTTTTCAGCCTGTTATATACATTTTTTGTTAGGAACTGACATACTGCTTTAGGCATAAAGCTGCATTTTACTGGTGCCTTGTGACTGAGCAGATGTTCTGTCATTTCACAAAACAATAGCACCATAACAAATTTTAGACATAACTGCCATATATATGCTTATTCCAAGTGGGACCTCTCCTCTGAGATAACATTTATGGTTAATTTTTCTCCAAATATGCTCTTAGCTCTTTTATAAAAGCATTTGGCAGTTGCTTTTGTTTCTCCTTTTCATGTTATCTAGCACTCATATATTACAACATAAGTAAGAAAAATAAACTTACTTAGCTTCAACTTTGTCAGACATTTTCTTTGATTTGTTCTTCCCTTGTCTCTATTTCACAGAACTCCAAAAAGGCCTGATGCATTATCCCCTTCTAGTTTCTTCAGGCAGTAGAACAACTCAAGGAGGTAACTCCTAAATCCCCTTTTTACCTGAAAGGAACAGACATCCAACCTTCTGTAGCAACCAACACCCCCAGCCTTCCTTCTGCTGTGTTTATTCAGGTCCTTACAATAACCTTTGCATGACACATCCTGCTTTACAAGTCACCTGGACACATTACAGTAATTTAATTGAACAGCTATACATAATTTATGGGACACAGTTATGGGCTGACAATGGCTTTAGAATTTTATTCACATCCCTCCAGACCAGACCTTTTCAGCTTGGGAACTGGACCAACACTGGTGGATTCCTTTGTTCTGTGGTTTTCTCTCCAGCCTAAGCACCTCACATTTACATCCACTGCTATTTGTATTTATTGTCTATGTCGGTGCTCCTAGCACATATAAATATGCTATATTTATATAGCTATATGCTATATTTATATAGGAACACTGGCATAGACAATAATACATACACACACAGGAGGGGAAGGCTCTCTTCAAGCACATGGAAACGTGCCAAGTGCAAGTCTCAGAAAGTGGGGCCTGACACCCTTCTTTTGCCCTCTGCCTCAGTGTATCTCCACTCAAGCTACACAGCAATTTCAAAGTTCTTTTTCCATTTTTTGATATTTTTTTCCAGGCTTTTTACTTTGTTCTCCCATCAAGTTTCTCAGGATAACCCTACCTGCTCTGTGTTGGTTTGTGACATTGCAGCTCCCCACGGAGCCACCTTTTGGATAAATGGCACAAACTTCGGGTTGAGCAGGACAGGCTTACAAGATCCAGCAGCAGAAGGGTCATAGTAACAGAAAGTTTCCTTGGGATCACTACATGTGGCAGGGGAAATGACACAGCTGCTTCTAATGTCTTTTACATGCTGTTTTTCATCTTCTGCTTCATTCTAGAATTATTTTGTTCCAAGTATGTCCATTATTTGACCAACCCTCATACTGTTTCTGAGCATCTTCAGTATGAGGTGTACATCTTTTGGGAAGGTCAGGACTTGTTTCCTGACTTTATACAACTTTTTAAAGCCAAAAAGCTGTTGGAATTGGTGTTTTTATTTGGTTTGACTTGCTTTTATTCACATCAAATAACTAAATTACTGCTTTCAGAAAAACAACATCTCTATTCCTACAATTGCTTTAGATTCTTATGGTTTCAGTGGAAATTTCTTGCAAACATTCTTTTATTTTCTCTGTATGTTTTCCTCCTGATTTTAGAGCCCTATCTTCTCCACACACACTTTCCAATCCTCTGTCATTGAGGTTTTGTATTTGCCCAAGTCTGTCTCTAGCTGTGGTTCTTTTTTTTTCTCCTGGTTTATGCAGGTTGACTTGTTACCCTCTCCATGATATTTTTATTGCCAGATGACACACTGGATACCTACAAATCCACACTTTCACTTATCTTTGACTATTTTTCATTTCTCCTCTGAGTCCTTCCTCTAATCTGGCTCTGTCTCTCTGATTTTCTGGATAGTCCACTGCAGATCGACACCCCACAGTAGAGGAGCTAAAAGTATTTATTTATTTCTGGTTGGATTATAAATGTTTCAGCAGGAATCTGAAGATGGTTTTTAGAGATTCACTTTGTTATACTGCACAATTAATGCTTCTATTTTTATAGTTTACGGTTTCTGTTTTCCAACTGCTTCTTCAAGGTGAGCTTGTTTCTAGGAGAGTGCTAGCACCAGGAGCAGCTTAATATTCATTGAATTAAATTACACAAGCTACATATGTTCTCATATTTACTGATTACACTGTGAAGGAGCAACCAGAGTGTGCACTCACAGAATCTTATCGCCATTAGCAAGAGCTTCATAGTAACAGCTTAGGTAAACTGTCACCTAAGAAGTATTAATTGTGACTGATGTAAAGTGAGCACAAATTAAAAAACCTCAACTTATTCTAGTCCATAATGTGCTTAAACAGATGTTTAAAGAGAAGAAAGAAAATCTGATTTAAATTCAGCAAGTCAGCTGGGGCAAGGAAGCAGCAGACACCTCTCCTTGATGTCTTGTCTCGGTGTTAGACTGTGACTTTTTGGTATTACGTGATGCACTAAAGAAAATCTTTCTGATCTGGTATTTAATATGCCTAACTCAGACATAGATGTTGGGTTACTCTCTGTCACAGGTATGAATTTCACCTTTAGACAGAAAATGTAGCGTAGTGTTGCCCAAAAAACATAACCGGCTTTTTAAGTTGCAGTACATGCAGTTTGAAGAGAGAGCATATGGCCAAAAAATCTGTCGTGTTACATTGAAGACTCTCTGCATCTTGTTAAGGTAAAAAAAAAAAAGTAAACAATTACAATAAAATTGTAATAAATTGTAATAAATTGTAATAAATATGTAACATAAACAATTATTGGTGAGGAATAGGCAGTAGTTGCTTATAAAGACCTTTGACTCTTCAAAATAGTTCACTTTGAGGAAAAAAAAAAATCACCTTTAGACAGCGTAGTGTACTCTTTCCCAAAAATAAAATCTAGTAGCAGTTGCTTACAGGAGACCCTTGACCCTTCAAAAGAGTTCATTATTGGGGACAGGGTCTGTTTGATACAACAGCTTCAGAGGCAGAGGGCTGCTGGGAGTGCCCACAAGGTACTGAGAATGACATAAATAAACCAGAAATTTGTTTTAAAGATTAAGAATGTAAATGATAGGAAATAGTAGGTATGTCCGTCTCTTTTCAGTGGGTTCTTGCTTCCCCCTCAGCTGTCTGTACATAATATTCACCACAGTATGGCTCAAATTCCAAGTTTTGCATAGATACAATATACTAAGAGCCTTCCCTGAAAAGACCATGGCCCAAAGATGACTGGGAGAATCTAGTTATTGTTGGTAAAAGGTATCTTGCCTTTCCCTTAAATGCAGAGACATCTCTGAGAATAAAAGAAGCATAGAAGAAAAAAAAAGGTGGAAACAAGCATTTTAACTATCAGAGTGATGAGTTCTTGGAGCAGCATCCCATGATGAAGGTGGGGACAAAAATACTCAAGCATTTGCAAGACCTGGATGAATAAATCCATGAGGAGAGTTGCCTGTGATGTCAATGAGCTACACGTGGTATTTCAGAAGATCTCTTCCAGACTTCTGTCCTGTATCTCTACACTCCACTGGTTTCTAATATTAGAAAATTGATTTGTAAAATCACAAACCAGAACTAGCCCCATTAGCAATTAGGAGTGGGGTTTTCTCCTTGCTTCTCTGACTTCTATAAGGGAGAATTCTGTCCACCTAGCAAATTATGTCCATTCTTTCTTTCCTCTAGGCTAAGAATGAAGCCTCTTAATTGTGCCTGAAGTCAAAATGTGGTTCAAAAAATGTATTAATTATTACTGGGGCTTAATATGGTTTACAAATGAGCTCTGACTCATCAGGGTTTAGATGTCTAATAATAGCCATGGACCTTCTGTCTGATCAGACTTGGGAAGTGTGAAATGACAAGTGCCCGCAATCAGCAGGCTGGTCACACTCCATCAGCCCTGAAATGGCACCCTTCTGATAGGCTGCACGTTTTTATGGGCTAAGTGAGTAAACAGTGGCCAATCTAAATTGTCGAAGGAGCAGAGCCAACCTTCCTCCTTGCTTTGTACTCTGACAGCAATTACCTTTGTTATTTACTGAGGGAAACGTTCATGACATGCTCCAGTGCATGTTAATACTGTTCCATGTTCTTGGATAATTATCTGTTTTCAAGCTCTGTGTTGGGGAACATAATTTTCTTAGTATGAAAAGTTTGACATTTCATTGGAAAGACTTGTGAACCATCGAAGTCTCTCATTACTTGGTAGCACTCAATGGACCCAGGCTTCGGATTTGACGTTTCGTGTGAAAACATGACAGAAACAGGGATCTGCTTAGTCTCCTCCACACTAAATCACAGCAACAAAGCACTAAAATACAATATGGAATGAAGTATGGAAAATACGGTAAGAAGATAGGTAATGATGTTTGTCATCCATTTAACATGTATCAATGTGGGAGATAAATCACCCGTTATTTATTACATAAGCTAACTAGCTTTAATGACACTGCAACCCAAACTCACATATAAAAATAATCCTACTGTCTCAGGGCCACCACACTTCTCTGAAATCTTGAATATCATAAATATGTCAAATTATTTAGAAAGTGCCACGTGTACAGGAAGAGGAAAAAAAAGGATTGGAGCCTATGCTGCTATGAATCAGCAAACTGAATTCTGTGGAGCTGCTCCAGTTGGTTCCACATGAAGGGCCAGCCCAGATTTTTTCTGTTTGGAAAAGCAGGGTGTTGTGACAGAACAGAAAAATGCATTTCATGTTGCATAAGTTTGACAGAAGAAAAGACTCTCTTTCCAGATGTTGTACTCCCATGGTTTCATGGTAACATCTGAGGACATGATTGAATGCTTTTGCTAAATCATTTTTATTTAAAAAGGGAGGAAGAGGGAAGAAAATATACTTCTGCAAGCAGCAGCTGTCACTGCAGCTTTTTTCTTATGGTTTTTCCTACAGCTTTTCACTGATGGCTTCCATGGAGGTTCTGTGCCGTCACAAAGATTGAGTTCACAATACCATGGTTTTACCAGTGAGTCTCTCTCCTCACAGAACTCAAGATCCATTAAATTTGATTAAAATTGGCCAAAGAGTAGAAAAGCTACAGCAGGAGTGGCAAGGCTGAGAGGCAGGGACACAGCAGAGCATATTACATAAGCCATGTTTGTTTATGAAACCAGGTTAAAATACAACATAAGGGCAAACAACCAACTGCCCTTGGCAGATCACCAGTGAAATTTCTGGAGAGCAGGAAGAGTTCTTTGTCTGATGCAGCTCTGCTTTTCCCCTCACAGGTTTAAATTCTGTTCAGGCTCAGACAGGCACAGTAAATGGAAAAAGGTCAGTGCATCGGTCTTCACGGAATATCATCTGCTCCTACTGCCTTTTGAGAGCCACTAACAAGATAATCTGATCACAAAGATCAAAAGCTCTCTTGTGGTGCACTGGGGAAATTGATAACTGCATCCTCCTATGCTGGATATCCTATAATTCAGAGCTGGGAACTGGCCCACATTTACCAAAGATGTAAAGTGGCTTTGAAAGTCTGTCTTTATCTCTCATTCACACTATATAAAGGTATTTCCAGGGAGAGAACAGGAATGTTCAGAACAGGGCTCCAGACTTGTGCTACCAGCACTTTACTGCAGGACTCATTTAAGCCATTTCAGCACATCCAAGCAACCATCATTTGCCCTGATGTTTTACACTTATATTTTATACTTATTAATTCAGAATGTTTTCTTGACAAGTGACTAAGTTCCCCACTTAATCAAATAGAATAATTTTCACTGACGTACCTTCTGAGATTTCTGAAGCTTCTCCACTCCATTTTTAAGTTCACAAAAAATTTAGTTCTTCGTTTAATTAAAACAATCATCCTATTTTCTCCATTGATGGGTCTCAATTAGATTCTACTCTTGTACAGCTCTGTAGACTTCACCTAAATTTCAAGCAGTGTTCAAAAAGAGCGAAGGAAAGACGTCAGCTCTGCTAAAGACAAGAGAGAATTCTGGACTGGAGCTGGCTTCTGTTATTGTTAAGACCTAGTTTGGAATAGGTGAAAACCCAGAAAAATGACCTGAGAACCACCACTATAAGACAGTCAGTGGAAAACAAACATTCTACTGATACTGTTTTCTCCCTTCTCAGCAAGATGCTCTCCATTTCATTTGTATTTAATCTTTCTTGCCAGGTCCTCTTCACTGCTTACTTGTGACCCACCCCTGTCATTTTTGCCTTCTCATGGAACAGCATTCTCTGTCCTGCCTAAATGCAGTCATCCATTCAGCTGAGCATGAGGATTCTTGGTCACTTCTGTTTGAATGCATCATGAGGTTTTACATGTGGAAGCTCTTCTTCCCCTGGAGACCAGTCCCTTGTGGACTGCAGCAGCTCTGCCCAGCAGATACACACTGAAGGCCTGTGAGGTCCGTTCCATCCTCTCACCTGTGTCTCTTCCTGGCCTTAGACCTCTGGAGAATAAGGCTGGCCTACCTTTAAATTTTGCTCTCTCACAGCTTTTATACCACTCAGAATCTTCCTTTATGCAGGGATTCTCAGTGGAAACAAGGAGGAATCAACCCCAGAGATCTCATCACTGACCACCAGCAATTTTCCCCACTGTCCAGGAACTCCCAGACGAGCTTCTCCACAATACAGTGCTCTAGGGGAGAAATGTGGGCTGGAAAAGCTCACACATTTTCATGGACAGGGATGTTATATCCTGCTTGTCAAGCATCCCATGTGGGATACCTGCCCTGCCAGCCCCAGCTCCCTGCTGCCTCCAGCCTCCTCTGAGTGAGAGTTGAGGTATGATTGCATCACGTGCTGGTTCTGCACCAACGTCCTGCTTTGCTCCCACTTAACCGGGGCTTGAGACGGCAGCAAGTACCAGGAAACACACACCTGGATAAGCTATTGCTTCAAAACAAAAAGCTAAGGGTGAGAGGTCCTGGATTTCAGAACTGACAGCAAACACCGAGCTTGTCAATTTTCCTTCCTGGCAAGGCACTCCCGCTGCAGTGAAGAACGAGTTGTGGCATTGTCACTTCCATCAGCTCACGATAGCCTCACTCCAGCCCCACAAGGCTGGTGTGTTCACACGCAGCTCTGGGAGGAACGATTATTTGTGGTGACAAAGGATGATCTAAGCAAACAAAGGCAGACTCCCCGTGCCCTTGTCTTCTCACCTGATGCCTGAGCAATCACATTACAGAGCCTTCATTCTGCCTTGGGCGTTTTCCTAACCATGAATCACAAAATACAAGGCAGAGATGGCATAAAGAGACGATTAGGAATTTACCCTTCTGGCATTGTGGCTTCCTCTCCTTCCCTGGAGCTTAGACATGGCTGTGCTGAGCCCTGAGCACTGGCTGCTCTGGCAGCAGCCATACAAACCAGTGCTGGCTGTAACCCAACTGGGAAGGAACAGCAGTCTCCAAAGAACCCCAGCACCACTACTGTATCTGGGGGAGTTGTTTAGTCTGGGTCTTTTAAGTATTTCTGAGGTAATACAGCTATATTTAGCTGCTGAAACATAACATGAAGTATAGCAAGAACCCCACTGTGTATTTGGTCATCTGATCCAAATCAGGCATGAAAAAGAAGGAATCTATCTTTAGTTTAACTTCAAAGCCGAGGCCATGCTTCTTACTGTCAGACAGGTAGGACTCGCAGTGATCGGCTGTGATTACAACTGCGGGGGCACACACCCGCAGGGAAATCTAAGGCAGCTGGAAAGGCTCAGCAGCACTAATGCTCCCTCTCTCTCTTCTCCCTGGCTGGTGTGTAAGTTATGGGGCAGGCCTGTGCTATTCATTCCAATTACTCTGATGCCCTGAATGACTGACTACCAAATCAAAGCCTGCTCACCGATTTCACTCAAGGTCATCTCTCAAAAAATTTTCCCTCCTCAGTCCCCAGCCCTCTCCATGCTGTCATAGGGCTCAAGACAGAGACACAGCACTCAAAGGGACACAAAGAGAATGGTGCTACAAGCCTTTTTATGCAGCAAAGTGGGCAAAAAGCCATTGTGGGAATTGTGTTAAGATCCACTTCCATCACAAAGCTCTCTGTTGTGCTCTCTGTCACCCTCCCCAGAGCTTTACCTGGCCTCCTGTATCTGCAAGCTCTGCAGGGACTGCCTACTCTTTTGGATTTACTACTACAGGGAGCTGTTCTTAGCTGGTCCCTTATTCCATCTGTAATAAACATGATTAATTGTAATAATTAAAAGGATATCCCCCTGCTTTTTGTTCTTTTATTGCTGTACAGATGGTAGGTGTTTTTTTTCTGTTTTCTTTCCTATGCTGGGTTTTTCTTTCAAGTCTGATCTCACCACCTCTCCATTGCAATGTAGGTACACATCAGTCAAATAAGTGAAATTTTAATAAGGTGAATGGGGCTTAATTGTGCCCATTTTTATAAATCATATTTCCTCTTACCCCCCTTCATTTGACACATTACACTCCAGGTAATATGGAGTTATACCAGTTATATCAGTTATACCATGACAACACATATTCTAAGTCTTGTTGTGATTATTTAAATACATGGTGTCCTGATTCTTACTCACTTCACCTGGTTTTTGTTAAAAGAGATGGCAATATGGAACCATAATGAAGGACTAACTTGTCAAATTTTATCTTCAAGGACGTTGGATTAATGTGAAGCACACAGCTGAGGTATCTGTGTTTTGAAGGGCTTGAGAGACTTTTTAATTGCTGCAATCTGTTGTGCCTCTCAGATCTATTTGTGAAGGTATTCAGCACGGTGTGTGCTGCTTTGCTGATCAGCTACTCTTTGTCTTGTAATGAAGAAATGTTTTGTCTTCTGTCAGATATTAGAGCCACTGATATTTAAGTGTTTAAGAATGGGAAATGAAAGAATGAATATTAACAAAGGAATGAAAACAGTTATGATGACGTTTGATAAAACATCGTAAGGTGGTGTTTTTACTATTTTATTATGTTTTGTTTATCTCTCTTCTGTTCATTAGCCAGAAGCCAGGGAGTTTTCTTTCAACAGATCCTCTACTCTAATGCTTTCTAGAAAAAGGCAGTTTATTACCTCCAAATAAACTGTTACTATGGGCTACATCCATATGTTTTCTATATCCTTTCTTTGGATCTACAGTGGATGTTTTACATTAGTGGCCTCTTTCAGAAGTTCCCATTTTTAAGACGTCTCTAAAAGGGAAATACGCAGCAATAGTTGATTATACCCTCTGATTCTACTTATTCTATCAAAAAAGGGAATTTATGTCACAACAGGGGTGGGACTACCATTGGAGCAGAAAACTTTAATAAATGTTTATTTTATATTAATAATAAATCATGCCTATATTATCTCCATACTGAAAATAAGTGGCCAGTGTAGAGCAGACCAAGTCACTGCTCACTTATTGTTTATAAGGAAGGGGAAACTGACTGAACCATATTTTGCTATAATTTTCATGAAGTCTCCCTCCTCCCTGTTACATTTCTCCTACACCCTTCTGATGAGTAATACACATCCTAGATAAACACCCTAGGGCTTCTCCTCAGACATTCATCCCACCCCTGCTGTGCTCCCACAAGCATATGTCTCTATTTCCCTCTCACACCACTCTAGGTTTATTTCTTGCCCCTTTACCTGATCTCACACAGATACTTTATTCTCCCTCCTCTTGCTGCCTGCAAAGCCTCCACATCACTGCAGTTTGCTTCTCACATCTACTGTTAGTCCCTTTATTCAGCTATGAAAGAGTGGAAGTACTCAGGGTGCTGATCTGGAGTTGCTGCCTTTGTTAACTTTTTTTGTACTACAACTCCCTTTGTACAGTGTCTTCTAAATTGTGGTGTATCTGATACTGGGAGCATGATTTGATCCCGTTTAACTCTTCGGAAGTTAGTGCAGCCTGCAACATCAGAACTAACCACTCTCAGGCTACTCATTTTCACAGATTGTATTAGTCAAGAGTTTTTTCATTTCTCGTTTAAGTGCCAGAACTGCCAACAGAAGGTGAGGAATAATGATCTACCTCCAGAACAGAGTTTAATATTTAATGGTCCATGATCACTATTTAATTTGGACCAATCCCATACTGTATGCCATAGATGTCTCTCTCTACTGTTCCACATCTGTTAAATATTTTAGATATTTTAGCTTTATATTTATGTAGTTGAGGTGCAGTATAATACAGCCTGTTAAAATCAAGAGTGTATGAGGTTATATTGGGTATTCTGAGAAAGACAGATTTAGCAAGCTTAATGGAAACCATTCACTCCTCTACAGAGATGTCACATTTGTTTCTCACAGTTTAGTACACTACGTTTAACTCAGTTTTTTCCATCAAAGGCAACTGATGTCTTCTAGCAACACATTCAGACATGGTTTCCTTCTTAGTTCCAACTTCTCCAGAATAAATTAATCCGACAGACAGTGGCATGCACGTGAAGACGATCATTCTGTATGCAAAATGACATCTCCATAAAAATGTGACAGAGCACAACTTACTGTCTACATCCACTGGAATCCTCCTAAGTTCCTACTGGGGTTCTTGTTAACATTTGGGCAGCACATTGCCATTATGGCTCAAAACTCTTTCTCCGATTTTCCTAAGCTTTAATGAGCCAGGAATGTCAGACTGGTTAACACCACAGCAATACCACCTCATTTTCAGGAAACTGTTCCACAAAGCTTGAGTATCATTAGGTGGATGGAGCATTACAGTCTCTGCCATCAGGTTTCTGTCCACAATTCTCTGCTGTCAGTATTTTCACTAAAATTGAAGGTTTTATCCTCAAGAAAGACTCCTACCCTGAAGCAGGACACCTATCTTTTCCAAAGGCCAAGTTCCATAATGGTATCAGGGCAGGTTTAGATGAGTGAAGACAGAAGTATCCTCAGATCATGTCCTCACTGTTACAATTGTGGACACCACAGTCTGGCAAACAACTGAGAAGTGCAGACCAAACCAAGAAAATGCGGTAACAACTCCCACTCTCACTCCTCACTAACTTTATGCTTTAAAGTGATCTCACTGGGCAGTGATACTGGGCAAGGCCTAATGATTAAAAAGGATGACATAAACTTGGAATTTGAGCCATACTAGAGCAAATACCATGACCATCACAGACAGCTGAGGAGGAGCCAAGAACCCACTGAAAAGAAATAAGCAGACATATCTACTATTTCCTATCACTTACATTCTTAATCTTTAAACCAAAATTCTGCTTTATTTATTTGGGCAATTAAGCAGATTATTTCATCACTGGCTGTGCACAGAACTTGGAGGATTTAGTTAAGCTCTTAAGCAATTCTGAAATGTACTGTGAATACTTGTCCAAAAACGTGCCCATATCATATAGCATAGACAGGTAAGAGAGTGAGTCGGAAGACAAAAAAGCTGATATTAAGGAGGAAATGCTCTCAGGGGATACGAACACAAAGCAAAAGACACATCATGACTTGTGTGAATTACCTACAGAAGTGTTTGCTTTCTTATGGCAGCATTAATCTTTGCACATGGTGGCGTTTATCCTCGCCCCTGTTGTGCAGCAGGCAGGGAGCTGCAGGACATCACTGCCTTCTGCCCCCAGGCATCTGACAGCAGCTGATCTTCCACATTTTGTGTAGGTCAAGAGTGCCTCTGGCAGAGAGGATTTTTTTCTCTCTCTTACAGGTACCATTCAGACAATGTAGAGAGTTTCACTCTCCCCCATGTCCTAAAGTTTCCTCTCCTCCCCTTCCTTCCCACAAGCCCAGGACGACACCATCTAACTTTGGCCATGTCCACCCTGAGTGCCACAGTCCAGATCCTTGTACTCTGTTCCCATTCACATCAAGGTTCATGAGGACCTCTCTGCCCTCCGTACTCCTGAAGGAGAAAGGGCTAGATCAAGGAAATGAGGAACTACACAGGCATGGCTGCAAAATACCCCCCGACAAGCTTCCACATCGCTGTCTGGCAGTGTAAGGCCACCTTTGCAGGGCTAGGTTTTTGTCCTAAGTAGAGAATTATAAAAAAACTTTTGAATCTTGGAGGTGTCAAGCACAAAAAGGAGATAAACAACATCCATTCTTCATAAAACAATAAACACAGCAAACTTTTCAAGCTAGAGGCTTTCTGAATGCAAAGCACAGCCCCACATAACATGACCTTCCAAAAGAGAATTGTCACCTCCCGATTTATACTTGCAATATCACATCTTCCCTGCATGAATTTCAAAGTGTATGATAATGTACTACAAGTCCTCAGAGCCAGAGTGAATTGCTGGATAGCTGGCTCGGGATCAAAATGATCAGTATGCAATAAAAATGGCCCTACAGGTTGAGACAGGAGTTCATCCAGCCTAGTATCCTGCTCCTGATGGTGGCACAAACCTGATACTGCTCCGTCTCCCTTCATTCCCTTCAGGCAAAGTGTGTTCATCATCCTGATGACAACAGGCAAAGGAATTCACTGACTCACTCCTTGAGGAGCTGAATTGTAGCTGGTGGTGAGCGCTGTGGGACATTGGCCGGAACAGGAGGGATGACAGCCTCAGGGGCCTCTGGATGGGGGAGAGTACAGTGGAATCAGAGGGATGAGTGACAGCAAGACTTCAGGAGTCTGTGGCCAGACTGCGTCTTCCTCCTCACTAACCTACTGCTCTCCCAGCATTCAGGTCTGCCTGAGGGATTCCTCCCCACTGTGGGACTCTGAAGACCAGGATGGACTGGACATGCTGGGTAGAGCTGAAGACCATGACGGAACTGCAGGTCGCAGTCCAATACCTCCAATAAGGTTTTTAACACGGCTCTTGGAAACCTACAGGTGAGTATGTGCAGCTGAGCCTGTCACACTGCACTGCTGCATTCCCGAGTCTTCCCATGGCCAGTTTCCCGTATTCCCAGTGGGCATGTTTGGCACTGCAGTGCAGAGCTCCATGAGGGCTGTCAGGCAGGGCCAGATAGCTCCACAGCGCTGCAGCACCAGGTCGGGTGTCTCCATGTCCCGAACATGCCAGGGTGCCTCCTACGGAGCTCCTTACAAACTTTAAGCATCACAGCTTCATATCTGGTCCTGCTGACCCTGCAAAGAGCCCCCACCAAAGGGCACACACTGAGACCAGGGAGCACCTTGGATGTGCCTGAGTCCTGCTCACAGCAGACGGCTGGGAGCTGGGAGGAAATGCAATGCAAACTGTCCATTTGTAATCCTTGATAGTTCACATTAAATAAAACCACGGGTGTAGAGGAAATGCCTGACTGATAGTGTAAGCACTCATGTAAATGTGTGCAGACTGGCAAGCTGATTTTCATCACTCAGGCCGCTCTATTCTTTGAAGATATGTCACTTCCCTGGATCATGCAGCTGTGTGTTTGAAGCTCACACTAGTTGGACAAAATTATTTGTTCATGATCTTAATGTTTAGCCCTTTCATGGAAAAAAATTCCAGTACTTCAAGCTTTTGTGAGTCTGAAAGGCTCATTCAGTTTTTGCAGATCTGCCTTAGCTTTTCTATTTCAATTATTTATTTGAAGCCTGAACGGGCAATTTGATGAATGAAAGAGAGAGGGTGGACAAGAAAGCACACAAATATCATATTGTATATAATTTTTCCAATTACTATGCAACAGTCCTCAACCAGTTGAGAAGATTTAATATTTTTGGTATGCTATTACACGGGTTTTTTTAATTTTCTTCTTGCTTTCCTCTTTCCTTATTATTAATTAATCTATTCAGTCACAAGAGCATTTAATTTTAGGAACTGATCCTGATGCTATGTTACCTTCAGGAAACTAATGCCATGATCCAAGAAAACCAAATCACTGGATTCCAGAGCTGGAGGGATATTCACCTCATTCAAGGCTGTTATGCAAAGATGTTGAGTTTCTCACCCCTGCTTCTTCTGTGCATATTTTTACAATTTTAACCCTCTGCATACACATGTGGCTGATTTCCTCCCTTGCATCTCAACCAACAGACAAAAATTTTAATAGTAAGATGTTGTTATTTCAGGAGTGTCAGAGGTGCCAGCCCCATCCTGGGAAAGGTGATTGTGGTGTCTCTCAGTGAGGCAGGTAAAGCATAAAACTTCCCATCAATGTAGTTGATTCTTCATTTGACTCCCTGTGGGGCTTCATTTTTTCTGAAGTGAGAGATTAATCTGGAAGTGAGACCCAGTGCAACTCCTCCTTTCCTGATATGAGCTTGGCTATACTGCTTCACTGAGAGGATCTACCCCTACACACCTACAAACCTGCTGGCTTCCCCATATGATAAAAAGGCATTTTTAGAGTACTCCTTGCAAAAAAACCCCAAAAACCCTGAGGGAATCATTTAATAAAGAATGGTAATTCTTGCAGTACTCTTAAAGCCAACCTATTTCCCAGAAAAGATATTCATTCAATGTTTTTCTGAATTTCATGTTTAGTTCATCAGGACAATCTCTACATACAGTGACATTTCTTTTCATTTTATATTTTCCAGAGGGCTGCTCTATCAGGCAGTGTAAAATTTAGGCCTGAAAGCGTTGACTGTTTTTTGAAGCTAACCCTAAGCCTCTGAGCTACTAAATTATTTCTTAAGCAGAACCAGCATACTCTTCATTTAAGATCATTCAGCATCCTCTTGATTATGGTATGTCGTTACTTAAACTGCTGGAAAACTTTAGCTAGTCAGTAAGTTTTTTACACTGATCGTATTTTGCCAGTAAAATTTTAACTATGACATAGTTAAAGAGACATCTTTCATAGCTGCTGACTGAATATTAATCTGATTTTTTATTTCCACTAGACTCCATTAGAATGTAACTAAACATTAAAAATGAGCACTAGATTCAGTGATGCTTATTCCCCCATTGCCTATCATTATGTGACTCCTGAGTCCTGTTTCTCTTCATTCCATTTGAGGTCCTATCTATCTGATTTATGGAGCAAGCTGTGGCAGGAAGTGGAAAGGAATTCTAAATCAGCACTCATTCGTCAGACTTCAATACTAAGTGCAAAATATGGTATTAAAGCAAGACTGAAAGCTTTCTTACTTCTCCTTGTAGAAAATATCTCCTTGCTCAGGACTGCATGGAACAGCAGAGTTAATGGGATAAGTGGTCAGGAAATTTCCAACACTCAGCTGCTCTGCACCTGTGTGCCATCAGCCAGGGCAGAGTTGGAGGCAGGCTCAAACATGCAGAGTACATTCAAGTTTATGACTTAATTGCACTGAGAACCAGCACTGTTAGGTTGGATCAATGGTGCTGAGAGGAGCATTTCTACATCTCAGAGCTTCCCACACTGAGTTGCAACTACCCTGCAAACTGTCCACTTACTGCACTGTCCTGTAAGATGATACCTTTTCCAAGAGGCATTAAGGGGTTTCATTTCTGCTGCTCAGCTTTCTTTTCTGTCTTAAACTTCCAAAGGATTCATGCTATCTGACATATGGTGCTTATACTACCTGCATTGTTGAATTATTGCTTCAAAAACGATACAAACCTATTTTAATTAGATTTATGGGAAATCTTCCTAAGGGAGATTCTTCCCAGTTGCAATTATGGAGCACACCTGAGATAAAGGGATGGCAGTGTAAGGAATTATCTTTTTTTTAACATGAAGTATAGTTTATTTGGTTATTTTCATTATCAAAAGAGGTAATAATATTTTCAAAAGAAGCAAAGTGGCTCATCTGTATGAATCATTAACTATCTGTCCATAAATATGCACAAAGCTGTAAGAAATAAAGGAAATGAGGTTTCCTGCCCTAGAGAGTGTACAAAATGATGCTATAGACAAATGTGCAGTGGCAGCAAAGCACTGGGCAACACGTGTCACTTGAGCTGTGCGTGCACAATGAGCAAGGACTCAAAATTACCACAGCAAAATTTTCCTAAGGTCTTTCAAGACAAGCGGATGCCTCTGGACTTTGAGTGCTCAACCCTGGGAGTGTAGAACTGCCTCTCTTTGGGATGAATCCAATGCACCTTCCCTAGTCCTGAGCAGGGCTAGGAGCAGCAATCCTTTGTGAACCTGCCTCTTACCATGCAGCTGACACGCCTTTACTCTCGTATCCAGCACAGCATTTTGGGAGGCACAACCCCACCCCAGCTACGCAGATGGCAGCTCTCACAGACATGAGAGCAGGGCAAGTACAAGTACAGCGAGAAGACGGGGTCAGGTAGTAGGAGAAAGTATGTGAAACATTGCCTTGTGCTCTCTTCATTACTCAGGATTGAGCAGCTCCTCATCACCATAAAAAGTTTGCCCAAAACAAGCCAGACATTGAAAAGAAACCCACTCAAAGGTTAGATCAGTGAAGGCAGGCTAAAGATGAATGTTAGTGCCTGGTGACTTCAGCACGCCCCTGCACTGGCTTTTCAAGGCTTACAAGAAGCAGTGCTTGTTTTTATCACTATCTGCAGAAATTAAAATTGTATTTCATGCAAAAAGCTGCTCTGCTTAAATGGAACAGCTGATGAGAAGTAACCTCCTCAAATTGTGTTAACACCTGGTCCATTTAGCTTCTGCTTTGAATGAGATTTTACAGTTGAATTCTGAGCCACTCAGGGAGGGAGGCTGGGAGGGAAGTGCTGACATTCCCTTCCTGTGGTAGCACTGCGTGGCTGTGCTGTGAAAGGTACAGCAGTGGCATGTTTGGGACGTGAGCTAAATGGGAAGTCATTTGTTGTCACTAACATAAAACACAATTTTCAGCAAAAACGTTGTCTTACATTTTTGGAAATGTATGTGACCTTGCCACATACTAAGCACAGCTAGGACTATAAATGCAGATCCATGGCCTCAACTCCATTTTGCTAGATAAAATCCCATTATATCTACATTATAACACCATAAATGTAGCTTTTTTCTAAATATAATACATGTTAATTGTGGCAGATAAAGATATCAGCAGGACACTGACCTGAACAGAATACTTAAATGACACTGCAACGAACTGCAGAACAAAAATCTACAGCAAACAAAAAAAACCCAAATCAAGAATGAGATGATCTTTAAGGTCCCTTTCGACCCAAACCACTCTGTGACAAGAATATCTATATTATAAATCACCAGGATATTAAACAAATCTGACAGAACAAAAACCCTTGAGTTCAGCATCTATCAGGCAGAGCTATGTAGTATGATACAGGACCTAATGAAGTACTTGCTTTCCCTACAAGTAAATATTTTAAAGTATTCATGTAAGAGCTGCACATGAGCTTCTTATGTGGAAGTCTGGACCACCTCGCTCTCATCAGCAATACTAAATCCCTGGAAAAACCAATACAAATAAAAAATATTCCTGTCTTTTCAAACAGTGTTTTAAAATGTTTTTCAAGAACATGCAATTATCCTAGCTGGGAATGGAATGAAAACTAAATAGAAACATGTGTAATCATTTTCTTAATAATGCTCTAATTTACTAGATGGATAAGCTCAACATCCATTCCATGTAGGAGAGATCATTTTATCTCCTTGCAGCTATGGAAGTTCTGGCGCAATCTTCTCAATCCAGCACACAACAGTGCTTGATGAGGCATTCATGAAACCCTGGCTTCTCCCCTAGGCTCCCTGGATTCCTCCGCATGTCACACTCAGTGGGGCAGCAGGGGTGTCCCACAGGATGTATCTGAGAGCTCGAAATCTTGTGTGAGCATTGCTCTGTCCCACACAGAAACTAAAAGATTTGCTGTCTTAGGAGAGATGGTTAAAAGCATCTCTTTTTGTGCTCACCACACTCACAACTTTTTTGCACACCAGTGACTGCTGCATTTCTTCTAAAGTTTGTCCCAGCCCCTGACTCATTTCTTGAGAAGTCCGTACTTTTTACAAATATATCTCTATATATCTCGATATATAATTCTGCCCTGAATGTCTTCTTTGGACACTTAACTGAAGATACCCAAAATGGAAGTAGCAAGGCATGTACCAAATGTTAGACTGGTCAAATGGTCACTTGTACAAGTATTAGCTTGCTTTTGCAACAGTCAGTATTTAACTCTTGGCTCAATAATCCTCATGTACTCCTCAATCCCAGTCAATATCCATTTAATATTTAATGATCAAGCTAACCAGTGAGCACCAAATCAATCTGCCTCCCTGAGCTCTGGGAAGCACACAGGAGTTGCAACCAGCCCAGGGAGCCAGGGATGCTCCCCCCAGCTGCTCTTGGGAAGGTTCACCCCTGCTCCCCACTGCTTCTCCCAGCTCTGCACCCCTGCCACCTCTCGCTCTGCACTTCACTTTGGCCTGTCCTCAGCAGGAAGCAGATGACAAATGTTTTGCTCTTTCTGCGCCCTCTGCTGCAAGTGCTCCAAACATTCAGCCTTTGGTTTAGCAGAACACAGTGAAGTCTCTGGAAACTTAAAGCTGTGATCCTGGTGGCAGAGCTGCTCACACTGCCGGAAGCCATGCTGTCATCTGAAGATGGATCACTTCTCTTCAGTGCATCTTCTCCTGCTACTAGCTGTGGCTTCCAGCTCCACAGGGCTCAGGGGTCATGCCTTTTCTTGGGTTGTTTAAGGAGCAAAAGAAAGAAAAGGCTTTCATTCCTTGTCACTCTGCTTTGCCTGGTTATCCTGCATAGAGTGGGGGGTCTCTTAGGTATTCTCCATCACCAGCTGCTAGCCAAGGAAGGCACTGGAGCAGAAGGAGGACGTGGTTGGGCTTTGCCTGTCCCCCATATCCTCCCTTATTCCTAAGAAGAATAACTGGGTTTATGCAGGGAGAATAAGTTTGCTCTCAAAGGAGCAGATGTAACTTCCTCAAAGCAGAGGGAATTGTGTTTTTACTGTTAGTGTAGTTTAGGTGCTCAAAACACGACTGGCATTACAGCCTCTCTTGGGTGATGGCACAGCTCCACCACTGTAGTGGGTTCACCTCTCCATTATTCCTGTGAGGTTTTCCCTCATAATGCCCCTAATTAGACAGGAGATGCTACTTATCACCTGAAAGACTAAGAGCAGGTAACTTGTCCAAGCACAGCAATGGTGATAAGACTGAGCCTAATTTCGTGAAAATACAAAATTCTGTTCTTCTCACAGTGCTTCCAACCAAAACTGAGCAGATAATTTGGTTTTCAGAATGCATCCAGGGAACTCCACTCATTAGCCAGCTGAGCGAGCACAAGCTAAACAAGAACGCTGACACTCAGGACCACACTACAACTGTTCACATTCTTTGTAAATTTTCTATTTAGGAATTACATTCCAAAGGTTTGTGTATCACAAAACAAACAAACAATCAAAAACAAAAAAGGTGAGGAAAATCCACCAAATTCTGTTTTTATGAAGAGAAAGGACAAAGCCAGCCCAACAACAAGCATTACTTGCAGGGTTAAAGGCAGCACTAGCACGTGCCTCAAGTGCTCTTGAGACACCGCCTGCTCTGGAGCAACTGGCACGAGGTGAGAACACCCTGCAGCAGGGACACGCTGTACTGGAGCCAACTGGGAACCGCAGCGCACACCAGAGAGGCCTGGGAGCCCCAAGGTGTGCTGTCACCTCAGGAACCGGAGCAGTGACACATTTATCACACTCTGTCCCGGCAGGAGCTGCCCGGGGCTTGCAGTGACACGCTGGGACAGACGGCAACGCTGGTCCCCTCCAGAGCCAGCTCTGCAGCCCCGGCTGCTGCTGGGAGCCAGACACAGCCCACAGCTCCTGCTTCTAATTACTGTGCTTGCCATGCATTACTGCTCCTTAGGAAACTTCTCATTTCCAGATCATAACTCTGTAGAACAGGCTCCTTCCTAGTTATGTATTGATCCTTTTGAACCCAGATGCCTCCAGAGATGTTTTAAATTGTGCATTCTGTAGTAGTGACAGAGACCTGTGCTTCTTACTGTGTGTGATCATGCCTGCAAAGTTATGGGGTAGACAGAAGTCAGCAGCTTTAAAATTTATTTTGGGGTGACAGTCTGAACTTGTAAGCTTTTAGGAAAAGCAATATTGTTTAAAATTTAATTTCTCTTTTATGTTACTGCTTCAAGTTTTGGCATTCAGGAACCTCAGATCCAGGGGAACAAAATAAGAAGGGAACTCAATTAAATTAGTGGCTCCCAAAGTTGTGTCTATAGCACTGGCTCGCCTCCTGATCTCCAGATGAAATAAAACAGATGTGAGGGGAAATTAATGGAGCAGCCAAAGTAGATGGTGTGACTTGGTCAAAATGAACTCCCTCTCCCCCGCCAGATTTCAAGATTCCCCCTCCTCCAGAGCCAGCTGAAGGGATATAAATACTTTGCCATTTACACCTGGTTGAAGCTTTCTGGATTTCATTTCCCCTCTCCAATTTTCCCTCTTCCTTTCATCTCCCCCTTATTCCAGCCATCCTTTGCACAGGTATACATACACACTGAGATAGAAATGCACAACACACCATGGGTTGAATTAAAAATCCCCATGATTTGCAGGGTAACATATTCTGAAATGTGAAATGCTAACTAAATATTGTATAGAAAATCGCAAAGTGAGTCACTAAGACAATTTTTGGAGACAGAGTTCGGTGTTGGAACTCCAGCATTAGATATTAGTTATCATTTTGTGCAGTGTGGCTTTAAGTTAACGCCAATTATTATCATCAACCCTGTCATTAAAACAACTATTTTCTCTCATATTGCTTGGACTTTTCTACTGGGACTTTCTTTCAAACAGACATAAATTGTGCAAAGCATGTAAACAGCTACATTGTTTTCATTAAGCACTACTGATATCTCAGTTTATTATTTAATCTTCTGCTTGTAAACTGCTTTGAAGACATTGGGACAGCAGAACAGATGCTCAGCACCACCTGGGATAGGCCTGATGGGCAAGGAAAACCATTCTGCCAACTCAGTGGTAACAAGCAACATGCCACTCAGAAAGGGACTTCAACCAGCTGATGTGCACAGTGGAGGCTCATCTGACAACAGAGCTAATTTACAAAAGAAAAATTGTTTAATGAGAAATCTGAGAGGGAGACAGAGCCAGGATGGAGGTGAAGAGCAAAATGCAGGGCAAACTTTTGTCACGGCCAGCTGTCAGGGCTCACCCAGCAGTTGGCTGCAAGAGAAAGTGATGATGCTCTTGTTTGATGAAAAAGCCGCAAACTGCCATGATGGGCTGATCTAATGCCAAAGTGAGAAAAATGTGTAGGCGCCTATTATTGAGTCTAAATCTACTGATTTGTTGTGCAAAAATAATTCAGCAGTATTTGAGGGATCCAGGGTCCATTTGGAGGCTCCAGGCTCCCATCCTGCTCTTCCAGTTTCTCTGCATGGTGGTACCACGGGGAAAGAGAACACTGGGGAACAGGCCATGCCCTGACACACAACCTCCATCTGCTCCTCCTATGCCTTGTGTACTTTGGGTTCACTAAAAAGCCTGTCACCATCTTCCTGCTCAATTAAAACCGGGAAAAATCCACATGAACCATTTGTTGAGGTGTTGTGAATACCCCCACAAAATAAACTTAAAGCCAACATGAATTGGCAGGGCTTCATTTTCCCTCATGAATATGCATAACTAATATAGAAAATGCTAATCTTGCCCTCCTCCACTTCCTTTCTGCCTTCTCCGTCTGCCCCTTTTGGAATTAAGCACTTATCTCCTATGGAGTGAATAGGGCTCCATTATGTGGAGAGCTGCAGAATTTTAATGAATTGCAAAATATAGTTAATTATGGAAAAAAGACATCTTCTGCACTTTTTCATGTAAATTAGACAAATTAATTGGTGTTCGGTATTTTTTTAAACACATGCAACCCTGGGAGGGAAGGAAAAAAAGCTACTTGACAATTCAGCATTGGAATCGTGACAGAGAAAGGAAAACTGAGGGGGCATTTCTGATACGCTGCACTAATCCAGCCTCCAAAGTGACAACTACCTAATTCCAACTGGAATCGTGAGAAACTTTGAGAAGTCTGTTCTCACAAACCAAGTTATTAATTTTTTAAGTTTTCACCTCTTTGAGCTCCCAGATCTCAAGAACACGTATCAATAGCTGGGTCTGATCAGATCACAGGGCGGGTATTGTGTGGGATTTCCCCAGCACCACCGGTGCCTCCTCTGTGCCCATTCCACTCCCCATGACACTGCCTGTGGGGGCAGCCTGAATGGGAACATGTGTCCAGCTGGGACTGCAATGACTGTTAGGTGAGGTGCTGGTTACCCTCTACCAGCATTTGTATCCAGCATTTGTAAAATGACAACAACCTGTTCTGCTTGAAACCCTGTCCCCAAAGAAACCACTGCAAATTGCTCAGGCTCTAGCAGTGAATGGTACAAAATATTAAATATACTCCAGGAGAGTCTGAGTCCTTCAAAACACAACATAAATCTGCACTGGTGACCTAAATAAAGCACCTACATCCTGCTTTGGCTGCCCAAATCAATATTCATGTATGGAAGGAGACACTACTTGTTGCAGGTGGGTTGAAGGAGTTCTCTTTAAGTGGAACTTAGAGCACTCCGTCAGCTGCAATAAAAGGAATGGGGAATTTCTCAAAATGTAAAATTGACTCTGGATAGTTTCAGAGAGGGTTACTGTCACAAAACAACACAACAGCAGCAGTAACAGCATTGATTAAAATGACTATATAAAACATGCCATAGCACATTAGGTGTGTTCCTTATAAATAATATTGCACTCTTACATTGCAACTGGCATCTGTAACAGAAGCATTTAGGCTGATTTGTTTCAGTGCAGCAAGGCAGCATTACTACACTGTATTATTTTTTTAATCTGTGTTGGAGAAGCGCCCCATTCAGAAGAACTGAACCCACAATCTGCTCACATGGAGCACAGTTTCATGTCCTCTAAAGCAGTGCACAGAAATGGGTGGGAATGCTGTTTGCTGTGACACACCTTGTGGTCCAGCACGTTGCTCCCCTATTTCATAATGCATTCTCTATGTCTTTATTGGCACGTGGAAGAAAATACTTCCCCCCCTTTGTCTTAATATATCACAACTGGTATGGCTTCTACCTGCTTAAGGTGATTTAATACTTAATGATACTAAAGGCTTCTGTGAAGATTTGAGTCTTTGGGTCCTCTACAAGTCCAAGAGACAGGAGATGATCATGAAGATGAAGGTGCTGGCGCAGCCAAGGGAGAGAGGGGCTCCTTCCTCACAGGGACATGCCGAAGCAGGAACCTAACTCAAAGGGCTGTGAATCTCTTTTAGAATTTCTCTTCCTCTACCCTAAACATAGAAGGATTCTGTGGACACTAAAAAGGACTAAAATTGGCCTTTACAGCATTCCTGTATCTCCTCATCAAAGAGATTAGATTAAAATGTCTAAAGTGACTCCAAGTTCAAAATTTACTACAAATATTCACAAAACGAACTTCATAACATTAATATGAGGTAAACACAAACTATTTTTCTTTCTTGTTCTACAGATGGAGTAACTGACATTATTTAGATGGATCTTAACATTTAAGTAATATTAAAAAAATCTAAATTAAAAAGTAACTTGACTCTGACGGAAGAATGATAAATGCTGAACGCAATTTTATCAAAGTAAGAGTTCAAAGCACTGCTAACCCACAGCTGATCCTCGCTGACATGAAGAGAGCATGCCTGAGAGATATCGGGGCTTGTTTCAGGAACTGATTTATTTCAAACATGAAACACTTCTTAGAAAAAAGCTGCTGATTACATCTTTTTAAGAAGCAGTCAGTAAGGCACTCAGTAAGTTCAGCAGAGGATGAACTTTGCTGTGGGTCATCTACAGACAAGTTGAAACGTGGAAGTGCTGAAAGCACTAGGAAGCATTAGCAACAAACTCTAACCAGATTAAATGCTTATAGGAAAACCTGCCTGCTCGTAGGAAACGTTCATGCCTTGTTAGGAACTTTAGAAGATTAGGAAGGGTTTAGCATCACAATTTTAAGCACTGCAGGGAACCTCTGCTAACCTTTCTATGCTTCATTTTATTGATCATGATTTTAACTTAAAAAATCCCTCCACACAGTATTCTTTTCCATCTCCAATCTCTTTGAACCATACTACAGATGGCTTACATTTTGTTGTTAGATAACACACCTAGGATCAAGCATCCTTGGAAATCCATGTAGGTTTTTAGGGCTACCTGGATCAGGCAATAAATTAGCACTGAAGCACTTCAGTCTTCAATCTCCTTTACTGTTAAGCAGATGCTACATCCCACCTCTAGCCACTGATAAAAATTAAGATTATTTTAAGTCCTTTGCTGAAAAGAATGGAATGAAGCATATTCGTTCCAACCAGGCCTAGAAAACAACAGAACCAATGAGCAGAGCCCTTCTTTGTACAGATACTTTAAAAGGGATATGCAATTACCTGAGATAGATGTATCTGACATAGCCATTAGAAATCACCTGAGCAAGAACTTACAGATCAGCTTTGCTCTGCATTTCCTTCTAGCCAGACTTGTCTTGGCTCTTGTTTTCTTAGGGTACCTCATAAAACACAATCACAACTGAAGTGAAGGTGTAATACATGTAAATACAGTTGCTGAGTTTATGCTTCTACACTACTGTTGCATCTAATTAAAATCTTAAGTAATTCAGGTTCTGCTGTGAACAGGCAGAGTGACAACAATAAACAGCACAAGATGATAAAATCCCCTTCAGTAGGTACACCACAGCTGGAACACTTGGATCCCACAGGAATTAACGGGCTCTGCTGGTGAAGAGTAAATCAGCCTTTTTCAAGTACTACCCAGTTTGCTCTACACTGCAATTTAATCTGTCAGCTAAAATATCCTGAATGTTGCATTATCAACTGCAGTGTGTTGATTTTAAAAGACTATGAAATTCCAGGCTCTGTTTCCTGCACTGCAATCAGCAACAGCTTCAGCAGAACTCCTGTGTGAAGCAGGATGCGCCTTTCTGGGTACAGCTGTACAAAGCTGAGCTTCCCCACCCAGGATCCATTAGTATGGAAGCAGCCTTGATTAAAGGGAATAAGAGAGAGCACCAATTTCTTTGCTATACTAAAGCCCCTGGAGGAGCAAAGGACTGCCAGCTGGAATTAACCTCTGACCCTGAGATAGCTGTCAGTCGGTCCCAGGTCCCCATCCAGACATGCATAAAAGGGCTTTAACAGAGGCACTGCAGGGCAACCTTCAGGTCACCCAGCTCCTGCCAGGGCCATAGAGAGCTCCTGATCCTCCCCTGCACACCAAAGCAGCCCTGGAGGTGCCAGCTGGAGCAGCACTAAGGCAGGCTGGACACCTCACTGCAGGCTGACATCACCCACCTGGGCAGGTGTTGGACTATTCACCAAGGTAAAATGTTCAGAACATAAAAAATATTCTGTAAATCCATTATTATAAATCCCTGAAGCTAGTTAAGAAAAAGCTAGTTGAGAAAAGTAAATCAAAAGTACATTTTAAAGAACAGATTCTGTGTAATAATGAATTCAGTTACCATTATCAAGCTTCATTAATATTTGTCTAGATAATGAATGAGATCTGTCCTCCTGATGCTAACAAAATTTATTTGCAAACATATACTCCCATTGTCCAAAGCACTATGAGATGCTTCCACCTGATAAACAGACATTGTACAAAATAAATAGCTTTGAATGGCATTTCAAAGATATGGTTCATTTATTTCTACTTTCTATCCACCTAGAACAAAAAAGGAGATCACAATGTTTTTGCTTAAGTTCTTCATTTTAGCATGTTTCTAGCAACAAGCATTAATTATCACCATCTATCCATTATATTATCCTGACATATGCCCTTCAGTTTTTTCAGGTATAGACAGCACAGAAGAATCTCAGTGAGTCTTTTAAAATATATATTCTAGTGCTAAAAATATGTTGTGTACACAGAATAGCCATTGTACAGCATTGTTCTACCTGTAGCATTTTTAAAAAAAGTCTCTTCTGCTTTTAATTGTTGCTGAATTTGTCATTGTTATGAGGAAAGTGAGATGAAGAAAAATCTTGAACTGGCGGCAAGTTTGCTTCATTTCTAGGGGACACTTTTCTCTAAATAAATCTGTATTTTGAAATAAATTTTCTATAGAAGAAACATTTTAAAACAGTGGGATTACAAAACAGTAAAAGACAGTATAATTAGTACAAAGAGTCCCCTCCCTCAAGTGGTCCAGAGGGAATCATACTGCACTGCGAATTAGGAAGTTGCAGTCACTCCTCTAATTCCCAGTTTTCAAGGAAAGCTTAGAATTTTGCAAGGTCAGAAATGTTGGCAAAGAAAAGGTGATTTCTATGAAACATATGTTCTCTCATCTTTCCAGTCCAGTGTTCCTCATCCATCACAATGTCCACTACTGCTTTCTAACACAGAAACAAAGGCAGCTGTCTTTCCAATGACCATTATCCCTTACTTCAACTGTGTTTCCAACAGGTGATCTAATGATACTCCTGTGAAAAATGATGATTCTTAATTCTCTATTTACTCTCGATTTTTTTTTGATTATAGCTTTTTGTCCAACTTACTTTTTACAAAAGCCTTCAGTAAGACCAAAGTGATATGTATTTGATGACCCTCTCGATAAATTTAGAAAAACCCCATTTTGCCCAAGCAGAGACACTCAAACTCCCATGAAATCTGGTTTCCCTTTCAGTATGTCTCAGGTTTCAGCCTTAGAAACCTCTACTGCCTTGTTTCTACAGTATTCTGCCCGTGAACACTGACAGTCTCATCCCCAGCACCCCAGGGGAAGGAAGGAAGCTATACTTCCATCACATTCGTGTCATGTTCCTTGCTCCTAGGAGACCTGAGGATGCCATCAATTTATACTCACTCCCAGTGAGGCTGTGACATGTTCAGCCTAATGCCAGTGTGGTGGGAGATTCGGGGTAGTGGCAGGAAGGAATCCTGTGCTCAGTCCACAGCCCCTGCTCAGATCTGACAGCTGGTGCTCTGAGCAGCCCCATCAGCAGGACAGCCTGAGCATTTCCAGCTCTCCTTCCATGCAACAGCTGGTCTTGCACAATCACTCACCCTTAGAACACCACAGGAGGAAGGGACTGTCTGTCTGTTACCAAATAAGAAATACTGTGAAGGACGGACATGTCCTTGGGAACACCAGGGGTTTGTCTCCAAGATGGAAATTAAAACTGAGTTCTCATTTGTCTTCCATATCCACCCTGAAAACTTCTCCATCTCTGCCACAGAATCATACTTGGCTTCCATTTGACTTCCCCAATTCCTGTAAGGCTGCCTTCCTCAAGCTGAATGCTGAGAGAGATGCTCATGATGAAATAAATGGACTTCTATAAAAAAAGAGTCAGGCTATTGAGTTCCCAGCCTTATTTGATCACCTTGGTAGTAAACGGGCTGTTAGAAGCTCAGCCTCAGCAAGCTCCTAGGAATATTTTGTAATAATAATCATGAGTAGTGATGATGAGAAATTTCACTACTAACCTATTCAGCCTTTCTCAGGGACTGGGAAAGATCAACTATTTCTGTCTGGATTAGCAAAATTATAATTAGAGAGTCTGCTTTGTTTACACTTAGCAGCATTTACCATTTGACAGCACAATCTTCGAAGCATGAAACTGCTTCAACTGAGGCTTTGCATTTTCTCCCCCTCCCTTTCCATACCAGTTTACACACCTTCCATACAATGCATTTAAAAGTACCTTGTACAACTTAATGTAGGACATGTGTCTCTCCTTAGGCAAGGCCAGCAGGGAGTTCTTGACCCTTACCCCTCTCCCGCAGAACACAGAGTTGGAAGAAAACATTATTTCAGTGACATGACTTTTCTCCTCTCTGTGGGATGTGAACAGAGATTTCAGGGCCTTTACAAAGAGAGGCTCCTTCCACTTCCACATGGGAATGGGAGCTGGCACTCAATGCTCTGTGCAAGGGCTTGGCACTGAATGATTAATGAAACAATAGCTACCAAAAAAAAAAGGAAGGAACCCCCCTTTTTAACAGAACTATATATTTCTCTGAAGCATTTCCTTTTCCTAGGACAAACAATGAATATAATCTTTGAAACAGGTTTAAATATAAGGCTTCAATACCACTGCATCCTGAAAAGAGCCCCTGTTGCACTGGCAAGTGCCAAATGATTCCCAAAAATGTGAAGGAAGCTGAAAATCTTGGGAAGACCAAACACATAGATGCAGGTAACACGTGTTCCCATTGCTTCCTTGGCATTTCCCCCTGCTGGATCATTGTCAGAAACAGAGGTATTGAAACATCATGAGGAAACCTGTTTACACAAGACTCCTAATAGAGGGCTGTGGGTGCAAACACAGTGGACAGTTCCTATGTGCATTCCCAACCCGGGCATGTTCAGCAATGTGAACTCCTGAAACTTTGGCAGTTCATCCATCAAAACTTAGAGCTTTTCCCCTCCTTGAAAAGGTTTTTTGTTTCTTTATTTTCTTCTTTTCTTTATGGATAACCTTTTGCCTCTTCTCCAACTCTTTACCTTTGCCATTAATCTGCAATACGCAAACTTGTCAAATGTCAGCAACATCCAAAATGTAATTACAGCAGGCTTGAATTTTCTTTCTTTCTCTCCTCTTTAACTCTCTTTCTTTTCTTTGTTTTCTTTCATATTTATCAAATACACGGCTCTGATTTTCAGCATGACTCAGAACAACTCCTCTCTAAAGAAATGGAATTCTAAACCCAAACGAGTTCAAACTATCAGCATTTGGTTTTGAGCTCTAGCATCTACATGTCCTAAGCCTCTATTTAAGTATCCAGAGACATGTTCAAAAAAATGACACAAGAAAATCAGAGTGCAACTTTTGCGAATTCTGAATTTTTCAGTATATCATGTTATGAATCAACATGTCATGTACATACAGCTTCCAGTTAAATTGTGATTACAGTGGGTATCTTGATATCTCTTATTAGTTGTGTAGAAAGGAGGCACTTTTTGAGCTATTTTCCAGAACCAAAATTGTTCTTATGCCCTGATCTTACTCCTAATTTAGCCCTGAGTTACTTCGCTGACTTCATGGTATCTGGCTACTGCCACAGATTAAGGAGTGTTAAGGAGACCTGAGAGAGCAAGTGATTACTTCCTCCAAACAGAGACAGAGTTTTCCCAGAGCCCATCACAGCTTCCCAGCCTGGGATGTGGGTATGCAACACCACTGAATCCCAGCCAGAGTTGCCCTGCCAGACACCAAAGTCTGCCCCCACTGACCAGGAGCCAGCCTGCAAGGAGTACTGGAGGCTCAGCAATCGTGTTCCCCACCACAAGCTTGCTCTGGCTCTGTACAATGACAAACTCCCTCATGAAAACCCTGTGGAATGAACAGGTTTCTATTCTCAAGCCATTAAATCAGTGTTCAGGAGGATGTGTCCAAGTACCAGGCACATGAACTTACAGAAACAATCATGTTTTGACTGGCAAACACTCAGATATATTTGCTTATATTTTGAAGGCTGCTTCAGACACATTCCCCTTCTCCCCATTTTGGGCTTCTTCAAAAGTTGCAATTTTGCACAATTTGTTGGACAAATCTGTCCCAAAAGTTACAGGCTACAGTAACTGGTTTCTTGATCACAAGCTGAAAGCTGTAGCACCACAAGCAGTAACTCAGGGGGATTTCTGCTGGGTTTCTTTGGTCGTTTTCCTGCCCACCTGAACACTTCAACTTTCCTTTATTTTAAGCTGGGAACTGCACTTACATGGGATTGGCTTTCTGAAGATCATTTTCAGTGTGTATAGTAATCATCTGTCACTGCTAATTATTGCCACGTTGCTGGTTTATGTGAAAAATAGTAGCTATATTTTTGAGAGTTCTCTAACAAAGCTCTCTTGCATATGAAGCGTTAAAGAGGCTCTGTGGCATCTGAAACACTAATAATTCAGAGTCCTTCAGTCCAAAAAACACGACACGTGACTGACAGCTGTCAAATGTATGACATCACCCCTCAATTATACAATATAATAACTTATGGTCTGAAGCATTCAATAAAATGAACAATCCACAGAAAAGCACAGAAACTTAAAGGTGACATCCAAGGGAGAATTCCCTCCTCAGCTGTTAATTTAGATTTTCTGGAAACAGTAGGAATGTGCAGTTCTCAGCACAGCAAGGCCTTTCTAAAATGACATTAACTTTCAGCATGTAGCCATTACCTCATAATGGTCCAAGATCATGTATTAAGCTGTTGTAGACTATGTGAGAAAGTCAAATTCTGCCATGAAAAATACAGAGATAACATTTTCCTTTCAAGGAAGTGAAGCTCTTAACAATTCTTATTCATTACTGTGTTAGTTATGCAAATACAAAAACCAACACTCAAATCTTCAGTGTTTTGGGCTGCAGATCAATCTACACTCCCCCAGAAAAGAGCAGAAAGCAATGTCTGGAAAGGCTAAGAACAGGCACGTGGAGTTTACTTATTTGACAGTAAGGAGTTTAACTGTTCTCACTCTCTAGCCCAGAAAACAGCCAAGTTTATCCACATTTTTGTTCACCAAACTGCCCAGTGTAACAGGGAAAGCCCAGCTGAACACACAGGCACAAATGGAACAAGACGTTCTGTGGGAAGCAGAATGTAGCCTGAGTACCTTTGGTTTTGTGTTCATGGCTGGAGTACCTCACCTGTATTGAAGCAGGAGACCTGACTGAGGCTCTTCTCACAGCAGAGCCACGTGGAGACCTCCTCATTCCTTCCCCCTTAATGTGGATTCTTTGGGATGTAAAACACAGCCCACCCTGCCAGCCTTTCAGCCTCTGTCAGCAGGGCACTGAGCAGGATCTCACTCTCCAAACACCTATTCTCTGACTTCTATGGTCTGAATTTATTTTTTTTTTTGAGGCTGAAAGAGTGGTTGAAATGACTGACAGGTTCAAGAGTTTCTGGGAGGATGAGCAATGTACCAAGCTGTTCACTCCCTGATGCTGAGCAGGGCGTGCTGACCCTCCCTGCACCTGGACACCAGTCCCATGGACCTGGACAAACTGCAATCCCTGCCGTTTTCAGGCTTCACCCCCTGCTTACAAGGCATGACCAGGAGTGAAGGGAAGTTCCCCTACGCTCTGCTCCAGTCTGGGCATTTGCTGCAAAGACTTCCCAGGCCTATGCCCTGGCTTCCAGAAGAAACACTTGAGCTTCTGACACATGGACATGGCACGGGAGCAGCATTTTGACCAGTGAACTTTCCCTGTTATTTCTGCTGCAACCATTTCCCCTCTTTCCAGCTTTTTCAGTTGTTATTAAAAGAACACAAAGAACCTGCAACTATAGGAGAAGATTATCTGCTTTCTAACAGCAGCAACAATCTGACATTTTCTGCAATGGTGAGAGGAAAAAAACCCAACAAAACGGCCTAACCACCCAACCCTTTGAAAGACACTCATTTGCCTGAAGTTATACCCTTACAATCTGAGGAGAGATGGAAGGCAACCTTTATCTTCAAAGAAAATAATGAGCTGCAAGATGCCTCTATTTAAAGATACCACACAAAATTAGCCACATAATTCTCATTTTTGGAGAGGAACCAGCTCCAAGGATGCTGCACAGATCCGAATTTAAATAGTACAATCTTACTGCACAATGAATATCGGATAGGGCAGGCCAACAGAGAATAGCAAGGAATTAATGGGCAGCTCTCGATATTTTTTTAATTAAAAGAATCCAGAACAATAAGTGTGTCTACAAAAACTCCCAAAAGACCTGAAAAATATAGATCTCAAGGACAGAAAATCCTTTTCAGACCTGCACCCTTGTGAAGGTCACACTTCGCAAGGGTAAAGTTTAAAGTTACAGAAGCGTGTAGAAACTTGGCATCCCAAAACACTCAACAACATAAATTCTTGCTTGTAGATTGAAAATATCCACTAAATTGTATTAAAATGCCGTAAGACCAGTTATACTGGGTCTTTCCACAGGGATGTGCAGAGCACTTGGTGTATTAATTCAAACAGTATACAAAGAAACACCCAGAACTCAGCTGCTGCTTTGGAGGTGCTGGAGGGAGTTGCCCTCTCCTAGTCCATGTACAAAGGGCAGCTTTGAGCCAAACCTATCTGCCTGTACAGTCATGTACAGTCCTGCATCTCCTACAGATACAGGTCCACAAAGCCATGGCAAAATTAGGTTTGGGAAGTCATGTTTTAATCTAAAAACATGAACAGGCATTTCTGACCTCTGTCTTAGGAGCTAAATTACCCTGGCAACAAATGAACCTGAGCAATGCCATCAGATGCAGCTCAGACTTTTGTCTCACGTTAGAGCAGTGTTCCAAAAAGTGACATGCAGCCAAAACCCTCAATGAGCTTAGAAACCCTAAAGAGAGGATGTTGTCTTGCCTAGGATTTCAAATAATAGTTATTATAAACTATACATGAAGATGAGCAGAGAGCAGGGTAGAAGGTATAAGATGCTTTTTAAGGATAAAGTACCAACCATGGAACTGCAGTGGGCCTAGAGGATTCATATGGGAGATGCTGCTGTCCAGAGTGAACCCTCTGTGTGAGAAATAAGCATAGCAGATGATCAAAAAAGGTACTTTGTAGATAACCAGCCACTTGTCTTCATTCAGAGATTAAGGGAGAAAAAAAATCCTCTCAGTGTGACAGCCACAGGTAACTACCTACTGACAGTTTGCAATGGCATGTGAGCATCCAACTGAGCAAGCAGCTTTTGATTCTGCTGTTTTCAATCTGTGATGCTCAAAGCCATACCCATACATATACACACATACACAGATGCCAACACAGCAGATTACAGCTGACAGCCTCTCTGAAAGCCACCAAAGTCCAGATATGATGGAAGCCTGTTCAAGCTGTTGGAGATATTTAATCTGATTTCTGTCTCATCTAAAACTCTGTATAAAGCCACAGTGAGGAACAGCACCCTAAAATCACAGACTTAACTGCCACCAAGCACTGCAGATCTGCAGGTGCTAATGAGCATTTTGGGGTGAGGGAGGGGCTGGGAGGAAAAAGACAAAATTCATCCTCAGTTCCTCATGTTGTCAGGACTCATGTTGCTATTTTCTGTTTAGTCCTAGACTGGAACATGAAAATACAGCATGTTTGAATTTTCAGGATTTAGTGTTCTTTAAGAAATCAATGCCATTTTTTTCTTCAGGAGCCAGACTAACCCTGCTTTCTCCCACCTCTCTTATAGGGCTTCCAAAATGGTGGGAGAAACTTGGCTGATTTAACTGCAGCAATGTAACTGTTATGGGCTTGTGGCTGTTGTCGTCAAGGGTTTAACCCAAATCCAAGGCAGAAGCCAGGGACTAACTGTGAATTTGCTAAATCTCCCTCTTACTGCTCTTCCCTCTGATACACGCTGAGGTTTCAGCTTGGCTAAATTCCTATTATTGACCACTTTGAATGGTTGATACAACCAGAACAGAGAGATGCTGAGATTGACCTGAATTCTGGGGTTTGCAGTGAATTACCACATCCCCAAACTGCATCCTCCGCGCACTTGAATCTTCCCTGGAGAAGCATGTCCACGGGCTCACCCACACCCCCACAGGCAGATGGGCTGCTTCACACACATGGGGCTTCTGCTCCACCCTGCTCCTGTCACCCACTTACCATGGGCAAAATTAAACATTTCATTTACAGCAGGGATTGAGAAGAAGGGAGAGAGAAAAAATGAGAGTAGGAGAGAACCAGTGCTTCCTCTTATTCTCTACAGTCTGTCCACAGCCATTTTTACTCCACAGTTAGATCACCCTGGGAACACTCTCTGACACCCAGAACCACAACATCAATAGAGACCAGGCCAGACTTTCTCTTTTAGGCTACCTTCTAATCCCCCATAAAAATGTGGCTGAAATCTGCCCTGGGATGCAACCAATCTCCTCAGGTATTCTCCACAGACCAAAATTTCCTTGGATTTGAGGTTCCAGCAAATGATCTTATTGTTCCTCTGTGTACCAGCCAGAAGGAACTAATGTATTTGATCATATGAACTCTCTGAAATTGCCAGAGCCTAACAGCAGGCAGCACAGCAACTGCACATGCTTTAACTCCTGCTCACCAGTTTAACGCCAGCTTGACAGTTCATATAGAACTATTTTAGCTCACCCCAGATTACAGTCATTCAAGTTTTTCCCTGCCTGAACTGATAAAAAAAAAGCATCCAAACACAAACCTGTTCTCAGTTAATCAAAACAGCACCAGGCCAGAGTCTCGGCTGAAAGTCTGTGCACAGGAAATTCCCAAGCAGAACACAATGCCCTGCATCCTTTGCCCCTGTTCACATGCTCAGAGTGTATCACTCTCAGGCATTTCTTCCAAGACTCTTTTCTCAGGAATCAAGCTGCAATATGTGCTAATGTGTCAGAGCAGTCCAAAACCTTTTGAAACAGGAGGAATGGGCAAGGAGAGAAACCTCCTGCCAGCTAAAACCAGCTGTGGAAATGTGGTTGGACTCCATCACTTTCAAATGCTGCTGGAGGAGCAGGCTGGTGAGCAGACAGGCAGGACAGCTTGGGCTGCCTAAAAGAACAGAGCCCAAAAATTTCAAAACCTTTTCTAGAATTGATATGTTGCACAGAGCTGCTTTTTGCCTCCTTATTAAATAAGGCACTTCCTTGCTGTCCTGGGCCCTAGCTGTCACAGGTTTTACATTGCACCATTTAGCTTTCCTTATTGAATTTTACATGCCATAATTTCTCCTTCATTCTCTTCAGTATTTTTCTTTTCTTACTTTTGCTGCCTTTGAAATTGTAAAGTGCTTTTCCTTTGCCACTGACCTGAGATGGTTCATGATCAGCTAACCCCATTTCCTGAATGTGCACTCATGACTTTTACCATTACGCTTAGAAGCTAAAGAGAAACTTCTTATTTCCAAAAGAAATTATTCACATTTTCAAAGTAATGCAATATATTTAGTTCTGCTTGACCGTCTCAGAATTAAATAGCAATTTATTATATTTTGTTTGGATTATTAGTTAATATATCATATTAACAACACACAAAGTATCTATATGGCTGATTACTGGTGTGCAGTTTGTAGTCTACCAAGTGCTAGGAAGTGATTAGCAAAGCTAGACAAAAAAAAAAACCCCAAAAAGTATTTTAACCAATAACTGAAATAATCTTTATAATAAGGAAGTATAATATTGCTTCATATGGTTCATAAACACTCTAACTGAAGTCCAAAATTGAACCTTAATACTCAAAGTGATTAATTTTATACACCTCAGTTAGAACTTCTGTATGGTGCTGCACGACTCAGAATTACCCTTGAGACTAGAACTTCATGCAACACAGCTCTTAATCATTAAACTTTTATTTGAGGGACTGGCACAAATGGTCAGCTTCATCAAGGGGTTCAAAGTGCCTGCAGCTTGCCCTCGGCCCTCTCCCCTCTCTTTGTGACTTCATCCAGCCCCAATTATAAGGCCTAAGACAAATCTCAAGCTTTCCATTTACCCTTCTGAAATCCATTCAATATTATTAGATTCTCTTATTCCAAATGCCACATCAAATATGGCTCAGTGTCATTTTACTGCAGTGAAGCACAAGCCATATTTCATTATGTTATCCAATAATGACATTGTTTGTCTCCAGTTCACTCCCATGAACATGTCACTTTGAAAAACTGCCGTGAGAGACTCCTCTTATAGGTCCTGAAAGCAAATAAGACATAGCCCTGAAACGATGCTGAGCACTTTCTGATTCTGTTTGCAAGGCTGATTACTTGTATCTGGACATACGGCAGCATTCAAAACACTCTGTGCTTCCTTATCAGCAGGCTACATTCTAGTTATTTGCTTCTGGCTATTAAAAGCCCTGCTCAAATTTGACTATCACTTGAATCCACTTCAATTGGTTATCAGACGTACTTTTATAACTGTGAAAAAGTCCTCATCACATAGAAAAAAAATCTTCCATATCAGAATTATTAATAAATTAGAGCTGGAAACCTTTTCTAAATGTTGGAAACAACAGATTGTGTACATCAGGTTTTTTTTCTTTTAGTTACATATGTTAAAATCATGTGGCCAACCTAAATTCATCTTCAGATATGACCAAACTGTGTAAGACTGAGGACACATTGTGGCTGCTTCAAAACAATTCAAGCCCGTTACCTGTGTCTCTGGGGGTGTCTCTCTGCGTGATGTGGTTTGCACACTCCCATGAGCCTGACACACACAAACACTTGGGCAGGAGCACATTCAGCATCAGTAAAACAAACACTTCTTCACACACTGACACAGGATGGCTGAGTGAGCTGTGTGTTTAAATGCCATGCTGAATAAAGGCTTCTGATGAGGAGAAAACTGCGGGGGCTGAATGAGAGTGGGCTGGCAGAGGTTACTGTGAGCCTTGCCAAAGGACCCTCCCCAGATTCCCTTTATTGTTAATGGAGAAGGGTGATAGAGTAAAAGCCTCACGATTTGCATTTATCCTCTCAAAGAAAGCATCTGCTCCAACAAATACACCAAGAGTTCAACTTCAGAAGGCTCACAAGCCCTGCGTCTCTTTTTATTTCTGAGCAGGCATATAATTGTAATTACACACAGTGTGAATAGCCAGTGGAATTATTTACATCTTTAAAGTTAGGGACACAGGTAAAGACTGATTCTGGGCTTGAGCATGGTTACACATGCTGGGTCTTGTTTGCTTTACTAGACCAATGTTACCTTTTGCAAACACTCACCAACGTTTCTACATAAACTTCTTGAGAGCTCAGTTGCTGCAAGAGGCAGAGAACTCCACAGCTGCCTTGCAACATGGCAGGTACCTTCTGCATTTGTCTGTGAGAGGCTCATGCTTACTGAGCACCGGCAGCTGTCAAACCTTTGGGGTGGGGGAAGCACTTGTGTGAGATTTATGTGGTAACAGACTCATCTCTCCTCCCTGAAGAAAGGCTGACTTTCCTCCAGAGTGACACCTGGTGTCTCTGCACAGCTCAAAAGCCAGCTTGACAAAACTGTGATGGAGGTGTGCAATTTCTACATGTGAAGTGGCACTGTCTTATTCACTGCCTCTCATTTCTCACTTTGCTATTGGTGTTAAGGCAACACTAAGGCTCCCCATTTCTGAAGGAACTCAGTGGTCTCCTGGGTGACTGTTCTGCATAATGACAAGTTCATCCATGACATCTGGGACTGGGAATACTCAGCCCCAAATAGACCCAGTCCCACATAACTGCACTGAGGCACAGGCTCATTTCAGATGCAGGAAAAAGGCAAATGAAATAAATGTATTATCTCATTTAAAATGCATACAGTCCCAGGAAGCAGGATAGATTGGAGGTGTCACTGAACAGTGCATAGTAAATAAATCATATTTGCAATGCAAGACACTTCAGCTAGCCAAAGCCTGAGGTGGTTAGAGACATAGAAACTGAGGGCCTGGACATTTTCAGGACTACAGAGCTCAAATCTTTAAGCGGCATTTTCCACCATGAAATCACAATCAAAGGTAGAAGTCCCATTTGTGTTCAGGAGGCAGAGATGCCTGCAAACCCACCAGAGCTGTGGCACACAGGCTCTTACACACACACCTCATTGCTATTCAAAAGCACAGTAATGAGCAAATGGCTTCTCACTGTAATACCCCAGGCTTTTCCCAGCACCATGTGCACAGTAAATTTTCTTCCAACCCGCCAGTGTATGCAAATTCTGTGCTCTGAAAATGAAGTGGCTGCTGCTTAATCAGTACTCTCCATTTATTTATGTCCACCTTGCTGGAGGGAATCCAGGCAGGTTGGACTTCCAACAGGAATCTGCTTCATGCAAGGTATGGAGACATACTGTCTGCTTTGGTTGTCATTTCCTTTGGATGTTTTCCTATAGGAAGCAGGAACTTCCAGGTATCCCACTATTGAGTCACATAAATGCTCCTGCTTTATACACTAGAACATATTTCAGTGTATAAAGGTATAAAATGCCTATTCTGTGCCCAAGACTTATTGTCCTTGAATTCAAGCCGAACCCTATACACACAATAAACAGGAAGAACTGAGGCATTTAAGACTAGTGTACTTATTTTCATAGAGATAAGCAAGCAAAGAAACACAAGGCAGAGGGGCACCAGGGAAGAGATGGAACCTCTCCCTCTGGAATTATGCAGGACCTGTTTTTACAGGGCCTTGGATAACCTAATCTAAAGCCCTGCTTTCAACAGAAGGCTGGACTGTCTCCAGACTGTCCCTTCCAATCTCAAATTATCTATTACTCTGTAGTAACTTTTACAGTCTGGTAAATGCTGGTACAAGATGATAGAAGACTCAGAATTAAAATATATGCCTCTAAAAATAGTTTTATTGCTAATGCACTTTGAAAAAAAAAGTCTTTAATCTCAACTGACTATTACATGACAGCCGTTCCCATCAGTGCTCTGTGGGGGTCTCTGCATTTTGTCATTCAAGCACCATGTAAGCCAGCCCATACAATGCTGGCTTGGACCTAGACTTCTACTGAAGGCTGAGGAAGGGCTGATTTTCATGATTTCTAACTGTTCAGATAGAACACTGTTTATGGAAAACTATGCCATAGTCTCCTATGACCAAAGACATTCCTTGCTACGTTTTCCTCTTCAGCCCACATGCTGGCCTTGTACCTGCACAGGACTGAATTGAGTTAGGAGCAAACTGCACAGACTGTCTGGAGTAGAATGAAATCAGCTGATACACTCAGTTTATTGTGCCTTTAAATAATAAAACTAACCAAATTATTTTAAAATGGACTCAAACGAGGCTGATTTTCAGAAACAAAACATTTCAATATGGGTAAGAAAGGCCAGTAAAAAAGTAAGGAAATTAAAGACTAGCTATATGCTCCTAAAAGTAACAGAGAGTGAAAACTAGAGTGTGGTAGGGTTTGTACAATTCCTCCTAAACCTTTTTGTATTAGTTGAACTCATGTTCTTTGCAAATCTCCTGCAAGTCTTGACACAAAAGCAAGGAGACAAAGATAAGAAACAAACAGTTATAAATAAAAGTGATACTCCCTACTAGATGGTTCTCTTCCACTTAGTGGCAGCCAGCAGGCAGGTAAGGCTGGCAGGTAACACTCAGCCTCTGGTATCTGATGGGAAGCTCACTGTGGGAATTCTGATGAGTGAAATGAGAAAACACAGGATTTCAGCCACACAGAATTAATGCTACTGATGGAGGAGTGTTTCCCTGGAGAAGCAGGAATAGCTACATTGGAGGAGAGATGTCTCCGTGTCAGGATGGCAGAAGCCTCCCAAGCCTGCTTGTGGGGCAGAGGGCAGGAGGGGACCTCCCTGCAGTAGCAGAGCCCAGCCAACCATCCTGCTCAGCACCCAGAACACTGAGATGCCCCTTGTTTTGGGGAACACACTGAAATGAAGCTCAAGATCTGTGGCCATTACAGAATTGCACCATGCTTTTGATAAAAGAGCAGTAGCAACAGTGATCATGTCAAACTGGCATTTTTTGATTTTACTGATTAGGTTGATGCACCTGCACACATCTTGCTTTTTTGATTCCAACTTGGCAGAGGAACTCATCAAGAGATTGGGAAAACGAGTCTGATAACCTAGGATCAATTCTCACTTTGGTGAACTCCTCTCAGCCTGGCTAAGGGCTGTATGAGATGTAATGTACTCAAACCTTTACAAGTACTGTGCACAACACCAAAACAGTGCAAGAGTGTCAGAGGCACAATAGGCCTATTTTAAGACTGAATTTCTTTAAATTGACAAATAATGCTGTTTCACAGCAGTGGTTCTGCCTGAAACAAAGACTGTTTCCTTTAGTCTTTCCTATTTACTCATTACTTGTGAATGTTTCCCTTAGCAGAAGAGAAAAGCTCTTCCTCACGTGGCCTCTCTCCAGTATTCAGGCTTGCTTTCTAAATTCCAAGTGTAAGGCAGTAGACACTGACAGAAGAGCAGGGTAGATCAAGAATTCCTCTACCTTGCTCATGGCCCTATTTTCTCCTTCAGAGACCACACAGGGACACTGGAAAGTGTGGACAACCTCACCTCACACCATTAGCTCTTCCTTTGCTCTCCAAGAAGTACATAACTGATCACATGAACACACATGGCACCGAACATCCACACGTTTTAACTCCCTACACACTGCAGTTACACTGAGGAGATGGATTAAAAGGGTGCTTGCCTGGGCAGACAAGTAAGAAACATCTCACATGAAGCTGTCACAGTTAAGCAACCCAAATCAGAGGGCTGCAGGTGCTGTCCATGACCTGCTCCTGAGTTGCTGGGTTGTGCAGGGAGCTTCTGGGGCTGGCACTGGGCAGCCACATTGGACATCCAGGTAATGGAAACCTCTCAAAGGGACACCTGAGCTGGGGCTTCTCCAGTCCAGGTCTGATTCATCAAGTTGTGCTAGAACACAACCCAAATTATTGCTGGAACCACACTGTTTGCTTTAGCTGGTAAGTGGATGAATACTTCAGTATTTAGTATTCATTAATCCACTTGTCACTAGCAGTGCAGCTCCACTTGAGCTTTACAGAAAAAGTCTAGGGTTTAGATGGCCTTTAGTCCTATTCTCTTACACTGCTTTTTCTGCCTGTCTGCTCCCTTCAGTAGTGGAACAGAAAGAGAGGAAAATGACCCTGTCCTTGCTTTTGGACAATGATCAATAGTTTGAAGACCTTTACCCTAAAGAAAACAATAAATCTCTGTTTTCCTTTCCTATTATGCTAAACTTACCACCTCCAAAAATAAGCATGTTATTGTACTTCAGGAATTAGATCAAAAGTAAATACCATGATCACACCTCTAATGATAATTACTTGAACAATGTACGTAACTCACAATTACTAGAGTGATCAGAAAAATATGGTTAAAAGAACAAAAGAAGTATTTACATAAAAGAGAATTTGTAAGTTCAGTTTATTAATTCAATGATGACTGCTGACTTTCTGTCTATAAAAGATCAATTACCATCCAAACCAACAGGCCAGCTCCATGTGTCCTCCCCTCTGTGACCCCCAGGAAGGGGCAGTGCTGGTCAAGAGCAGTAACAATTCCTAGCAGTTGTTGAACAATAACACAGCAGACTTTGGTTAGCACCCCACACCACAGAGAGAGCAGTTACCAGAGTGATGCATTGCTTGTGGGGTGGAAAGAAACCACAGCATCTCCATTAGTGGTGGAAAAGCTTCCTTTTGGCTGCCTCCCTGCCCTGGGCAGCAATCCCACACTCCAAGACCTGCCAGTCCTCCCTCATGCCCCAGATGCCTCATGCTCCCATCTCTGCCTGGCCTGGGGTGCTCACTCCAGCCCTCATGTTCCCACCTTCCCCTGGTCAGGTCACAGCAGACCCCTCCACCATCCTCTCCTCAGTAATTCCACCAGAGCATCCAAAACACTTCCCAGTGCTCAGGTTGCACTCAACAGCTACAAGAAGAACTGGGCACCCACACCAAGGGACAGACCCCATATTTATTTTTTTTAGAATAAGACTCTTCAAGCTGGGTTTTTCTGTATGTGAAATGCTTTGGCTCAGTTCTAGATTGAAACAGTAGCTCTGCCCTCCTCTCCCCCACTTGGCTCAAGTCACTACTGTGATTCAAGATGTGATTTTGATTTATTAAGACTAATTTCCTGCAATGAGCAAAACAAAACATACAATGGTCCATCTGGGCAAATAATTTCTGAGAAGGCTTGCAAGACAAATAGCACAGCACACTCTGAGACACAACACATGAATAATAAAAGGCCATTTTAGCATTATATATTTGCTAGCACATAATAAGATATGCTGGATTTACACTGAGATTTAAATTTGTCTTGTTTTAAAATGCTAAATTCTACTTTAGTGGAGCCAGTATTTCACATTACTGTTTCTACTGAAATCCTGATGCTGGTTCTAGTACCAGGAAGAGGTACTTTCTCAAGTTCTCAATTCTAATTAAAAGGTAATTTCTCAATTCTAATTAAAATTATTTAATTATGTCTCAAGTCACTATATTTAACAAAACCAAACAGACAACCTGCAGACCTCAGACCAGCAAAAGTTCACTGATTTCAGCCAGGGATGATATATACCTCCATTAGCAACAAATTACAATGTTAACACAGCTGCCCATAAAACAATGTTCCAGTGATGTTTTTTCAGTGTGCTGGACTAGAAAGAACTCTCCTGTTCTGATTCATGGACAAACTTCTGGGTTTGACAGGAGTTTTAGTGCCACAACAGAACGAAGGTTAGAGCTTCCAAACTACTGTCCTTTTTAAAATCTAAGAGGAGAGAAGGAAAACCACTGTCCACAAGCTGGAGCTGCCAGCCCTGAATGAGGAGATCCAGATGAACAGCCCAATGACTGAATCACTGTCATATGCTCTGCTTATATACATATATAAATATATATATATATTTCCTAAGAAACAGAAAACCATACAGAAGAGACCGCTCTGAGAAAGATTATTCTCAGTCTTTGAGTAAGCTGGATTGTTTCAAGCCACTGGGATGAATTGTTTCATTGCATATGGATTATGAAAAAGATCATAACTTATCTCGGACCTAAACATTCACAATCTATATCTGGAAGCAAAAACATGTTTGACTTATCAGGGGAGAAGAAAAACTGCCCATGAATCTAATAAGGACAAACATTTTGGGCGAAAAAAAAAACCAAAAACAAACCAGGATGAAAAACTTTGTGTAACTGATAAAGTAATCTGAAGTGGTAGTTTGACTTATAAGGGCGACCAATTTTTATACAGCAGGGCAGGAAATAAAAGAAAACAAAACCATATATAGTTCATTTGGTCTTTCCTGGTCTTCACAAGATCTTAAACATAATTGTTTCAGGTTTCATTAATTCTATCTTTATTTTTTTCTAGTATATGCCTGTCTTGGTGCTGTTCATTAATCAGCCAGTAACTGTGGTATTAATTAAATTATCACTGCTGTTTGCTTCAGGAGACAAGGGTGGTGAGGGCTGTTAATGCCTACACAGTGATGTGAATTCAAAAAGGACCATCACAGCGGCACAGGTGTTTGCTTCAATGAAAATGTCCCTTTTACCTGGGCTGCAGACAAGCTGAGGCAAGATTCATCTCTGAGGCTTCTCTGTCCCAGAGCGTGGAAAAGCTGCCCTGGAGAACTTACATCACTGCTGTATTCTGAGCAGCTTTCACTGGCTGAGCAGGGTGAAAATGCCCTTTTCTGTGAGAGTGACAGGGCTGGTTTGGGGAGGGATGGGGGGGGACAAGCAGTGTTACCTCTAAGCCTACTGGGACTTTGAAATACCAGGGGATAGAAGTAGGAAAGCTAAAGTCTTTCTCCGGTGACTGCCTTTCCTTTCTTGCTTTCACTGGATAAAACAAAGAACAGAAAATTCTGAATCCTACTCCAAGTCAGCTACAACTTTGGCTAAAAATCAAACCAACTTGTCTCCACTCATATCTCATTAAAAACTCTACAATGTAATAAATTTTATAGATGTCTAAAAAAATACACACTTTTAAATTAAGTACTATTTAAATTATTTATTGTATTATTCCCTATTGTATAACTCAACTAAATTCACTTTCAGGATTAAATTATGGCTGGCTCATATTATTGGTATGAAACATCTCAGTGCTGTTGCTTTGAACTCTGCTCTAATGGAATCCTCTGTATAGAAGTCTGAAAGGAATTAACTTACATGCATTTCTTAGTTCAGCTGGCAGATCCATGAGACTTTGGCAGAGAAAAAAAATAAAATACATGGGTCCCCATTCAGGAAGATTTGCTTTGACATTACTCTCATTTTCTGCACTAGGTTATTGCACTGTCTTGAACTACAGCCATGCCCTAAGTATTCATCTCTGACAACAGCAAAACACACTGATTCACAAAACCTGTCAAGAGTAGATTTAGGCTGACAAAAACCAAGTAAGTCAAACTTGTATAATACTTACTGAATTATAATCCTTTGAGAATGTTGATACCTCTCTGCTAGTAAAGGTATAGTCACACTTTTCCCAGCATTCTCATTTCTTTTTAGAGCAATTGATCCTTGAGGATTTTTAACCTTGGCCTAAGAACCATTTTAGTTTGAACTATGAAAAGCATTAGGCTGAAGAAAAATATTAAAACATTTAAGTGTGATTTTGTGGCAAGAAGTAGTACTCAAAAAAGTTGCAATGGGTGATCTTTGTGTTTACCATCAGTTTGGGTTCCCATCTGTTCTATTCATAAAAAAGAGGGAGGAAAAGATGTTATTTCTGCTATTTTTTCCAAATCAACCTGGGACTTCACTTGATCTGTTTTTGCATTACTAAAAGTTACCGTAAATTGTAGCTCAGTACTTCTATTGATATGTGAATCAGCCACTACAATAAACCCTTCAACCACCTTATCTGTCAGGGATGCAAATAACAGTAATTGTTGAATAATATTCTCTAGATTTCACTTTACTTTCAGCTTTGCCAAGTGGATATAAAATAGCCTGCTATTTGCATAATCATTTTATATAAAAAACAACAACTATGTGGTGAGGATTTAAGTCCCAGATGAAAAAAAAAAATGAGGAGCTGCTATAATCTCCAACAAACTGGCATTTCAGCCTAAATGACAGCAGAAATGGAAGATGCCTTGCATACAGATTATTTGTAACATGCTGGAGCTAGGATGCACCAACTCGAGCAAGAGCAGGACAACAGCTTTGTTCACATCCACAGGATTTAGGATCAATGAAGTTATTAGGTCTTTTACCTTTGTGGACAAGTTGTAATATGGAGCTAACAAAGAAAGGGCTGCTGTACAGCAAAGCCTGTCAGGCTGGGATTTGAATGAGGGAATTGTTTGCCACTTCTGCCTGGCCAGTGCCACGCCTCTCCTGCTCACAGTGGCCATATCCTGCTGGCCCGGCTGCAACCGAGGCTGCTCAGGGATGAGGAGGAGCTGGGCTCCAGCAGTGGAAGAAGAAGGTGGAAAAGAAACTATCACAGACAGCAGCAATTAGATTTGATCCAGAAATCATTAAGAGTTGCTGAGCTAAGGCAAATCTTTTAGGAAAATTAATCCTGTTGATTTGAACGTAGCTGTAGTTGACAACACTCTCCAACCTCAGCAAACTGAGCCAGCAGCAGGTTATTCTGATTTCAAACACCTTTGCAAAACAGAGGGAGAGAGTGAAAGCCAACAGGTCCAAGCTCCCTGAGGGAAAGATGCAGCACAGCTGGAGCTTGTTTTCTTGAGACAAAAATGTTATTCCTTTAAAAATTTCACCACATCTTTCTCTTATCCAAGAATGCTTTCTTCTGGATAGTTTAGCAATATTACTTAAGTTGTAGAAGATTGCTGGGGCCCAGACACACCAAATCACATATGATGCACATTCTGGGCACTGCTTTGCTCTCTGCTCCCCAGGCTTCCTGCCCCTCTGGAATTGCTTCTGTGTGCACAGTGTGCAAGTACTGCTCCAAACAGTGTTGCAAATGTGAAGTGCTTAAGAAGATACAAAGACAACACCTTATTTTAGCAGTGTTTAAATTTCACCCCATACCTTGCTAAAAAAAAATTTTTAAAATATATTTTTATGAAAAAAATCAATTTGTCCACAAAATTAGTAATGGAATTCTGTAGAACTGTACACAGTCTACACGCCCTATTGATGACACTTTAAACTCCTGATTTAATCGGCTTCTCAGTGTCAGTTTTTATTTGTACAATAATATTGCAACTGAAACAAAAATCCAAGAAGTAGAAAACAGCTACACGTGTTTGATGTTGTATGTGAAAGCCTTAGATATTTAGCAACTTCTTTGATGCTTTGATCTCCAAAGAAATCTTACTAAAATTATGATCAAAGGATTTTATATTATTCTAAGTACTTAAGAACGAACCATCTTAGGGCAATAATCAGTATTCTGTTTAATCCTTCACCCTTGGAATCCATTATTGCTAAGCACCTCAATCTGATGGGAGTTGCATTTACTTAATGATGATATTCTCCTAACACAGAGTTAGAAGCCCCAGAAAGCAACACTTCCAACTTAGAGAGAGAGCCAAGAGCTGGATTTTATTCTTCTGTCTAAAAAATGCTTTTTGAAGCTGTTTTTAAAATGTATGTAACTTAAGAAAATTGGCATGCAGCTCAGACCAGGCAGATTTTTATTTTTCTACAGCAGACAAAGAAATAGAATTTCCAATACGCAACTACTTTTAATTTAATCTATTTCTAACTATTTCCTATTGTCAGTGTTTATAGAGGACCATTACACAGATGGATATATCTAATATTTATAAAGTAAATTAACACTCTACTTTATAACATGCAAAGACAGATAAATAATGAATTATCCTTTTCATCAATCTGACCACATAATGTCTATTTCACTGTAATACTGAGTACTGCACCAGACTGGCTGTTGTAATCCCCCATGGTGAGTTAAATCAAAGGGTGTGATACAAAGAATCTCTAAAATGCAGCCTTCAGAACAGGAGAAAAACATTAGAGCCAAGCAAGATTTAACAAAAACACTAATTACTGCTTAGATTATGGATTTGCCACCGTTGGTTGATGAGAGGTAAGGGAGGATTGGACTTTCTCAGGAGCAAGTAGATGAATCCCTGACTCCCAGGCACAGCCATAGCCTTAACAACCTCCCACATCCTGACTAAGAAATTCCTCCTCAGTTTTACCTGTGCAGATTACTCTTCTTTCTGCACACCCCACCCACAAGGGTGGGTTTCCTACTATTTATATCCCCATCGCTCTTTAATGGTGAAAGATGACGAGAAGACTGATGGGCAAACACCTCTGCTGTGAACACACTGCTGTAAGCATTCTTCCAGGCTGACAAGAAAACACACCTGCTCTAAATGAAAATCAATCTCTGTTAAATCTGTTCGCTCCAGCTCACTTGGAGTGGCGCTGCTTTAGAGCTCACAAAGAGCTGTGCTTAGCAGGAGGATCACACATTCAGCTTTGGAAGATGTCAGGAGCACCAGGAATGCCAACTGCATCTGAGGGACCCAAATATATGTCAGAGGCAGACACACGTTAATCACATCTCTGAAAAACCCACTGGAAGGTTATCTTTCCTTTTGGGCTGAGGGGCTTGAGAAGAAGGCCTGTCAAAGAAATGTTTTCCAAGGCACAAGGTTAATTCATCTTGGAGCACCCTCTGTCCTGACTTCAACATTCTCTATAATTCTGTTGTCATGCCCTTACAGACTCATTTTGGGTTTGATCTGTTTGTATCTCCACCACTGAAGAGCAGGAAGCTGCACAAACAAAGGATAGTCCTCCAACCCAGGAGTATCCCAGGACTCCTAAAGGCACCAGCATGACCTGCCTGCAGTCCCAGGCTCCGTGTGAACCGTGGGGAGCAGGAGTTCCTCCGTGCTCCTGGGGCTGTGGGCTATAGGACAGTTCATCAACAGCTAGGGAGCAACTTCAAGGGAAGTCACTCTGCCTCGTTGGAGTTCACAACCCAGCTGGCACAATGGAATCTTCAGCTGCCTTTTGTACAAACCCACACACACCACAGCTATTTCAGGCCTATAATCCTGGAAGATGGAATATGATGAGCAGTACCACTTAGAGATTTTACCTTCAGCTGCATGATAAAATGCTTTTATCTTGGAAAATTACTTACTTGATTAAAGTGCTGAAGTTTTTCAATTAAATTGTTGATGAGTGGGTCCAATCCTCTGACTTTCAGTTCTGGATTATTAATTTGTGCCTTCAGTCCGTTGGAAACAACTCTGCTGGTGTAACTGAAAAATAGAAAAATACCACATCAGTGACTGGAACCGTGTCCACCAGAATCAAAAACCGTATTACAGGTGACTTACAAAAAAGAAAATGTTTTGTAAATGGGAATAATTTTTTTTATAAATATTTATGTTTTTAAATACACCAACCAGATAAAAGTCAATGTTTCTTGCAGTATCATTTACCACTTTAAACTATTCAAGTCATAAACCAACAGCAATTTCATAAACCACGGAGAGGTTTTGTTTCATTCATAATTTAATATTTGAACCTTTGTAACTAACATTCTCAAGTTCTTCAATGAAGCAATCAAGGCTGATAGCTTCCAAAAATTCACTCTTTTGTTATTTCAGAAACTCGGGGAATTTAAGATGGAAATTACATTGCACAAGATTGAAGCAAATTTCAGTGAAAGGGGAGTCTGGTTTGAAAAAGATTCATAATCAAAGTGTGAATTGGAGTCCTCTTGCCAGACCAGCTGGGGACACTGAGGAAAAACTCTCTGGGGACACTATAAAGCAGCAGGTGCTGCTCTACCATAGCTCCCCACGGAGCCCCACCTGCCATGGGCCACACACAGCAATTCTCTCTGACCAAGTCCTGCTTTTTCTGAGGAACAACAGATTTGTCTCACCCACTTCTCTCACTGACTGTTGACTGAACAGTTCCTGTCAGTCTTTTCTAGGAACACCCCACAAGGTATTCTCAATCCTGCTTGGGCTGGGGCTCCACCCAGGCACCCTCATGGGGAAAACCCTAGAGTTGTGCACACCTGGTCTCTCCTTCTCTACATGTCTATACCACAGCTGAGGAGGTGAATTCATCAGGACGTGTTTGCTGAATGCAGTGCTTCCTAGAAGTATCCAGACTCCTTCACATTTGCTCCATCATTTATCTGTGTACAATTTAAGTTCAACCCCTCCAACCAGACTACAGCTTGCACAGAGCTACAGAGCAGCTGTTTTTTTCAGAGTTATGGTTTTATGGAACCCTCAGCTCAGCACTCATTTGTAACAAAGGGGATCAGGGATATTTTGCATGGCCAGCTTTGAACTGGACAAGTGACTGTTCACAAACCAAACTCTCCCAGACTCAAACACACACCAGGGAGGATCTCATTAAAGATTCAAAATTGGAATCTTTGTAAGTGAGGGAGCCACTGGCTTTGCTCCTTTGGACTGAAATGTCTAGAGACATACCCTGCTACATCTTTCACTTTGATCATCCCTACACACTTGGATATGCCAGATGTTCTCCTATCAGTGAATTCTTCACTGTAAACCAATTTGTGCTGAAGCTGAGGACAGCACTTCCAGGTAGAAAAAAAGGCCCAAATTCTATTGTAGAAAGGCAACAGAATGAACTGGGGGGAGACCAAGCTCTCCAAATATATTCATCCTATCTTAGTTTTATTTAGGATGAACCACAAATTTGTGCAAACTGCTGGCAGAAGACACTGTTGTACACTGCTGCTAAAGGTGTGGCTTAGAAAAAAATAACAGAATGGCCGGCTTTTTCAGTAAACTCAATAAATGTCACTTCTCAGGGAAAAAAAAAAGAAAAAAATTTTATAGAACAGAGAATTGAGAAAAATCAATGTTTTGCCCAAATAGCCAGATAGTATTTAGAGGACAAATGTTAAGGAAAACCTTCTTCACTGAGATGGTATTTTTTTGTTCACTGAGCCTTTTAAAGACACAGTTCTATTTTTTCTTGATATGTGACTCATATATGTATAAACTAATCTAAAGTATAAATTTTCACAATGCAATGGCACACCCAAAATGATGGTAGGGCTCAGATCTTAGAAGCAGACCCAGATGGATGGATGTCCCCAGGAAGAATGCAGCTTAAGTACTACTTTGAAGCCAAGGCTGGTATGGACTGTATCCATCTACATCAATTCATGTGGACAACAGAACAACACTGCTGCATCTTACCTGCCTTTACCTTTATTCACAAATCATAATATTTGCTGAATGCTCAACATAGTTCATTCATGTGAAAACAAACACATGGTGACCCACTGCAGAAGTACAGGGACACTTGACACAGCTTCCTGAGATCATCTAGTTCTGATACAAGAGAAATTAAACTTAGTGGGACCGCTCCTGGCCTCTACCAGTCTGTTTGGGGATTCCCTGAGTGTGCTGCTTTGTCTCATCAGAAACTCATCAACAGCAGCAAAATGCAAGGGTTTTCCTTTTCCCTGCTTTTGACTGCTCTCCATTCAACTCCTGGTTAGAGCTACTGGATGGAATTTCTCTAGAGGTTTATGTCACTATAATACTGCATAAAGAAACCTCTGGGTTGGCTGGGGTGTTTTTTGGCAAATGACATTTAAGTTTTTCCCCATGAATCACAAGCCTCCATTAACTGCCCCTAAGTGGTATTACAAACCTACAGCACTGCTTGGAGTTTGCATAAACGTCACCAGTTCAGAGACAGCAGCAGCAGCATTAATGCCAGAATCCTCAAAGGGACCCAGAATGGGGAAAGTCAGTCTCAGCCAACTCATACTTATTGCTGTTGCTAAATACATACTCTCTTCCACATACAGAATTACCAGGAAAATAGGCCCATTTGGAATGAATGAGTTCATAGTCCATGGAGACAAAGTGGGTGCTCATATCCTTCGAGTTCCACCCATGTTTAAGGAGTCACTCTTTAAAGCTCTGGAGATAAGCATACATTATGCACAGACATTTCTGTTGCCCAGATTGTCTACAGTTAGATTCATAACACAGCTTAACTAAATTCCACGTGTCAGAGACTGCATTCACACATGACCTGTGTGAATCCTGCTTCAGTTCCTTTATCTCCCTGGTGCCACTGCCAAACGCATCACAACTGGCCCAGCTCTGGTCTGGAACGTGTCCTGACCAACTGGAAAAGCCCAGAAAACCAAGTGGAGAGGTGAAACAGATGTGATCTGCCCTATGAATGAGGTAAAAAGCTGGTGTAAAGGAAGGCAAAAGACTTCCAGAGCACAAAGCCAGCTCTTGGGTTTTCCCATAATAACCTGCTACGAGCTCTGCTTGTCCTGTGCGTTCTCACTGGGAGATCACCACTAGAACAAACCTGAGCCTGGAAAGACTCAGAGGAATTAGGAGATGGTGATTTCAGAGAAAAGGGGCCACAGCTCTTGAGGAGAAGGAGACAGGGCAGAGAACTGCACGAGAACTGCACACCCAGCAAGGAGGGAGTAATTCCCCCAGTCCATCCCAGCCAAGAACCAAAGCCTGCTCTAGAAGCAGACATTATGTCCATCTGACCCAAACCACCACCCTGCAAACTGCAGATCCTTCTACTATCTCTGTACCACGTTAGAATACTTTGAAATAAACACTATACATTTCCTGAAAGATAATCTGATTACTTTATTTCTTTGCACTATCTAAACCATTTTTTTTTGTTGACATCAGATCCTGAATTACTGGAAATGTACATTAAGTGAGATCAGAAATTGGCTTGCTTTATTTAATAACCTGCAATTTAACTGAAATATTGTAGTACAGAATTGCTAACTCTGGTTACAGCTCTAGTACTTTATTCAAACTAAACCCAGAAATGTCAGCAGGAATGGCCAGGAAAGTTGAATTAAAATATTGTCACTGGAGCAATCCTGAAAGTAACTGTTACACTGGAGCCCAATGAACAGCTTCTGCAGACAGAATTTTCATCTAGATCTCAAGCCTCAGGCCAACGCTATTCCACTGATTGATCAGGCTAAGCTATGATACTTTAAAAAACCAAAAGCAAATTATAAAAACAACAACCTCCCAAACCCAGCTTTTCAGTATTTCAGAAGAACAGTATCAATTATTTTAGATCTTAGGTAAGGCTCAAGTTTAAAAAAAGGTAAAAAGTGAAATACTGTTTACATATGGGATTGCATTTCAACTGAAGGCATATGTTTTTATTTCATAAATAAAGATAAATTAAGATATTTGAGTACCTATTTCAAAAAGCCTGATACTATTCTGAAATGTGTCTTTTTCAGCTCCTAATGGTAAAAGGAATCAAGGTACAGGGTTTTCTCAAAGTCAAATATGCCTTTAAAAAAGGCCAAAAAAAACCCCATATAAAATAGAAATAACTTCAAATTCCAGCAAATGACTGCAGGAGCTGCCTTAGAGACAGATCTAACCAGCAGTGATACTTAGCCACAAAAGCCCAAGAAACAGGGTGCTGTTTTCACACCACTTCCTTGCCGCTTCCCTGCAGGAGACCACAGCAGTCAGGATGCTGTAGGCAGCTTTTCCAAGTATTATTGATCAGCCTCCAGCTGGGAGACGGCTTCCATTGCACCACATTCCTCAGGGATTACCCTGAGCTGTGCCATCAGCAGCCACAGTGCCGTGCTGCTGTGTCCAATGGCCTCTCTTTCCTGAATTAAAACAGCTCCACCACACCCACTCACCCGAGGGATTATGGAGCAAGACCCCAGCACATTCCACATGCTTGGGAACATGTACTGAGCATTTCAGGATTATCTACGTTGGAAATTCAGGATACCTGGAACCTGAACTTCATCTCAATGCAGTTCTCTTAATTTTAGTTTTCTGTTCTCCACTTGAATATTTGACCCAACACAGCTGCGCAAGAGGCATCAAAATTTTTATTTAATTGTGGGATAAATGGGACATCGAACATCACATGGCGAAGCTGAAAATCTGAGTCTTATATTCAGTTCATAGGAATCCAGGAAGCGCAGTAAACATCTCTATGGGACAAAAACTGCTTTTGACGAAATCATTTGTCATACAATCTTAAGAGTTGCCATATATGTAGAAGACAAATAAAATTCACTGTTTACGAAATTGAATCTATTTTGCTGAGACGTTTCTAATTTTGTAATTGCATTTTTTAAAAATTAATTACACGCTATATATCATCAAGACAGCAATATCTAAGCACAAATATTTTGTCATCTGCCATGAATTTTTTTCATCAGTATTGTTGGTACTGATTGAGTAATTCCACTATGATCAACAAGGGCTAAAACAGCAACACCTTTCTAAGACATACTAGGAAGTACAAACTCTTCCTGAGACTCAAAAAATCACACTTCACCATTTATTTATTTGGCATTATAAAATATGACTGTCCTATTTTCTGTACAAATGTACAAACTATTCTGTAAGAAACCAGCCCCTTCCCCCCCCCCAAGAGAAGAACACATTGGAAATCTACAGACAGGACCACGTAAAAGGAAATATCTGGATTCACAGTCTTCTAAAACTCAGCAGTTGCCCACCAGCCTGCTAAAGCCAGAGAGCTCTAGAGTAAGCCACTCGTTTTCTAGCAAAATCATAAAGTCTTGAGACAAAGTGAGACTTTACAGCATTCATTTCACATCCAGCTCTGCTTCTTTCATCTTTGTGCATAACTTATTAAGCAGGAAATCATCCCAGAGATCCATGCTGTCTGCAAACCCTCCCAGAAGTAGACAGCACTGTGCGGACAGAACTACAGGGAACTGAAACTATGCATTTCTAGGCCCACGTGTTTGACAGGGAGGCATTGACTGCAGCAGCCGGTTTACTTCACCAAAATACTCAGCACAGTACCAGAGCAGACACCACCCACCACTGAGTGACTCGGAGGTTAAAGGGTGATGGGGGAAAAGGAAGGGAAGAGCTCTGAATGTGCCCTTTCGTAAGAAGCAATGAGTAATATGGATAAGCTACTTAACTGGCCTTAAGATCCACTGAAAAACTAATTCAGTTACATTAGGCATGGTTCACCAGATGGTGTGTTTTGTCTTATATTTATTCATAATTTGACCCTTGGGTTGGAATGGTTTGCCTGAAATTCAATAATGTGAATCCACTGCTGATCTATAGCAGCCTGTGGTGTCCCCAAATTAATTTTTGGACATTTCTCTTGCAGTTTTCAGATGCAGCCCTTGGAGTGTGTGACCCTCTGACCTTCAGGGCTCTGCAATCCTTGGTTTTCTCCCAATTCAAGGAACACAGAAACATGCACCAACTAGTAAGAGCAGTAACAAAAACTGTGTAGTTGCAGATTGTGACATAATTCATCAGGATTATCAGCTTTGATCTGATTAACCCCTCTGCCCACTTCTTCACAAAGTGGCAAGAACAAGCAGAACACGGCAAATGCATATCCCTTGCCGGGTTATCACAGTTGCTTGTCACTCAGTGAGTAACTTCAAGGAAGGAAAGAAAATGCCGTTTCCCTGAAGTGTTTCTGAGCACGACTCTCCATGAGGAAAAGCCAGCCAGAGCAGGACTCACCTCAGACACAGCTTTCCTTAAGCTGCTCTGCACAATGAACTGGAGAGGGGTGAGTCCCCTCCCCTCCTCCTGAGCTTTGTCACTAAAAGTGACCAACAGACAGGCTGTGCTTCATCTCTGAGCAACTCCCACAATAGCACTCTCGTATCACACATTTTGTCATTTCTGTACCAGCTTAGCAAATCTGGTTACAGTCACTGAGCATCACATGGCTGATAGATCTCCAGAAAAGGGATGATCAACCCATGACCAGTACTGTTCTCTAAGGAACTAAGCTGCCAAAATAAATACTTTATTTAAACAAAAACCCCACAAACAAACAACAAAAAAAAGAGAAAAAAAGAAAAAAGAAAACAAATACATCTTGATAAGTTTACTGTCACATAATCAGTAGCCATGACAGAAAAAAACTGCAACAGCTTGCAGATTTTGCAGTTGTCTTACAATTCTTTCTTTTGACCCACCCCTTGAAGATTCAGTGTGTGAGTGCTTTGTAGAACTAAATCTCAGAGGATCTTCATGACTTTAACATTTATTCAGCAGCCTGATTCATTAGGTCACTCTGTAATTAACTGCCTTCACTTGAGTGGATCTGATCCTTGTTTGCAAGGAAGGTTTCAGTCAGGCCTCTCCTCAGGGCAGAACTGCAGCAGGAGCCCCTGACATTGGTGAACTCTGGCAAGTGACACCAGGCAAGGGCACATGCTGGGAAATCCTCAGGGCTGCAGAGGTGCCAAGCCCTTGCATGGAGGACTGCAGGCTCCTGTGACACTGCTGAAAGTCACATCTTAATGCTTCTCAGGAAACCTGAAAGCCAGCGAGGCATCTGGTTTGTTTTTAAGGAAAGAATCATGGCATCTATGCCAGTATACAATTCTACTGAAGGAGATGGAGTCACCAGGGTAAAATCTGGATGCATGAAGGAAAACAATTTCGTGTATTCTACACAATCAGCTGAGCACAACTACTGCAACATTCTCCGAGAGAAAGGCTTCTCTTTTGAAAAATACCTATGCAAAGAGTTCATTCTGAAATGATTAAATAACTGCCAACAGACTACAAGAAAGCTCAAGTCTGGCACGTAATGAGTTTAGCAGCCCTGAAGATTTTGTGAAGCAGAACTGACACAATGTGAATTCCATCTCTGCCAGAACTATTCTAATGGGCTCCAGTGGAAGTTTCACAAATAATCTTATTTATTAGCAATTATGGAAAACCATGAGACAAATACAGTGTGCTAATGGGATAATTAGAAAAGGAAAATCACAAAGCCAAATAGCATTTATAATGGTCTTTCTCCACTTCTACAGGGCTAAAAAAGACTTCCTGTAGTCTAGATTATAGACAGTTTTAAGACTGCAGCTACAAAATCAAGTTACCAGATGGCTTCAAGTGACTGGATGATGCCAGCCCATGAACACCCTGAAAATTAGTGAAAAACAAAGAGAGAGCGTACATGTAAGAGATCTCAGCCTCAAAAAAGATGTGTGCATCAGTTTGTCCAAAGTCATGCTGAAAATGTATTGACTGGAGCTTCACAGAATACTGCAAAATGCTTGAAGAGTGCTGCAAAAGAAGTTATTACAGATTGCTGGTGAAACAGCCTTCATTCTTTTCCTAGGTGTATGAGAAGTTAATACTACCTTAAGGCACACTGAGAGCACCAAAGAAATTTGTAGAAGTTAATTGGACAATCTTTATTATGCCAAGGGAAAGAAAGTACTTGCCTGGAATACCATCAGATAGGAAACTCTTAGTTTCAAGTGAAATAAACTCTTCAGGACACACAAATGGTACCTCTATACCCGTCAAACTGAATATAATGAGCAATGAAAATGATACAAACCCAAAAGCTGATATCCTAACTGGGAACTGGAGGCATAAAGAGCATTCCCCATTATAATGACTCGAGAAACAGAATAGAAAACAGAACAGTAAACAAAAACTATGTACTTATCAAAGTAACATCTGTGGCCATTCCTAAGGGAAAAGTAAAGCTAATCTGAAACACCTTTTCTCAGCAACTCCCAGGCCAGGAGAGAGCCTTCTTTGGGTAAAAACAAAAGAGAGCCAAGATAAATCCTGACAGAGAAACTAATGCTGCCCCTCTCACAGACTGGCAGCTTCCACTCTGTTCCAAGGGCTGGGCAAAGCAAATGGAGACAGACGACTGCCTAACTTTTGTACCTGCCAGATGGAAGACACTGGTGGAAAAACACGACTGACTCAGCAGAAAATACAGTCTTAGGAGAGGAGAGGACTTGAACTCTTACAAGCAAAAAAGAAAAGCAGACTGGAAATAAACTTAGCAGTGGAGAGAGAATGAGCACCGAGTAAGGGCTCTCAGTGCTTGCTTGACAGGACTTTTGACAGGCCAGGGCAGCAAAAATGCAATTGCCTTTCTGAAAACTCTGGTTGCAGATACTTAACAATTAGTCTTGACTGATGACCATGGTTATACAAAAGGATATTCTATGATCCCAGCATAGGAATTTCTATGAAGCAAAACGGAAAATGTCCTAATTTGCAAACTATCTGACATATGTCACAGGGAGAAGAACTTTCCTGTGGCTCATTAAAAGCAAAACAAAACAGAAATAGATTAATACTGAGGTCAAAATTCCAGCTTTCCTCAGAAGCCAGTTTCTCCAAATGCACTTAGGTACACATGGGAGATTAAAGAACAGATGTCAATAATGAGTACATGAACTGCAGCTCTGTATGAACTCAACTCAGGGACTGAACTCTGCCCTCCAACAGTCTTTGCTAATCCCCCTGGCTTTGGCCCTGCACCATTCTCGCTTCGCCTGCAGCTCCTGCCCCAGCAGCCCTGGGTGTGCACTGGGCAGACAGAGCACACCAGATACACCATTCCCTCCCATCTTAGGCCAAGGAGGTATTTGGATAGACCAGCCCACTCTCTCTCCCAGGCTCAAGCATAAGGCAGCTGAGATCTGCACTTTCTTAAGCACTGTCAGTTCCCCTGGCCGCTCTGGCTCCTTCGGGATGTCTCTGACCATTATGGATTCCGAACATGCACTAATGCACATACATTCTATTTCATTCCCTTATACTGTTTTTCCAATGTATTTATGCAATATATTCACTGCAATTCTTATCTGCTCCAGTGTCTCCACTTTTGCCCAGGTCTTAACGTCTTAGAGCAAGTGTTTGGTCCTTGAGTCACAGATGGAAAAGTTATTTGCCTTTCTGGGCTGCCAAGGTACATAGTTCCAATTTATTCCTATTTCCAGGTTAAAAACTTCATCACGAGGATGGTGATGCTAAGTTTTATGTAAGTAAAAAGTAAACAGGAGACCTTAGTGCTGTACAGAAAGAGATCAGACACTAAGATTTCCAAATCTCCTGACTTAGGGGTTGTTAAACTCCTTCCCTTTTGCTTCTTCTTTTCCCCCAGCAAGAAGGCTAGCTGAATTCATTATTCCAAAGCATCCAAGTTTTATTCCTCATAGAGGAACATGTATTTTATTGCAGAAGCTACCCGTTCATCTCACTACCAGACTTACACACTTCATTCAACTCCTTCCTTTTGCAACCGCCTGACATGGATCAGGACAATTAACACTTACTGTCCTCCTAACAGTAAAACAGCAGCCCAACTGCACTCAGCTAATCCTGTGCCACTGATGACGGCTACAGGCACCAGACTGGGCTCAGCCTGGAGACATCCTCACTGCTGGAATTCCTCACAGGCACACCAAAGCCTCTGCCACACTGGCACCACAGGGGGATGTGCTCAACACAGACCTTTTCCGTGCCAGCTCCATGGTTTGGAAGCACTGTTAAAAGTGGCACTTTTAATTTTTTCTAGCGTTTACCTAACTCAGTATTTGATGCAGTGTTTCAGTATGTAGCAAAAATCACTGTTTTTATTGCTCCTGAAAACACTGCAGAAAATGTTAGCAGTAATAAAGGGCAAGTAGGGCCTAGTTATGGAGACCACAATGTCTTCGCAGTTACCCAAGACAAATGTTTACCCAGGTCAAGGTTGAAGAGCTGGAGAGAAACGTGGGAAACTGAGCAGCCTCTATTCATGTTTTTGTCATTAAATACAAAGCATTGTTTTCCTCCTCAAGTGTTTGGTACTTCTCACAAAATAGCTGCACTAGAAGAGAGGTCAAATGTAGAAAGATTTTCCTGTCATCACAAATCTGGAACAGAGAATACTTACACAAAAATCAATTTACTTGACCTACACTGTTCAATTTTTCTGCTAATACTGCTGGAGATTTATGTCTGGTTAAAACTGTTCCCTTCTGCAATTCAGCGTCTCTCCCACTGGATTTTGCAGAAAGGTCACAGTCCCGAGTTCATGATTTTATACTTTGCTGCCACAGAGACAAACAGCAACACAAATTCAGCACAAGTTCGCTGCAGGATAAATGACAGCAAGAACCACATTGTTGGGGGAAACATATTTAATGCACACAAATGCATGCACCACAAAATACTGTGCAGAAGAAGACGTAAGAAGAAAAATAAGGGCAGGGAATCCCTTTCCCCATGCTACAAACGTCCCCTTCCTGAAAACCCAAGTTGCCAGCTCAATCGTGGGATACACAATCTTACTTTTGACAGTTACTTTTAAGCTAGACCATAGCAAATGGGAAGAGTAACCACTTCTGACATAGTTAGTGGCATGTTTCCCCTACAGTTTTGATTTCTGTTGCAGAAATTCCCTTTCCTTAAACCTCTGCAAGAGCTCCAACACCTCTTGTGTTAGATGCAGACAAAATCAAAATCCTCAGTATAAAACCCCCAAGCAAGGAAACACAAGTCAGACCACGAGGCTCACCAAGGACAGGTAAACTCAAGCAACCTGCCCATCACACATATAAAGTAGCACACTCACAAACATGCATTTTTTACTTTTTGGCTAAAAGGTGTAGACAACTGAAAACAGACAAATAAATAGAATGAATAACAATACAGAAAAACCCAAGCCTGACAGGACATTGAGCTAAACACAACAGAGAAAGCCCCTTTAACAAGGTCCTGATGCTGCAGTAATGGCCCTACAGCCCTCCCCTACAGAAAGCCCAAGCTGACTTGACCTTTTCGTTGCATGTAAGTATAATCACAAATCATCTGTTTAGTAATAACATTCTACTCTTCTCAGTTTATATTCAGGGGATGAAGTAATGGTGCCTTAAGCAGAAATCTTAAAAGGACTCTGTTCCAACCAGCTCCCATTGATCATCTGGGCCTAAAAAACATAAGTTCGTACTTGGAAGATTCCAGTGGGCAAGGAACCAAATGTTCTCCTGCCGTCACCCACCCACTACATCCATCCTTCTTGATCCTCCCTTGTTCAGAGCAACCTGAAAAACAGGTGCCTCTTCCACCCTCCCAAAGGCACACCAATCCAACTGGTCTGTCACCAATACATTGCTGGAATACTCGCCTCCAGGTGCAGAGGTGCAATTGGAATTTCTCCTCAGCCCTCCTGGCCCCCTGTGAAGATCAAGATGCAGTACCCAGGACTGCCCTCCCAGCACAAGGCCAAGGGGACACCTGAACAAGCAGTACCCATGGGCAGGGCTGCCATGGCCCAGGCAGAGCAATCCCTACTTGCCTGCAGGAGGAGTGAACGAGCTGCCTTTTACTGAGTGCTCCTAGAGAACACTCCGGGCACTTCACTGCACAGCCCAGGCACTTCCCAGAGCAAGGCACAGAGGTGAGGAGCTATCTAGCAGCTCCTTATCTTTTCTGTGGGAATAACGTGCAACACAAAGCACTTGAGAGCTTGAGTGTGACCACCCACCGTAAAAAAGGAGCTGATCGTTTCAAGTGGTTGCCACTGGCTGAGCAGACAGAGTGTTCTTTCCTCAAGCTCAACAGCTGCCCTGACCTGTGTGTTTTTCAAGTCTTTCCTGAGATGCTGAGAGTTTTTGCCCACCACACATGGTGAAGCTGACACCCCTCAGCATGGGAAGTACAGACCTGCCTGTGCTCAGCCATAAGGAAAGGCCTACAAATACCAGGGAAGAAAAAAAAAACACAAGAAGAGAACTGACTTTGCTTTTCTGCCAAAAAATCAGGAGGGAAAAAGAAAAAAAAATAGACAGGAAGTCTCTTTTTTCCTTTTTCTTTTTTTAAGCTGTGTACAATATCAAAGAACACAGAGAACCAAAGTCATTCTGAACACGAGACAAAAGGAATGAGAGAATAGCAGGCAGTTTGTTGCAGCACAACTATCAGCTACAAAGCACCACTTGTTATCTGTGTGCTAAAAATACTGTGATGATTAACAGCAAGGACCAAGGAAAAAACAAATAATAGAAGAATAAATGATGTAATGATGTTAAAAAAAAGAAAGCATGTGACATTTCAACATTTACAATAGGATCTGAACAGACTTCAGTTGTCTGTAGCATCACCCATGTTTGAGGTATCCTGAAGAACTGTACAGAGGGTGGGTTGGGTTGGTACTACTGTGACCGAAGGCAAATGGAACAGACATTAGTCACTATGAACAGCACACAAATATTACAGCTGGTTTTCAGTATGGAAAAAAACTCTGCAAGTCTACACAGCCAACACCACTGGATACTGAATTCCTCTTTTGAATATGATGGCGAGCACAGCATAAGGACACTGGTGATGGACAATTTTTCGTGCTGAGGCTATGAGCTCAAATTCTTCCTCGATGTCTGCCGTGCTGGCTGGCTCCTTGGCAGCCCTTGGGGACACTTCCCTAGGGACAGTTGTGAGGAACATTGGAGAGCCTGTCTGTGCTTGGGAAGTTCCAGGCAGGCTGACTGCGGGTGGGGCTGGCACCTTTTAACAGGGTAAAAGAGAATTTCTGTCCCTTTCAGGTCACTAAGTTCTTTAATTATGGCAAAGGCTTACACAGGCATGCCTGAGCAGGAGGAGGGGATGGACACAGGCCTGGGTTGCCATGGTACCACTGGGGTGACCCGGGAAAGTCTCATTTGAACACCACATCAACTGGCAAGGCAGCACCAGCCCAGACCCCAGCTCCTGCAATTGGAGATGAAGCAGGGACAGTCACCTGTGACACTTCCTTTGCTGAGCAGCTGGCAGAGACTGACTTGTATGATGGCCCTTCTTACACCATGAAGGGTAGAGACACACACAAACCCAGGGCTTTTACAGCCTGTTTGTACCTCTTGCCACGTGCCCTGCTCTGGCTCCAGCATAGAGAAGGGACAGTCCCACACCTCTCCCTGAACAGAGGCAGACCTCCCAGCCTCTTTCCTGTACCACATCAGAAGCAACCTGGTCACACTCACAGCAGCACAGTACAGGCAAAGGATGTATATCCTTCCTTGAGCCCTTTTTCTGGACCTCTGAGGCCTTCCAGGCCAAGCAGAGCATGAGGATCCAAAGGGCAGCCAGCACAGGGGGTGTCCATGTATGTCCCTGTGTGTCCCCATGGCAGCAGGGGACAGCCCCAGCCCAGTCACCTGCCCCATGGAACCACCCACTGCTGTGCCCTCCATTAACAAGATAAAGGCAAGGATGGGTCACACCAAAACCTGCAGAAGCTCTGGATCACACACTGACAATTTAAGGCAGCTGAAAGTACAGAGACAACCCTACACCCACAGTCAGTACTCAGATCTGAGCAATATCTGCATGGACAAATTTCTGTCTGTGATCATCATCCTGCACAAGGCCGTGATGTGGCAGTAAACACAAGAATACTCTGTTTAGGGAGTGGCTGAAGAGTCTTACATGTTTGTAATCATTAATTGAAAGGTTTTCACCAGTTAAGGACTGTCTTAAAATGTGAGCAAGAAATTATGTCTGAATCTGTTTCACAGAGATTTACAGAGTAATTACTACATGCACAAATCCATGAGCTTTAGAAGTTATGCTGGACAAAGGCAAGAGGAGCAAGACAAGGAGGAAGCATTGACGGTCGTGTCCTACTAGTGCACAGAAAATCTTCTAACAAAGCAACTGGGTTAACAAGCTATGAACCAAGTTGTCTTGCTTTACTGACTTTAAAAGTATTTTCTGCAGACATTTATTAGATATGCCAATCCTCTACTTAGAGATTGCATTTAAAGAACAATTAATGATAAAAGGTTTTTAAATTAGATTAAAATTAATCAAAAGAAATGCAGGGGGTGAAGAGGTAGTTTATTGCTTGCATTTTAGATGAATGCACCTCTTTTTACCAGGGCAAAAAATTAATCAAAAAAATAAGGATAAATTTGGCAAAATTTAAATTATTTCACCTGATTTTCTCTCTTAGTGTCTAAACAAAGAGTCTATTAATCCCTGTGGTGTACAGGATATTCCAATGTGTCCGTCTAGTTTTACATACATTTAACAAGTTTCTGTTTGGACATTGCCTTGGCATGAGACTAAAAACGACCAGAAATGATTCGCCTCCATGTAGACAGTAATGCTCAGCAATAATGGTCTCTCATTTACTTTGGAAAAGCATCTGAAACTCTAATGACAGCTCTCCCCCTGGCAAATGGTGCAAACACAGCAAATTGCTTAGGGAAAAAACCATTTAATCAGTGTTTTACTGGTTTTCATCTTGAAGAAAGCAATACATGATCCACATAAAAAGGTTAAGATAAACTATTACAAATTACTGGATGATTAGCCCAGCATAGGCCAAATTTTTTAGGCAATCAAAGTCTGTGACTTAATGCCACTGCTCTACAAGGGACGAGCCTGGAACTTGTAGAAGCAGAACTAAGAGCCACTTGTGAGAGCACAACAGGAGGGTCACACCATGAGGATCCAGCCTCCCTGCCCAGCATGCATCCAAAGGAACTGCAACTTTGAGCCGAGCTGTGAACTGCATTCCTCTGCCCTTGTGCAGCCACATCTTCAGCCACCTGAGCGCCAGGGACTTGTCTCCCAGCTGTCACTTTCTCCATCACAAACCCGTCTGCTCTTGCACAGTTGAGTTCCCATACTCATGGACTGGACTGCAGGCTGGAAACCGTAGTCCTGGTCTTGTGTGGGCAAAAATCTTGTGTGGGGAATACTCACGGATTTAGAGCTAGACACACACAGACAGTTTGCAGGAGTAGAGCCTGTGTTAGAATGCAGTTAGAGACACATCAAATCCCTTAGTACAATCAGCAAGTTAAAGCTCCTGATGGACATCCCATTCACAGAAGCTGTAGGATGATGTTATGATGCTCCTGGCTCACGATGCACATTAATGAGGAACCAAGCAGAGGGTCTGTGCTGTGTTTCTGAGAGGTATCATTCTCACCTTTAACACAACCAAGTCTGGGAGCACAGGCTGCTCTCAGGAGCAGTCCAGGATCTCTGCTGAATGCTGAAAGCTCCATCCAAAGCCCTAACAGGTATCCCAAACCCAGCCCTTCAGTAGCCATTTCAGCCTGGGCACAAGAGAAGAGTGGAGGAGCAATGGCAGGACTGCCTTGCTGAGGAGGCAGAGCAAATTTCTGCACATCTGCCATCCTAGTTTATTACTTTACTTAGCACATGGAGACCTTAGAAGGGAATGAGAACCCCATGTCTTATTCCCCTCTTAAATTTCTAAAATCTCTGTGAATCAATCAAAGGAGGAAAAAAGACTGAAAAGAAAGTAACTAGTTTAAGAAAACAGCTGAAAGCCAACAGGTAAGTCCAGCTTACTTCACCTATCCCACATAAAGCTGCTTAACTCCTCTCCCATTGCAATCTGATTATCAGCTTGGGCAGAGCAGAGTGGCTGGAGCCTGTGACAAGCCTGCAGTGAGACAGCTGATACTACCACAGCCAGAGAACCCCTCCAGCCCAGGGAAGTGTTTCACTTTGCTGTGTTTCAGGGACCCCCAGGTTTATGGGGTGGTTTTCCAGCTTGTCACTGCTGAAAAAACACCTTTGCAAGAGATGGAAATGAAAGAAGCAGCTCTTAGTAGCAGTAGTTGACCCTGCAGGAAAAGAGCAGCGGCTGTCACACACATGGATGGTACAGCAGGGACAGTATCTCAGAGTGTTTGGTGGCTATAGGACATAACAAAAGGCTGAACATCACTTGCAGAGTCTCTCTGCCTGAGAGCAGCTCTGGAGACCACACCATCCCTATGTTTCTGTACCTGTTCCATGTTCCATACAGGCTTCATTTTTTTTTCTTTTTTTTTTAATGCAGAGGAAGTACTTTAATCATAAAACCTGTTTTCACTTGCCTCGCTGAAAACCTGCTGTGTGCTTCCTTCAAACTAGTCAGAGTAGCAATCAGAGGCTGCCAGCACAACAGGCTGGCATGTAAATACAGCTCCAAGCTGTCCCAGGGCAGGGAAGCTCAGGGTCCCAGCTGGGACCATGGCAGAGCCCAGCTCATGCTCCATGGAACAGGCACCAGCAATGCAGACACCACACAGCCCTGCAAGGACTCTGGGGACCCCCCAGCAGCGACCTGGGCTCCCAAGCAAGGACCTCAGGAGTACAAATGCTGTACCTCCAGTAAGAGGCAGTGATTAATCACACAGCTGTATGCCATGGGAATGAAAACGAAAAGCCTTTTATTGGCATCCTCATCATTTAGTGATAATTAGAGCCCAGTGTGCCATAAACTGCCCACAGATTTTATTTTTACAAAGAGGAGGTAAATTCACTGCCCCTTTTACAGATGTCCTAGCATCTCTTCAGTTAGCCCCCAAGTATAAAGGAAATTGGAAATGCAATGGCATAGTTAAATCCAATACAGAATTAAACAACCTTTACCCACTCTGTACTTTTCAGGGAGATGGGAAAGGGAGAGCTGTTAAATTATTTCTGCAGCTTTACTTGGTTAGTCTCCAGCAGCTCTAATCTGTCTCATTTCTGATTTCTCCCAACTGCAGGAGGCACACTGGAACTGCCAGAGAAGATCAGCTCTCCAGCACATTTAGCCCTGAATTCCTGCCTCTGGCAACTGCCTGCCTTCTAACTTGCACTGTGTAAAGCTAACAAGGGTATTTTTCTGAACCAGGATGTCAGCTTGTAGCCTCAACCTTTAAATTTACATCTTGCCCCCATCTTTCCTCCCAAAGATATACATTGTCCCTTACATTCTAGTTATGCTGGTGTACCTTTCACTGGCTTTCCCAGAAACGACACACAAGGAATTTCTTCCCCACCAAGAAAGACGTCATGAGGCAGGTCCCAGGGTTCAGAGGGCTGGGATGTCTTCTAGGAGTTACAGACAGCCACTGAAGAGAGACCCAAAGCACCCTGAAATTACACCTACAGCTGTAATTCTCCAACAAACTCCTGCCCTTGCCCACAGTTTTATTTAAAAGGAGCTTATTACCACATTTCCTTACAAAGCAAACAAGCAGAAATTTCTGATTAAAAAAAATATCTTTAAGCTTGGCAATATCCAAATAAAATCCACTTCTAGTTTTTGTGATAGAGCACCAATTCCACCCCCAAAGTGCCCAAGGCACCTCAGGAGGGCCAGGGACAGGAGCTGGTCTGTTCCCCTGGATGCCTCTGACATTCCTACAGCCACTACACAGACAGCACTGCAAACATGCTGCTGCTGCTTCAGCACACTGAAAGTGAGTGAAGCACACTCATACTGATAATTAGATATCACTAAATACTGATTTTGGGTAGGAAAGAAGCTCAAGACTTCTCAGTTCTAATTTAAAAGCCAATGCAGTAATTTTCTGTCACTTCCCTGTGCTCATTTGACGTGCCAATCACAACAGGTGAGGAACCCCATTTCCATTTTAATGTAATTTCGAATAACAACAGCACATTATTGCTGAAGAGTGATTAGTACCAGCACTTCCATCACAAGCTAAGTAGCACAATATTACTGCTGAAGTTCATCTCTCTACTAAAGCTTGTGGAGTGATCGCTCCTACAGAATCTCTAAAGTTCTTACACTGCATTCAGGGAGGAGAGTGACTCCCTGTACATGCATCATCGTTAGAGCTGAGCAGGTTTATAAAAAAAGCAACCCTTTGTGAATTACTGTATTAGCACACAGGAAAAAGCCAGTCTGCATGGATTCTACTGAAGAAATCAAGTAGTTTCAGTTCCATTAAACTATTATATTCTTGAAATAGTAATTTTATCGTTAAGTCTAATACACTGAGCAATTTACAACAGAACCTGGCTGGGGATGTTTTGTACAATCTTTGAATATTCAGCAGCAATTTGAACCTTGAGCTCCCCCTTGTGTAATGCAACCAAATTACGAATAGAGTAATTGGGGTTTCCTTTACTGCCTTGTCTGGTGGGAGAGTGGATCCAAGAATGCTGGAGCAGACCCTGCCCAGCCCATCCCCACACGAGTGGTTAATATCACACATAGCACCTGACTGGGAAAATGACTAAGGGTAGGTAAGAACAAGGGCTTGTACTTGTGCTCAGCCCACAAAAGTACGAATATTTCGTAATGCTATTGACACATCAAAATGCAGCTGCAGTTTAATGTACGTGATACATGTGACATGCAAAATGCAGGATCCAGATTCACTCTCTTCATGGAGTCCTTCATTTTGACCAAAACACTGTTTGTAACACATTTTTCAATGAATATTTTTCCCTGAATCCACATAATCTGAGGCATATAGTGCTACACAAAAACAGCCTCTGAAAAATCAAGCGTCACCTCCAACCTGAGCCAGTCTAATGTTTTAAAGACAGAGAACACCACAGGCAATAACTATGCAGACAACAAATTAGACTGCTTCAAAGACAGTCTTTCAGGCCAGTCATTCTAAACCCTTATTCGAGATTTATTCTTTTACTCTAAAGTAATAGCTCATCTATGTCTTGGTAAGGAAGATACAGGTTGGTTACATTAGTTCTGTTCCACTGTGGGTAACTAATGCTGACACCTGAGCGCTCCAAGAATTACAATCATCCATTTCACTAACAGCAAAGTGTTTCTTCAAGCAAAGTTCCCTGTTTGAAATATTTCTGTTTTTCTCATAAGGAAAATCTGTGCCTGTAACTGAGTTTAGCTTATAAACCACATACAAATAAAAACCACTTAAAGGTGACACTGCTTAAAAACCAAACTAATGCACATATAAAATACATCTTAAAAATGTGTTTCAAGAACTTTCCTTGCACCAGAGATTACATCAAGATGAAATGCTGCTCACCTTACAACCAAGGAGGAATTACACTTTAGCAATTGCATTTATACTGAAATGTGGAAGAGCTGTGTTTATTAGAAGTCTGTGGTCTGATGTTTTGCTGGGCCTTCAAGCACAGCTCTGCACGGGGCTGCTGTAAAGCTGCTTTTCCTGAGATTAATTCTACTCTCCTGCCCTGCTTTCTGAAGCAGGGGCTCTCAGCATAAAGGCAAGGAGTTGATATGAGTAGCCTTCATATACCCTCCTAGGTTTTGAGTGAGTTTTTTCGTTTTGTTTTAATAATTCCACCAATTTTCCCATCATTTTCTGTGACAATGATTTTGTATTTTTTCCCAGACACAGGTACTGATTTGCACTGGGCTGCATGCAGATCCCCATGGAATGTGCACTAATTAAGCAGCTTCATTAGATGAGGATTCCTCATTTCTAGTTTGGGGTTTTTTGGTGATCTTTCAGGCAGCCTTAATCCAGTGGATATGGGCAATATGGATTTAATAATCACACATGGTTTTACTCAGAATGTTGCCTGGCACTACGTCAAATGCCTTACATAAATCTAAATGTATTAACAGAGTTAACTTTATCAAACTTTGTGAATGCCAACAAAAATCCAGCATCAAGATTGTCTCATAAGATCCTGTTTAGAAACCAGTGCTCCCTGGAATTATGTTTCCACCTCTGGGTCCCATATGATCCTTCCTAACTGCAATTATCAACTGCTTGGAACAACCCACTCAGTGATTCTGGAACAGTGACATGCCATGAGCTTTTCTTCCCAGGTTTTCCAAGCAGTGTTTGACAAGTGAAACCATTTCTGTGACCTTACAAACAGAATTTGACTACACAGGCTGCACAGGGGCAGCCCCTGGAGAGACACAGCACTCACCAGGGTTAGACCTGCTCCACCCTTCAACAGTTACATTTGTACTTCAAGCCTAAGCTGTGCATGTGGTGGCACATTTTGTGTATAGAAACAAAGGAGAGAGTAAAAGCAACCACTTCTCGTGGCAATCAAAGGCTGCCCTGTACTTGCAGGAATTGGGTTCCCTTCTACCCATCTTTTACACCCTCAGCAAATCAAAGCAACCTCTGTCAGGATCATATCTACTGCACATGAAACTGCTGTTTCCCTTTTTTCTTGTAAAACAAATTTGTTGCATTTCTTCCAAATAATGTAATTCTAGCCTAATTCTGCTACTATAAAAATTCGGATATTCAGGCTTGCATTGACATCAGGAGGGCACCTGGCTAAACCTGATTGATTTTACCTTTTTCTCTACTCTTCCCTGGGATGTGTGTACCTGAGCCTCTTGTCCTTAGTGGGGAAATAGCTGAAATTTGAATGTTTCTGTGTTCCCACAAGCTGTCTCCAGGAAAGATCAGGACCAGGCAACCCTCCATTCCTAAGCATGACCATTCTTTGGGTGCTGTGGTCAGCACTGCAAAAATAGTTCAATGACACTCACTGCTACAAGTTTCAAGAAACCTGATGAGTGTGCAGATTTAAATATTTAAATATAACCAGCACACTCCTCCCTCCTCTTACCCCTTAACCATCATAAGGAAGAATGTCTTAGCTCCCACGTGCCACAACTTTTCCCACAGCTCATCTGCCTTTGCAACTGGAGTCTGTCAATCACTGCTTAGAGCAATAAAAGATCAGGAGGATATATTTTGAAAATTTTAGAATACTTAGATTTAAAAAAAAAAAAAAACCTTCTCCTTACTTATTTTCCATAGCAAAGTAGAGACAGAGAAGAAAAAAAATAGAAGTGCTTGCATAACCAGAGGAAAAAAAAAGTTAGATAAAATATTTTTTTACATCTTCTGTCCTCTCTCTTGTTCAATGCTAAATGAAAAATAAACCCCCAAAACCTTGTCATGAAGAACTCCAAAACTGGGGGGTTTTTTTGCCGTTGTTGTTGATTGGGCTTGCATATCTGTGAATTAAAAAGAACCACCATTTTGGGAGCACGTTTATCTCTTCTCTTGAAGATGTATGCTAGTTTTCAGACATCTGTTTCTTGATAAAAAAAGAAAAATACATGATCAAGTGCCCTTGCTTTCTAAAAAGACCACAGCAAAAGGCTGACCATTAGATGACCTGGACACACAAACTTAAATTAAACTTGTGAAACTTCAGCTCAAGAGTGTGTGTTTCTGGGAGATAAACATGTAATACGTTATAACAAATCAAAGTTAATCTATTGTTATCTCTCTCTTATTTCATCAGCTCTTTGGATTAGACTACACAGCTTCACTACTATGCACTAGGAATTGAGTAGATGGAAAAATCTTTTTTATTATTCTTACTTTAAAGAATACATTTTTCAAAGCCTGATTATAAATCCTTGGCTGGCAGGAATTACTACCATAAGTATTGTGTAAGAAATATATTCTCAGCACAATGCAAAAGGCTTTCATGGTGGATCTGAGGAAAGTAATGAAAATTAACATTAAACCTGAAACTGGGCAGACATTGCACCTTTCCACACCAAGTCTAATAGCTTACCTTCATATTTGCATACTGGCCCCTTTTTGATATTTTTAAGCTACAGAGCAGGTGCATTTAGACATTTTTAATGCATCTGCATATTTCTGCCTGTCATTGCACTGTAGTGCCTTAAGTCTGAAAAGGAAAATGGCACCAACACTACATCAAATCACTGCCTGTGGAACATATAGTGACTATGCCTCCCTCCTGTATCAGAAAACAAGTTTAAATAGCACCTGTAGTTTACCTGTCCCAAAACAGTGCCCCACACCTTGTGGGTGAAACAGTGCAGGTGGGCACAGCTGCCTGCCTGTGTGTAGGGGATGCTCCCCTCCACTCACCACTTCCCACAAGACTCTGTTATGACCAGGAAAGATCGAACTGCACACGGTGTGGGGCCTGTCCAACACCTCTGGCAGACTTTAGCAGCCCCCAACAAGGCAGTGATTGACCATCCCACAGTTCAGGGAAGTGGGGAACAGAGATAACCCCACAGACCAGCTCTGTGTGCATGCACAGCCCATGCTGCTGGGAACAGGCACGCAGGAGTGTCTCAGTGGTGTCACTTTATGTCCTGCTGCTCTACACTGGGCACTGGTAAAGCCACACTTAGCACAAACTGACCAAAGAGTTACAGAAACAGTGGATTAAAAGGACCAAGACCACTAGGAAACGGACACCAAATGGAAGTTTTTGCTTTCATTTACTAATTTTCTTCAGCCTTCTCTCCTATTGTTCTTGGCCCTTTTATGAGCTCCTCTGGACTGCTACTTTTTGTGCTATCTGCTGATAATTGCAGGCAGTGATGAAGTGGACAAGTGCTAGCAACTGGTCTTGCTGGCTCAATAATGCAATCTCACATATGGACGAACCCTAAAAAGCAATCTATCAAAAGAAGAATAAGCCTCCCCTTTGTCCCAGGGGCAGAGACAAGGTTTTATTAAAAAAGAAGGAGGGGGTTATGGGTGAATGTCTTTGTTGAGAATTTTTACAATTATATTTTAGTTTTCCTCTCAACACTGAATTGCCACTTGCTCCCACATCTCCTGGGTGTTTTGCCTGTGTAAAACAACAAAATGCCAACAGGCCAGTTTTAATATAAAAGGCAGATCAAATAAAGAACGACCCTTAGGCTGTAACCTATGCAACAATCATTAAGCAATTTCAGGCTATTCTAAAAGCAGCTTTTCCACTGAAAAAATGTCCAATGAACTCTCAAGTATATCCTCCAATCTTGCTGAACTCATCAAGTTTAGTAGGAAACCACCACACACTAAATAGCATATATACAGCATTACCACTGTAATAGCATTAAATTCTCTGGATCTTGGACATATATTCTGCATGTAGTATATTATATCCAGTGCATTTAATGCTCTCTTAGCAACTAAACAATCTCTCTTCACCAAGAGATCACTCAGATTCCTAATAACAGACAAAACCCCAGATACCCATGGGAGAGCATAATTCACAACCAACCAGTGCATCTCTGACCTCTCACCCCTTACGAGGGATCTTCAAAAACAGTTCTAAAACACCTTGGAACTAAAATTCGTAACTCTGCTGGACATTAAAGAACCCAAATAAATCAGTCTCAATTTATACACATTGGTTCCACAGAATGTTCTATTTCCCCATCTTCACAAGCTGCACGACCTGTCTCCTCTTTTCTCTCTGCCTCTGGAACTCCCCACAGGCAACAACCCCCTCCTCCACCTGCCTCCATCTCAGAGCTACAACCTTCCTCCCAGCAGTTCAGCTGATTTACATGACAGAGTGATTGTGTATGACATTCTGGGCCTTTGCCCTGTTTAAGGCAGTCACCCTGGAGCAGCAGACATTGCCCATCAAACTACTCCACATAATAATGCCTTCATCCCAGCAGACCAAATGGAGCCATCTTGCACCGTGTTCCTTTGTTTCTTTCTTCCTGGTTACTCACGTGTGCAGACCCTTTTCTAATGAGGTCTGGGCTCCCAGCAGATAAAACACAGCCTTGTCTCCTCCATGTCTCAAAGCCAGATGCAACACAGCAAGTGAGAGTGACCACGAGGGAGCTCAGTTTGAGACACATTCTACTGAAGTCATCAAGTTGCATTTGGGGCCATTTTAAATTTCCATCAGCTCCCTATGACCCTGAGCAGCTTTTCCCACTTTCAGGGTTACCCCCTGGAACGAGTTAGTTGACCTCTCTCATCCTACCTTACTTCCCTGAAAACAACTTCTCCTTGTCCTGTCTTGCCCACACTGCCTAAGTGCTGACCAACAGAGCAGGACAGTTCTGCATCAGAAACATGAGCAGCACCTGCCTTTCCACACCTGCATCAGCAACCACTAGCAAAGAACAATTACTGTTCAAAAGAACCTCCTCAGATTGCTGCTAATGACCCCATTGATTGCAGTCTCAGAGTGCTTGTTTTAATTTACAGGATAAGCCACTGTTCTTATGGGCCCGGTTCCACCAGGCATTTCAGCAAAGTCTTGTGGACAAAACCCACCTGAGTAACCCAGGAGACTGACACAGTCACGTAACTGCAGTGGGTCACAGCCTGCTTTGACTTCTATATTTCTCACCTGAAATTCTAATGAAATCACCCGCTGAGGACAACAGATCTACAGGTGCCCCTTCTCCAGGTATGCTCTTATAAATGGTTAGACTCAGTGGGACATCAATAATGTTTGTTCCTGAAATTTGCAATCATAGGCTAAAATTTAAGTAATCTTGGAATTTGAGCCCCAGTTCTGTGTAAGAAAGCACTGAAAACACAAATCCCATCAAGGGGTCTCTAAAATAGTGATGGGTTTTCAAGTCTATTATATCCCCCTGGGAAAGTAAAAAAAAAAAAAAAAAAAAAAAAGCAGGACTTGTGAAGTGGGGAAATGCTATATTCCACTCCTCCTCTCCTTCTGGACTTAGAAAGTTGAGAGAAAAATGTTCTAAGGTATGGAGAGCTTAAAAGAGTAATTCTTTTCTTGGTCCTGCTGATATGACTGTGGCATTCACACACCATTGAAGACTCAGAAAAGCCAGAAAGCTGACAAAACCTCAGTGCCCAAGATGGCAAACAGACCTCTTTCCATTCAGGTAACCAGATCTGTTCAAGGATCCCTAATTTTGGGCTGCCTTCTCGTGCCAACTCTCAGCTTACTTCCCATGTGGCACTCAAATTCACACCCATTCGAATTCAAACGGATTGAATTCCTCTCTCAGTAAACTTACATTCTGATTGTCTCCTGCACTGGGCCTATCAGCTCAAGACAGAATTTACTGCAGTTAAACATTGTGTAGCAAACTATAAATTAATCACTGGCAGATAGGAATAAAGATAATTAGTTTCCTGGAGTGCATCTTTTTCTTTAGTTGTTAATTACCTACACAGGGACCCCGCACCTTTCATAGTCAGCATAATCACAATACGGAAATGCCATTATTCAACTCTGAGAAAACAGTCACCATCTTTATACCTCAGCAGCATGGAAATATCTACATTTTTTATCAGATGAAGACACGATTATATTCACCATTAAAGCAAAATGGAATAAACAAGTTATCACAATGTTTAAAGTTAAATTGCTGTGCTACCAGATTGTGTTATAGTAAGAATGAGCAACTGCAGGCAGACCACCTGGATTCTCCTTCCAGTTTTACAGTGGCCATTCTATATGCCTGTCCCTGTATTTCAAGCACCTTCTTAAAAATTCAGGTGACTTATACAACGCCTTTTGTGCAGAACCCTGCAACTTCTACATATGAAATACAGAGTTTTGCACTGCCTTCTTACTTAGCATAAAAAAATTCAAAAGATGTTTAGAAATTGATTATTTACAGAGATGCCTGATTAAAAAATGAACATATATTTCTATAAGGCTGTCCAGAGCAGAGAATGTAAAACCCAACAATATATAAACACAGCTTCTTGTACTGTTATACAAGAAACATTTTTGGGGGGGAAAAAAAAAGCCAAACAAACTGTTGGGGGTTAGGATTTTTCCTTTTGTTTCTTTCTCTCATGGAATTTCATCCCATCTGTTCCTAAGAGACAATTACAACCAGTACTTAAGAGAGACAAAAGTAATGGCCAAGGTAGGGGAAGGCTACAGGTGGTTACTCTCTTTACCGGCAGGGTTTTCTCTTGGGAAGGGCAGAGACACCTCGAGATTTTGGGCTGGAGGGCAGGGGCAGGGCGTAGCTCCTCACTCTCTCTCGCTGTTGGCATTGGAGCAGAGAAAGGCCACGGTCACTGTGGGGAGAATTCGCCACCACTGCCAGGCTCCATCTCCTGCTGCCTTCTCCTACTGGGAGTGAAGCTCTGCTCATGGGAGCAGCCGTTGCACTGGGACCTTATTAATACCCGACCTCACTGGAAAGGACCTTCACCATCTACTCAGGGGCCTCAGGGTAAACCAAGGGACCTCAAGCCCCTTCCCAGGGAGCCTCTCCCAGCCCTGTTTGGGAGCTTGTTTGGCTGCCACTGCCCAGCCCCGCCGCTTCTCTGCCACTGCTGCAGGCTTCTCACTACACCCTCACCCCCACCCCCCAGGATGCCCTGCAGCTCCAGCTATAACTATGGAGTTTTTGATACCTTCGTTTGCCACTCTAGGGTCCGCTCGTTCCAGCCGCCGCGCCGAGGCTCCTGCTGCAGCCCGTGCTCGCCACCCAGCCCGCCCGCCGCTGCCACGTGAGGGAGCGACACGGCTGCGCTGGCGGCACAGCGCCCCCTGCAGGCGGGGAACCATGGCAGCCGCCCTGCCCGGCCGGGAGCCACCAGCGCCCCTGGCGGCCGCGAGCGGAGCTGCACTGAGGGGAACGGGCCTGAGGCCGAGCGCGGCTGGCACCGGCTGTCTCTTTCTGTTTGTTGGTGCTGCCGTTGTGGTTGTCTGTTTGCCTTGTTATACACATACGCACTTTATTCCTTTTCTCATACCTTTGCCTGAAAGCCCCTTAATTTGAAAGTTATATTGGGAGGGAAGGGGGTCATATTTTTACCATTCCAAGGGAGGTTCCCGCCTTCCTTAGCAGATAACCTGTCTTTTCAAACCAAGACACACACAAAAGAAACCCTCAAGTCCAAACAAATATGTAACACGTATCAATTTCTCCCCATGAAACAAGAACTGCCAGCTGTGAATTTTTATGTGAATCCAGTCAGTGGACTTCTCTCCAGCCACAGGATCAGAAACCTGAGACACAGAAATCTTCCCCTTTCCTGAAGGTTGGTTATCTAATATCTTTGTATTTCAGATTGCAATAAATGACCAAGGGAAAAGAATTTTTTCCTCTGTCCCCCATAGCAGAGAGGTGAAGCTCTGCCATGACAATTCAGCTGATCCCTCCAGGCCCTTGTGGAGAAATGGAGCCTTATGTCTATCTCAAAGCCCCTGCAGGGGCCTACAGAAAAGCAGCACCTTTTGGGAATCCATTGGATGGATTTGCACAAGGAGAACATAATCCATTTCCTCTGCACTGCAAACAAATGCAATCTCCTTGACTGAGTCTCTGAGTTCAAACACACACTGAGGATCCACTCAAGAAAGCTATACCAGCATCTAAACTATCAAAAACTGAACTGTTAGCCTCAAAAATTGGTAAAATCAGTAAGATGTTAAAGTTTTATTCATCTTACATTTACAAAAACTCTGTACCAATACTGGAGGGGGAAATGGAAAAAGGGGGCGTGGAAGGAGTACCTCTTCCCAATGACACTTGGTTAAGACTGAGGGCACGTGCTGAAACAAATGTCTAAGCTGGAAAATGAAGGAGAAGAAGCACATGACATTTTCCCTGACGGAACACACTGGAAATCCATACCAATAGGCCTTTCAGAGCAGAACTCCCGCAGAAAATTACCTCAGGAGAGGTTTAGGCTGGATAGCAGGAAAAGGTTCTTCACCCAGAGGGTGGTTGGGCACTGGAACAGGCTCCCCAGGGCAGTGGGCACAGCACCAAACCTCTGTCTGAATTCAAGCAGAGTTTGGACAACACTCTCAGACACACGGTGTGATTTGTGAAGGGCTAGGAGTTGGACTCAGTGATCCTTGTGGGTCCTTTCCAACTCAAAATATTCTATGATTCAAAATGGAATGCAGAATTCAAAGTTAACACTGGAAAGTTCATCTTCTCATAACATAAGACACTGTAATGTTTTTCACCAAGAAATGGTCTGAATATCCTCTCCTCTAGCTGCCAGAAGGTGGTAGTATTTCAAAATATTAATATTATTTATGAGGAAACACACACCCTGCTTTATGAATGCTGGCTGCCTGCCAGTGCTGTATTTACTGTATTCACAAGAATTACAGGCCAAGCTCTGCAAAGGGCCTTGATCTGGAGCCCTGGGTGTCAGAGGGACCGGAAAACAAACTGCAGAGCCTTGTCATCCCAGACTGGCTTTTTCAGGAAGACAATGCATTAATACCTGCTTGTCACTGGGGCAGTCTGACACAGTATCAAACATCAATGATAACTTCTAGAATCTGCAAATAAAACTGAGTGAAATATTCCCAGGCTGAGAACAGAGTCCCTGAAGGATCACTTGAGGCCAAGTCTCACCATGGAAATGAACACCTCTTTACAAAGTCATTAAATCTTCCAGAGCTTCTTCTGCTACCTTCAGAAATGAATTCTCCATTGAGGGCAAAGCAAGTTTTAGGATGGATCTTTAATTAAATAAGGCTGCCAAAGAACAAGTCTGACTCATGTTAAAAGCCAGTTCTTGGCATACAGTGTCTGAGTGTCTATCAAGGTAACCTGAGCAAAAGCCATTCCACAGAAGTGCTAGCAAAAGAATTCTGAGCATTTGTTCATAAATGTACAAAATTCTGCATTCTTAGAACCAGGGTGAAATTGCTGTAGCCACATAAATATAGTGCATGTTGCTTAGACCAGATGTGGTTAGTCAGAGAAATTGGTTATAGCAGACAGAAACCAGATGTCCTAACCAAATAAACTGAATCCAATGTATTTCTGCAGGACACCATAGGCAGAAAGGGCACTGCTGGCAGATCCCTTGTGAGCAGCTCTGCAGGTCCCCATTAGTGGTCTCAGGCTGAGCTGAGGGCAGGTGGCACAGGGAAATGGTCTTTTTGAAAACATGACAAGAAAAGATCCCAGTTAATTCTGCCAAAATGGACCCACACAGATGTGCCAGCTCACATTACCACAGAACTACTGCCAAACATCTTCTCAACATGGAATATTACACCAAATTTTCTGACATTCCTCCTGTTGGTGGAGATTGATGGGATGAAGGAGACAAATGAGGACAATGGCTGTGCCCCCTCCCAGTCCTGTCCATGGAAAGCTCCTTCCACTCCATGGATTTCCACAACATCCCTGGCTCTTTACCACAAGGAGTTCCAGAAAAGGCTGGGGGAGGTCACACGGCCCTAAGTCACTGTCTGCCCCCTCCCTTAGAGAGTGGGGAACAGCATGCACAGAGCCTGGAGGGTTTTTCCAGAGACCCAGGGAATATCTCCACTAAGAATCTCGTTCCTGGGTAGGTTTGTGGGGAGCACGGAAGCTCCTTCATCATGAATCTGAGAGAAGCTGAGTGGCACTGCCCAGATCTGACCCACCAAACCAAGCCACACCTAGAGGCTCTCAATGTACTCATTATTTACTACATGCTAGGACAGGTAAGATATTCCTCACGAAGGTGATCCTTCCTAAAAACCTAAATGACACTCATTTAAAAATACCTCCATGTACCTACCTACCTCTTGGTAAAAGAAGTGGAAAACCTGTCCCACTCCAGCGCTGTACATATTTACAGTTAATAAAATACTCCTGATTCTTGCATTTTGATTTTATCCCTACATCTTTAAGAAACAAAGTTTGGCAGAAGGCGCCTTTAATATTTGGGGAAAAAAAGAAGTTTTTACAATGGCACCCCAGGAACCAGAACAATAGTGCTGCCTTCATTCTGGTGTGATCTGTGCAGTTTAAGAAGTAATCTAGAAAACCCAAGTGCTATTAAAAGGGAAAGATCTTTTCTTGGGGAAAATAATTCCTTAGGGCATGATACACAGAAAAATCAAACCATGAATTACATGGATCTTGATTACACTGGGAGAATTGTATGCTTCAAAACTGTTAGCTCAGCTCTGGTCAAAATCCAGTCAGAAGGAATGAGGCTGAAAAATAAAAGACTACGTGGGAGATCCCTGGTGAATCAAAAGCAGTTTCATTCCAGAAAGGAGGAAACAGCCACCCTGGGTCTTGGCTCCCACCACAATGATGTGATGGATTTACTTTAGGAACAGCGTGTAATGGCTCCAGGAAAAGGCTGGTTGTACACGGTGTAGAAGTTTGGCCCTCGAGGCATGAAGGAAAACCCCTGCAATTTCTAGGAATTAAAAGCAAAAGGCAAAACAATGTACAAATAGCAAGAGGCAGAACAGCTTAGACTGTTATGTTCAATCCAGCATTGTCACCCAATGGAGTCCATAAGAGAAAAAATATTAAACACAAGGGAACCCTCTGTAGCAATTTAGTTTTTTGAGTGTGCAAATACCACCTTTCTGCTGACCTTTTTACTGAGAACAGAATTTTTAACGCTGAGCTAAGAACGGTCCTGCCTTTTAGACATACACAAGTAAAACCCACACAGCCCTATGCTGTTGAAGACAGCAAGATTTTAGCCTCCTTTTTTTGCACCATGAAGGATGTTACACCCAAAGTAGAAATGTGTAAAATGGAACCAGAAATCTCACAGGTTTGCTACTGGCTGGAGTCAGAGCCCAAATGCCACATCTCCTACATCCTTCAAAGAGAATAAAAAGTGATGACATGTTCTGGACTGGACTTGGAACTGTCAGGCAATAAATCCACTGCAAATGTTGATTTCCCTGGACTCTGCCTGACTGAAGAGAAATTGAGAGTCCCTCACTAACGGGAGCTTATGTTTTCCATAGAAATGTCCTACAGAAAGATATTTATTAGATAGTGAATTGCAAAGGGCTGTCAACTGAAAGTGATCTCTCATGCAAGCAAGTGGTCTCATTAGGCAAAATTTTATTTTGGTCATTTAATCAAAGTCAAGGAAATGAGTTTATGCATGAATTCTTCATATAAATCCCTTTTCTACTGTCTGTTTCCTCTGTTTAAACAATTTAGGGTAGAATTTCCAAACCCATCAGGAATACTTAATGCTCACCTCTGTAGCAAAACACTGTTTGAACACCTGTATCTCAGTGCACATCAGGAACTTCTGGACTCCAGAAGTTGCAATCCAGAGTGACTGACTTGTCACAGCCTTGCCACTTGCTGCATCACACTCTAGTTATGAAAATTGTGACTAAGTATTTCAGAAGGTGTTCTTGCTCCATACACAGGTACTCCTGTGAGCAGCAGAACTAATGAAGCCTTTCCTTTGGGGATTTTTTCATGTTTAATAAAGCTGCACTCACCTTACAGTTTTTCAATGAATGGAAATATTAATGTGGTTTCTCTGTGCTTCCTATTCTTGCAGGAGTTGTAAAGCTAATATTGTTGAGAGCTCTTCTTTTCCATCAAATGGGCTTAGACTAGTTCAAATTTCACTGAAGTTATCCAAGAACTGAGAAGTTAAGAGCAGAGGAGAACACTGTGACTGCAGACACCTTGTTCTATAGGAAACTATGCCAATAAAAAGAAGAAAAGGCTTTTTTTATAATATTTAACTGCAGGGAAAAAACCCAATTCAGTTGGGATCCTTGTAAATGCCTGGCTAGTTCTGCTCAGGTTTTAAACACACATTTGTTCCAAACATTTAATTATTGTGAGACTGTGTTAGGATTTCTCCTTCTGAAATGTTTGATTAAAGATTTTAGTGTCTTCAGGCCAGGTCAAGGAACAGTGTGTGAAAACCACCCTTTGAGGTCAAGGCTGCATCAGCACAGGGACATTTTTAGCACATTTTAGGCTTGACAAATGATTTTAAATGGGAGAATTTGCTTGTACTTATCAATGAACAGGGATTTTATACAAGAAAACCAGTAAGAAGATGGAAGTACCAACATGGAGGGGTGGGGGGCTATGCTAATACCAAGAACATTTTGGAGGAAGAAATTGCTTTTATTTATTTTTAGTAAAGCACCATCCCACACACATACAGATGACAGAACAACCAAGCCCTCAATCAGTGCACATATTATTAAATGAAATTACTTTTATGAAAATAGATGGCTTAGTCCTTGTATACCTGTTCTAAAAGTGTTCTCACCTGACTGCTGCCAGCCTAAAGGTTTTAATCATTTATTTGTGAGCTACAAAATTCTTCTCAGAGCTGTGGGAAGGAGGAAAAGAGGCACATGAATGAGCCAACACAGAGATGGTATACTACAATGCATTTAGGTCCTGCTCATGTGCCTGTCACACCCAACAGGCCATTGGCTGCTACTTCTTTACTTCTGAATGAGGAACAGCAGAACTGAGAGGGGCAATTACAGAAAAAAGGGGGCATAGGGCAGCTTCTCTCCAGATTGCTACTCTCCTGGAAGATGGACAATTTTCCCTTTCTTCTCAAAGTCTCCTTTCCTTCACTAAAGGCCTTTCACACATATGGAGCCCTTCTCTGACTCAGTGCAGGCACCTGAACCTCTGGCTCCTCCTCCCGCATGTTCTGTATTTGTGCTATGGGTGTATAGTACATGTTTAATGGAAGCAACAGGCAGAGGAAAAAGCTGACAGCAAGGTCTGCCAAATTTTTTCCCTGTCCACTGAAGAATGAGAAAATTAGGGCTGGCCTTGGGTGAGAAAAGTATATATTAAAGAAAAGTTGAAAATCAGGATGATGCTGAGAAAGTATTTATGGTCTTGGGAGGAAAAATGGTGGCTGAGCTGCTGAACTGGAATAAATGATCATAGTACCACTGACTGTAAGAGTTCATCAACTTTCCACCAGCTGGGGAACAGCACCATTTGTGGGAAAGCAAAGGGAGCTGGGCTTGTTCGAAAGGGCCACAGCTTTCAGGGAGTGACCCAGGTCAAGTGGATTCAATGTGCTCTCACCATGATGTCTGAACACCCCATCTTCCCCAGCCACCCAAGTTATGAACTTCTGAACCGGCACCAATAAATTCTGAGGGGCTTTATGTAACAGATGAAGTCATGTAGGTGCGTTTTATCTCAGTTATCCCAGCACATATCCAAGGCCCCATTCCATCACCTCGTACCATGTGTAATCATTTACGCTTCTCCAAAGTAGGCAAATGTGTAATTAAAAAACTGTGGTTCCACCTTGTGCAGATTTTCTGCTGGTGCAGGTGATTGGGAGTTACCTTTTCCTTCCTTTCCCTCAAGAACTAACAATATTGTTTGAAAGCTGCACTGAAGTTGCGTATGGGAAGTTATTGTTGAGATTTTAGAAACAGATCAGAAATGAGAATTTTAACATTCTTTTTCTTCCTGAGATGAGAAAATACCACAGAGATGGACACCACCAGTGATGCAAAAGCAAAGTGTTCATGGGCTCTTGGGGGAGCAAAAATGAATGGCTGGCCAGAGGATGGGCTCAACAGGAGATGCCAGACACCACAGTGTCTCCTGAGTGGATTCGGTACAATCCTCCTGAGTGCATTCACTGCAGCCCCTTCCCGAAGCAAAGGGGCTGGAGTAAGTGTTTGAAAACACACCCTGATTGTGTTGGCAGAGCTCAAACCAGACAGCACGAGCAATCCAAACCAGTGAAATGCACAGAAGGAAAACTAACACATAGCACAGGGGGAGAAAGGGGAGAAAACGAGCACCTCCAGACACGGTCAGAGCTGCTTATTCAGCTTCTAGGAAGAAGCCATCTCTTTGTCCTGAAAAACGTCCCCTGAACAGGGGTAACAATTAAAGCATTCCTGAAAAGCCACAATAAATTACTGGAGCACGTTCATGGGTTGTGTGCTGGCTCAGATGGCATGGAGAAGTACACACCTCAAAGACACCTCTGAGTTAGAATACAACTCTCTATTACCCAGTCCTGGCAACAGTAAAGTTGTTTAATTCTGAGGAAACTGGAAGCATCTGAACAAAATAAACCAGCAAGGGTACAGACAAGAGTATGATGCTTCCAGTGGTTTCTTCCTGGCTGCCCAACCTGCACCCCCCCTCCTGCCACAAGTGACTCCTCACCTGGAAAAGCAGTGGTTGTGGGTTCCACCATCTGAGCTGGTTCCCACTGAAATTTTTTTCAACCTCATTTTGCCTGAAATGGTTTAGATGGAAACAGAAATCAAAACTGGGAGAAAAGCAAGGTTGTTATCCTTGTTTCACTGACAAGAAACTGAGACAAAGGGAGACTAAGTCACGTTTGTGAGCAGGAATTGTAGCTTAACTCATATACCTCCTCAGATCCACACTTGGAACATCAGACTTGCCAAACCCTTCTTCTTCTTCCCATAAGGAGGAAGAAACACAAGCTTTGATGGTTTTTCTGAGCCTCTTTGACTCAGGGGAGTTACCACCCTGCACCACCACCTCCCCACCCTCCCCTCTGCCTTTTCTCTACACCAGCCAAGGTCCACATGCCCTCTAGTTTCATCCCCCAGCCTTGCTCAGCTCTGTGCTCACACACCCTGCTGGGTGTCAGCATCAGGCCCTGGGTGTCATTCTCCTAACCGGATCTAAAATCAGATGATCAGTTTGAGTAATTTTATCCAATGGAACCAGAATTCCAAAATATATTTACAAACATCTACAGCATAAAAATGTATACAAGGGGAGAGAAAGAAGCAGAGCTGAAGGATATGTTATCAGTATGGCTTCTGCACTGTTTTGCAGTCATTTAATGGTGTGACTGTAGCTGCTGATGCCAGTGAGAGTGATGGACAGCCCAGCACCACTTCACAACACACTGTGATTTGAGCAAAAGGTCATATCCATTAATTATTGATAACTAATTCCATCATGACTTACACTAACACAATACTAGGGCATATATTGTTTCTCCTACCTTGATGCTCCTGCTGGAGTATTAGATAAGTATTAGAATAGGCATGTGCATCATAAACCATCAAAGTAGGCAAAATAAGTCTCAAACTCTTTCCAGTAGGAACTTTTCAAAGCTGGAGGTAAAGATCAGAAAAGTCCTTGGCACTAAATGCATGAATTTTACTGAAAATACTGTACTGCATAGCATTAAGTACCTCTAGAAAAAGTGATCTGATTTCTTTGGGTCCTCTGCCAACCTATTTTCTTCAATTCTACCAATGGCAAGCAACTTTCAAAAGGATTATCAGCCTCTTTTCCAACTTGAATTATGACCAGAGAATATGTTATCCTCACAATATGGCACCCTCACTCACTCTCAGGCTCTCACTTTGCCCATGTTTACAGGCAGCAATACTGCTCTGAGTGAGAGAAGTATCTGGGACAGTGCTCAGAGACACACTCACTGCTTGCCCAGCAATTCCTTCACGGAATCACAATGCAGAGCCTTCGGTGGACTCGCTGCTGACTCCAAGCTTACACATGTGGAATAGGATGATCCATTCTAAAACTACAGGACCTGACTCAGTTTCCATCTCAAGAGACTCAGTCCTTCTACCAACTCATCAGTGGGCATAAAACACCAACCAGGAGTGTGTGCCTGTCATGGAGACACTAATTTACAGCAGTTGAAAAAGGGTCTGGTGAACTTCAGTGCAGATATTATTAATCATGACTGGTGCAACTGGGACAAGAACTGAGCTCTTTGAGAACCAAAACTCACACTGATCCAAAAATGCCTGGCATTCCTCCCTCACCATTGTTGTATCTGGCACAGACAAAGCATGCATGTAATAGAAATCTTTCTTGTTAATGTCCCTCAGGACTAAGGGCTACTGAAGACTAAGGATCATGGCAACAATCACACAGCAGACCCACTGGTTAGGGAGGAAAAGCCTTTTCCCTCCAGCGTGGCAGGGCCCCACACACGACAGCACAGCTATTTGGGCTTGTGGGGAAAAGGGGGAAGATGCAGCCCCAAGAGAGCAGAGGGTGAGGAATTCTCTCTCAAAAACCTGTTTTCCATGTACAGTAAAAACTTCAAAGCTCTAGGGTGCAGGGAGCTGGTTATATTGTTCAGGCTGTGACTGGGTTGCTGGGATTTGGTAAATACAAAACATTTTACAGCTCATTAAGTGGCGCTTTGGGAAATGTTCTCATATCCGTTTTCAAGGGGCTGTGGAGAGCTTGCCTCGCATGGTGGGTCAGGGAAGCAGTCATTTCAAACTAAGGGTTCCATGGAAGGTGTGTGCTATATTTATATATACATATAGATCTACTGGTCTGAAGAACCTTACTTTACCGATATTGGTAGTTGTTAACGTGTTATTGCTTTCACTTGCTAGATTTGACTGAAGGGCACCATCTGCTCTTGTATAATGAAAAAGAATCATCAAACAGCCTGGGAGGATGGGACAATATAACTGGGGCACCTTAACTGATTCTGCAAGACCATGGAATTGCTGTCATATTTTCTCCACATCATATGAAAACCATTTTCTGTGCATTTCCCATGTGGGCTGCACAGGAGTGTTACCAGCCTCGCAGGGCTTAAGGGACAGCAATCTTTCCATTACTTCTTTATATAAACTCCCTAAAAACCCTCACACGTCTTTCTGACAAACATAGAGCACTTACTGTGGGCTGTTACTCTAGAGCAAGCTGTGCCAGTGGGTCAGAGCACTTCCAACAGCACTTCCACCAGCCATGGAAGTCCTTGATTGCACACAAGGAGACAGAGATGTAGCAGCAACTGTGGACATCTTTCCATTTTCCCCTCAAATAGCTCATGCTTGGAGTACAAAATATTCTAGGGGGGTATTTTTGTTTGTTGTTTGGGTTTTTTTTTAAGATGCTCTCTCATCTTGGAAAGACTCCCAACCACAGGCAGTTCTGTGGAAGAAACCTAATGTGTTTGCCTTTCCTCTCCTTCACCTTGGGTGTATTTTCAGAGGAGGAAACAGACAGATATCTCTACTGCTTATTTTTAGTCTCACTGTCATTTCTTCCCCAATCTCAATGAAAAATCATCACCCCCATGTCTGGCTTTGGCCAGGAATGCTTGCAAGGAGCCAGGACTGCTCCAAGTCACCACAGAAATCACTGGTACCTGGCAGCATCAGAGGAAGGACAACACATGAGAGGGTGAGAATGGCAGAAAAATCCTTGTCTGGCCACTTACTCCTGCTCACAGTGTTGATACCTTCTGTGAGGAGGGAGAGGTGCTGAGCAGCTGGGTTTGTGGCCCTGGACTGAGCCACCCTTCCTGCTCCGAGACAGACGCAGGGCAGCCGGCCAGCTGGAGCACTCTGATCTGCTTTACTGACTTTATCAGCACATGACTCCTGATTTAGAGCTTGATTCTCTACCACTACAGTCAACTCAGCCCTCAGATGCTGAAGAACTGGACTGTAGTTGGGTGTAAAACCCACAACCAGCTTTTTCAAACAGCCTTAAAAATCACAGAAGTTCTCTGAAGGCTGAAACACAACAAGGAAGAACTGAGCGTTTCCATATCATTCGTGCAAAGAATACCCACCCCTGCTCTCTGTACCTCTGAGCAATTTGATGTTCTGCCCTCAGAACTATGAGGAAAGCCAAAAAATCATTCAAACACCTTTCTGCATGCAAAACTAACCTAAGTGTGGAACTGCATAAACCCGCATTTCAAGCCATATGTAAAATTAAGAATTACACAGGGAACTAAACAGATGGTCAACAAAAGTGAGATGTAACTTCTCTCGCATCAACATTTTAAGGACTTTTGAGTTTCCCTTGAGATAAAAAAAAACCCCAACAAAAAAAACCAACCAACCAACCCCAAACAAGCCCCAAGAAAAATCTTATACATTAAAGCTTAATGTTTTTTTTTTCCCCTCATGAAAGAGCAGTTAATTAAGAACCCTGCAGGAATGCCAAAACAGTCAAGAGTTTGCAAGTATATGGGAAAAGTCTTGTAAGGGTTGCATTGCATGCCATCCCAAACACTGCAGCAGGCTTGAGAAGTAGCAAAGATGTCCCTATGAAGCTGTAGGTGTTTTTTATTCAAAGACCGATGTTAGCAGCGAGCCTGAAAGAGAACAGCCAAGCCAACAGGGTGTGCCTGGAATTAATTTATTGGAAGGAAATCTGCTGATTGGCAGCAATCAGGATGGAGCTGACAGCCAAACATTTTCTGAGGCTGACTCAAAGAAATGATCCAGGACTTGGTTAAGAGTCTCCCCAAAGACAGAGTCTGTCACTGCTAATTAGTTTATCAAAATGATGCTGTTCCATTGAGTAGAACGAATTGGATTCATCTTCCCATTTGCTAAAAGTCCCTCAGTACATTTTTTCCAGCCAGCACACATGTAACCTTTAGAGAGCCTTCCCATAAGATGAATTTTAATTCTTCAGTGTTTTTCTTAATTCTTAATTGCCACAACTCCTTGTAGCCCAGTGCCATGTCAATAGGCAAAGTGACACAGATGCTCATTTGCTACCTCTATCAATGTCACCACAAGTTATCTACCTGTCTGTGCCTTTACAGGCTGCCTGCTAGAGCTTCTAAGGCTATGAACACACAGTTCGTTCTGTCAAGGCAGAGGAAAATGTTACAGAACAGACATGAAGGAAAGAGGAATGTGAAATTTATGCCCAGAAGTTTTAGGGCATTACACCTCCCAGTGCACAGTCTCACTGTTCTTTCTCCTTCCCATGCATGTGAAAGTGGAAGAAGAAAGTTCTGGCAATTAAAAGGATGCTTGTCTTAAAAAAAAAAAAACAAACAAACAAAAAAAAAAAAAAAAAAACAAAACAAAAAAAAAAAAAAAAAAACCCCATCAATTAAACAAACAAAAAAAGAAACCATTTTAAACAATTTTAAAGGTTACTTGTGTGCAAAACTGCAACAGCACAGCTGCTTCAGCAACAGCTCCACAGATCTCCAGACTTACGGGGGAAAAAAAGGTAGGAAGCCCCAGAGCAAAAACAGGAGAGAGGTTTGTGTTTGTCTTGGGGTTTTTTAATACTTTTGTCAACCCTTTCTTCACTGGAAAGTAATAAATCTTCTTCAGGAAAAAGTACCTGCTAGTATCATTAAGAGACTTAAACACGGCAAGATAAAACTCCCTGAAGCCAAAGCAGCTATTTGCGTCAAAGAAAACAATACAGTAATTTATACTTCCACTCTCAAATCTTATGTTACTGCAGAAAATGTGGTCCTTTAACAATTAATCATAAATCAAAGCACTGACAAGATATTAGTCTCCCATTCCTCTGAGACAAGTGGAATGTGCATCAAGAAGCAGAAGTAAGAGCTCGCTTGCCAACGTGTCAGATGGAAGCTGTGTTAAGGGGATCACTGTATTTTCTACCACAACAGCAACATGGAATTTCTGATTCAGCATTAAGCCAGCCAGTGACCAAACTTCAAAGCCCACAGGCTTAATCTGATGTGAGATGCTCTCTTAGAATAATTAACAAATGTGACTCAGAAAGGGCTGGCCAGGGAACGTCTTCAGCTGCACTCTCTGCTTTGCAGGAGCACCAGGGAGGTGAGAGGAGAACACTTTTTGTCTAAGTGGGGAAACACAGAGCACTGGTAACTCCAAGGCAACAGGAAAAATGCAGCACATCACTTTTCCACGTGGAAGAGGGGCAACTTGTGTTTGTTTAATTAGTGATCATTATTGAACAGTCAGAGCTGCTAAATGCTGGAAGCTTCAGACAAATTCTGAAACAATTCACACTGAGAACAAGGCAAATGAGAACAAACTTAAGAAATAACCATAAGTTGCCTGCTGCAGAAGTAATTTCTGCAAGAAACATATTTAGTTGCTATCGTACCATACTGCATATGTACCCAGCTGACTGCTTGCCAAAAAGAGTGTATGACAACAGCTCTTTATTTTCATCTAAAACAGCATTCTAGTTAAGGGGGAAAAGTTGTTCCATATGTAGATAATTTTTTTAAGAAGCTTCTCAGGTGAAGAATTAAAGGTATCTGGGATAAAAATGGAAGGATTTCTGGGAGGTACTTAGCACTGACTTCTCCCTCCTTCTCAGACAGCCTGGAGGGTGACTGGTACCAGAGAGAACACTCCAGATGCCACAGGAGCTCACCTGCTACATCCATCCTCAGTGCAAGGCAGAGGGGGAAGGCATGGGGCAGGCAAAAGTTCAGGTCAGTACTTGCCCCCTCTGCAAAAACCTCAGGAATTTACAGATTGCTCTTATTCATCAAGTAAGCTGCTTTTAGATTTAGGGCTTTGTTGTTTTTTTTTTTTCAGAAGTGGCATTTTTAGTCCCTGAAAAAAAACCACTGCAAAATTGTGCACATCCTGCAGAAAAAAAACCCAACCCAAACCCATCTGAACAATATTAAACTGCAACGTGTGGTGGGAATAAAGTGGGGAAAAGCAATCTAAACTTTGTAACTCCCAATCATCATCCACCAGCAAATGGTTTCTTGTTCTAGGGCAGCACATTCACACAATTTAGGTTTGAATACTTAACACTAAACACACATCTCTCATCAGTGTGAAATATTGCTGGCTGCCTAATCTCCACATCTTTCTCAGCCCTGGTGGCTCTGGTGGGATTGCTGAGCTGCTCCAGAGCTGAGAAGTACAGGACTAATGTGCAATCTTTTCCAGGGAGATTTTTTTTCAGACAATTATTCTTACAGGTTCTCAAAAAACAAGCTATAATTTCACTATTTCTGTGAGCAAGGAATAAGAAATCCTTATCACCATTTCTGTAGGGAATGCAATTAACAAATCTGGTGCTTACTTTAAATGACTGCTTAATGTATTTTGTTATTCCTACAGGATTTCTCACCTGACCAGGAGATCATGTTTGAGTGCTTTACATTAAGAATTTCAGTGGCATTCTGTTACACCTACAAAAATTCATCCCTTAAAAAAAACTGTACAGAAAAAAAGCCTGGCCTTGAGCAATTAAAAGATGCAGCCATTTCCCCACAGCCATACAATGCCTCCTCAATCCATCACCTTTACACTGCTCAAAAGGAACCATTCAGCTAATCTTGAATTTGCATCTTTGCTCTCCTCAGTAATAGAATATACTGGTGTATGTAACTGATTATATAAATGATCATTCTATGTGCAGAAAATTCTGCTCATGGACCCCCCATTTTCTTGGAATTATTTGTGGAGGCTAGGATACTTTTTAATTAACAGAATAAGAATGGAAAAATTTTATACAACACCACGAAGACAACATTTTACAATACAAAATGCCTCAAGTGGTGTAGTTTTGGTTTTTTTTCAATTTCTTCTCCTGAATTGTCTGAAGAATTAGGTCACCTAGACCAGAAAAAGACGTTACAACAGGTATTAATGAACTCAAAAGAGGAAACCAGCTCTAGTCCCCACACGGAACTGTCACAAAATATCTACATTCCCCAGTAGAACAGAATTTAACACTACTGGAGTCTCTGAAAACTTCTGTTTAGCTTGGTAATTCGATTAAAGCAAGACTTCTATTTGAAATTCTATTTCATGGTTTTCAGTAGAGAAGCTTCAAATCATTAATCTTACTAAAAAATGAACATTAAGAACATTTAACATCTGTTAAAGATTCTTCAGCATCTCTCAGAGTTATGTAAGCAGTTGAGACATGTACCAGCAATAGCCAGAGACAAATCTAATGCTTCCAGGTGTGCTGGGATGAACAGCATTTAGAATAGTTCTCAAAAAGCTGAGTCTGTCTGCTGTTTGTGATGAAATCCACCCCTTACTGTGGCTTTACACAGCGATAAGGAGCCCTTCCTAGATGACTGAAAACCACCTTGTTATATTATTGTTATTAGCAATAAAAGGTCATGGAGAGAAAGGTTAAAGGGAGGAAGAATTCTGGTAACCTTTCTTTATCAGCAAGTTTTAGTTGGACCACTCCCAGTCAAGCATTACAATATTTAGTGACATTTCTCTTCCTCCTGATTTTGAGATCTTCCCTTTTTAACTGCATTTGCTCAAACCCCTGCATACAAGAAGCTAAGCTGATCTCTGCACTGCTTTCTGAATCTCAGGCAGTCATTGAAGCCAGAGGATGGAGAGAACCACAGTTTACTTTTATTGCCTAGGAAAGTAAGAGACCCACTGAAAGCAGTGGCAATTACACGTACTGTGTTTGCAGAAGGGCTGCTCTCTTTTGGAATGTAGTTCAGGCTCAGAAACACTTTGCAGCTTTACAGCCATTTTACAAGTCTGCTTTGGATATTTTAAATAGAACGTCGTTTATACAGCTATCTCAAAAGAGGCATCTTGAAAATTATTCCAAGTTTATTACCCAGCTTTATTTCATTAAAGGAAGTTCTCTCAGATAATGGACTCAGTTGTCTAAATTGTGGGCTATCTACAAAGTTTCTTAAGAACTGAGGGCTGGCCTCATCATCACATGTCTCTGCAAAAGGACCGTGCAGGTTTTTGGCATGAGGACGAGCCCCACACCCTGTTTATCACAGGATTAGACTGGAAATGCACTTCTTCACCATGCACAAACAGCTTGCAGAACTCACTACCACTGAGTACAAGCACTTGGGAAGGCTCTGACCAGGATAACACATTTACACAGCAGTGGAAATGTGCACTCGCTGTAACTTGTCTGAAAAACCCGGCAGGAACAGGGCAGGCACTCCTCAGGAACACAGTGTAGTGGTTTGGTCTAACCAGAGTGGTTTGCTCTGTCCCCACCCACAGGTGGACGTACACATGCCACAACCTTCACATTGGATTCACTGGATTTAACAAAACCTGTATTTTTGAGCAGACTTTTGTGCATCGAAACACACCAACAACTAAAGCTGAGAGTTGTACAAGAGAGTTCAGTGTCTCTGAGCTGCTAAAATACAGAGTCATTACTTGTAAGCAGCGAGTATGCTTTTTATGGTTTCTAACCTGAAAACATCTTTTCAACACAGAACAAATATAATCCTTCCCCTACTTTCCTTCAAAATAAATGTAAATCAAGCACTTTCTGAGAAGTCACAGAAATGTCAAACTGTGCAACTGCTCTGGATGGACTCACTGTCATGCTCAGTTTATTCAGGAGAAGATTAAATTGCAACAAAAAGCAGAAAACATTTAAGAATTTTGCACCATTTGGCATGCATACAAGCAAAGGAAAAGGCATGCCACACATCTGCTTCTTGTCATGATTCAAGCCAAAATACATGTGACAATTGCTTTGCTTTTTATTACCATGCATTCCATAAAACTCTGAGCCTCTCCCTCCTATTATGGACATAGCGGTTTCCAATCTGTTCCTGGATGTGAAGTGTGGGGTAAAATTCCTGGTTAACCAACAATTACTTATGAGCTGTTAGGTAACAGGGAGGGTAGGATTCCTCCAGAGAGCCTTGTGGAAGGGTCACAGCAACGCTCAGAGCCTGTGAAAGGGCTCCCACAAGGGTGGCTGACTCTGCAAGTAATGAGCACAATGAGCGTCTCCAACTCGCGCCATTCCCGTCCCAGGCCGTGTGTGTTTTGGGAGCTCTGATGGAGAAGGGCTTAAGTCCTTTGTGGACTTTAGGGTCGGGTAGGCAAAGGCACTGGTGGTGCAGTTTGTTTTCTTTTGTACTTCTCGCTACCTTACTGAAATTCCCAATTACCACATTTCCTGAGCTCATGAGAAACTCGAGGAAATGGAAAGGGTGAGGTCAGTCCACTCTGCACTACTCCTGATGCCTGCTCTGGCTCCTCTGATGTCCCACCAGTAACTCATAATCCATAGCTGTGCATCAGATATTCCACCTAAAAACCAAACCCAGAGAATCAGAGAAATATTTAGGTTGGAAAAGACCCCGAAGATCATCAAGTCAAACCATTAATCTAAAACAAAGTCCCTCACTGAACCACGTCCCAAAGCACCACGTCTACACTTTTTACATTAGCTTTTATACACTAGGGAGGATCAACAAAAAAAAAAAAAATCTGATTTGAGGCAACACAGCACCAGAGACGATTTGCCAAGGAATCAGTGTGGAAAGGGTGGAAGTGGAAAAGGTGGTGTTGACTCTCAGTGCAGAGGCAGTGAGGAGGCAATGGGTGCCTTCCTCCTGCCCATGGGCCTATACCCTCTGCCCTGCCTGGTGCTGCCACATAGCACAGCTGAACCCTAAGAAGACACAGACACTGTATTGGATGATGATAAACAGAAGAAACTAGAAAAGCACTAGGTCCTGACCAATTCACCTCACAACAATTCATTCTAACATACAATCACAAAATGGGGTCAAAAGAACCTTAAAGAACACCTAGCTCCAACCCCCCTGCCCTTAACAAGCCTTTACTGCTGAATTTTTAAGAAAAATAGATAAACAGTAGACTTTAGGTCATCTTTGGCTATGGCCAAAAAGTAGACAAGGATTTATAGTCTCCTTGACAAATTTTCCAGGAGAAAAACAACAAAACCAAACTCCACAACCTTTCACCTTAAAGTGAATGGTATAAAAAATATGAGGTTGATATGACTGGAGAGATTTTTCTGACCTTGCCAAACATGTCCCAGAACACACTGCCTGCCCCAGAAAAGTCCATACAATCAGGCTTTAAAGTTCTGATGTTCCTGAAGAAAAGCTTCTTAAAGTTCCTACTGAAAAATACTGCTCTTGATTTCAATCTTTGTGGCGCCTGACCTCTGCCCAGCTGGGCTAATGAGGTCACCTTCCCAACCAAATAAATCAACATCGCTGTTCTGAAGTGAGCAGGGCAACATTGATTTACAGCTCTTGTTTTGGGCCATGGAAAATAAACTTTAGGTTGTGAGGGCTAAGCAATTCTTACTGGTGAAATCTAGAAGCAGTTCTAACAGATTGTTACAAAGATTTATCCAACATTTCAGTTGCTGAGTAAGAGTTCTGCTTTGCTTTCCAGTTCACAAATAATACAATCTTTTCAAACTCTGCTGAAATATATTTAAACCAGGTGACAGTATTCTACGAGCAGATGGATGGACAAAGTGATGCTTTGACATCTTTCAGAAAATTAGTGAATGCTAAATAAGCTAAAACAAAAATCGTTTCAGTATTTCTTGTTCTTAAGGTTTTTGCTTCTCTCCTTCACATTCACAAATGAAACACGTTTCCAGCATAAAAATCAGCAAAATGGAATTATTTAGGTCATAACATTTGTGACTTCCTAAAACACAGCCAATACAGCCTGAATAGCTCATTCTTTGGAACATTTTCTTCTGAAAGTTGTGGTTTGATCCTGTAAAGAATCATCTATTTTTGTTTTCCTCTCTCATAAGAGCTGAACCAAACACTGAAAACAAAACATCAAAACTTTAAAACCCAACAGAAAGTAATGCTTTCATTCAGCCTTTCTGAATTTGTAACCTTCTTCTGAGTCTAAGAACACTGTGCTACTTCCTGACAGCCACAACAGGGCTTTAACATGACTGCTTCTGTTGGGGCTGCCTGGGGACAGGGCTCAGCACCACTGCCCTCAGCCCCTCTTCTCACACCAGCCTCACAGGAAGAGCAAGAGCAAAGTACTCACCTTTGTGAAAGCAATGAAAACAACCAGCTGTACTCACAAGATACAATAAGTATTTAGGTGCTGCTGTGCAGAGGAAGTTCAGGAATTGCTTATGACCAGATTAAGCATTGGTATAGACCTGGATGTGCTTCCAGGAAAATTCTGCACAAAGGGGGTTAGTGTGAAGCACAGGTAGGTGATTTTTTCAGATTTTTTAGTGCACTGTACACTTACACACCCAGGGCACTGACCTACAGGCATTTTGTGGAGCAGAGCTGACTCCATGCAACTGAAGTAAAAAATATCCTCCTACTCTTTACTGGGAGTTTGCAGTTGTCCTTTTTTTTTGTTTTGTCTCTGGAACCTGTAACATTATCAATAGAGAATGCCAAAAATTTTAATTAAAGAGTGACAGGAAACAGTTTTTGGGTTGGAATTGAGTACTAGAATGTGGTTTGCAACCCAAGATTGCAGAACTCTGTGCATGTGAGACTTCAGATAAAATGGGCTGTAATGAAAAACTGCTCTCATTAAACTCCATCAGCTAACTCATTTCTGATAACTTAAGTCAACTGATTCAGTTGCTAGGGAATATCTGCAAAAACATCACCATCCTCTTAATGTTACTGACTCTTTCAAAGCACTATTCCATGAGATTTGCAAAACATCACATTAAATTAATGGTAATTAAACATAAACGGTAATTTTGAGTAGGTCTTGCTCTTCAGGTCTTGTAGGTCACTGTTGAGTGGGCCTGCTAACGTGCAATTTGCCTGAATGGAAATAGAGACTAAAATTGTGGTTTATAAACACACCAGACTTTAGGGGGAGAAAAGGCAAACAATATACAAAGAAAAATAATGAAATAATTGCAGAGGCCAAACATTTCTAGGAGTATTTTTCTAACTTCTCTCTCCTTACTTTGCATTTTCCAGCATAAGCAAGCTGGAAAATGTAAATGGATGCCAAAGTTTACTGAAAGGGTACTTGATTCTGGTGCAAGTGGCCCTAAGACGTTGCTGACAACAATAACAATATTAACCAATATTGACAATTCATGTTGAAAGCATGTGTTCTGCACCAGATGACACAGCTTTTACACAGACTGGAAGCAAAGAGCATATTGGACCCTGATGAAAGAAGGGAAATTAGTAAAAGAGGAAAAAGGAAACAAAGAAAATACAAAAGAGGTGTGGGTACATTTTTTATCAAATAAGAAACCTTAATAAAAAAAGGTAATTTTTTTTTTTCTTAAATACACAACAGATTTGTAAATTATATTAAGGCAGAGTCTGACTGTATGGAACACGACAAAGATGCCTAAAAGTGTCAGGATGAAGTGCCACATTCAGGCAGGTTCCATGTTCTGTTGGAACTGCTGAGAAATATCAATTTATGTGTTGGATTACAAAGGTAACAACATAAAATGTGCCTGTTCACCTGGAAGCTAGGGAGCCAATATATGGAAGACAAATAGTAATCCAGCTTTTAAAGCAAAATATCCAATACAGCTGGGAAAATGAGGAATTGGTTTTGTTTTGTTGGGGGGTTCTTATTATTGTTTGGGGCTCTGTTTTGGGAGTTTGGAGGGAGGTTTTCTTGTTTGATTTACTTTTAACTATTTCTTGTCTCTAACAGAATCAAAAGCAGGTACAAGCACAAAAGAAAAGGTTTTTTTTTTCTCTTTTCTTAATGTCTTACAGTCCTCATGGTACCCTGTATTTAAATATCCCCTTTCACACACAGCTAAAAAAGGCAAAAGTAAAGACAGACATCTAAGAGGATGGCAATTCTTCAGTTACTCATTAGCCAGACAGAGGACTCATCTTCCCCTGTAGGAACAGTCATATGGCAGGGTGGGATGGAGCCAGGGATAAAACTGAGGCTGGCCTCTCATTTAGGGGAGGAGGCATTTTTGGCAGCCAGCACAGCCCAACTGCAGAGCTGAATCACCCCCTCGAAGTGCCTGATGCTTTCTGCTGACAGCAAACAGTGACCAGGGCCAACAGGCTCCTAAATCACTCGCCTCAGATAAGCAGCTAAAATTAGGAAAGGGGAATTGAGGCTACATCCAGGACAGAACACTGCTGCAGTCTTTCCGGCAGGAAACCTGGCCTTGCATGGCACAAAATGATGGCAGACATGCCTTCCCAGTTGCTGAAATATTCCAGGCCAAAGGAGTCTTAAAGCTCTTCACAAGAAGGGAACAGCATGAACTCCTGGACAAACACATTTGATAGTTACATCCATTCCCTCAGTGGCTACTGGAAAAAAACCCATGTTGAAGGAGGCAAGGGGATGGTTGTACAAATCAGGCATTAATATCTCCAGTGATCTGACCTCTGCTCTGATGGCTGTGCACAGGAAACAGCAACGTCATCAACACCCCCCACATGGCAGGAGCTACCTGCCAAGGGGATTATTTTCTGGAGCATGAGCAATGGGACACGGAGCATGAGTCCTTCTAAATGAAAACGAGTGCTAGGGTGAGGATGAACCCAGGAAGAGGATGGTGCTAACGAGGCCGAGCTGCTCTAGAAGCACTGCAGCCCTTCCCAGTGGGAGGCTCTGCCCGGGAAGGTGTGCCTGGGATGGCTGAGAGGGGCTCTGCGGGCTGGAGGCTGTGAGGAGAGTCAGCCCTCTGCTTCCCAGCAAGGCCCGGTAAGCGGGGCCATGGTGCTGCTCCTCTCCACAGCAAGGAGCTGAGCTGGACAAGGCTGCAACTCCCAGGATTCCCAGTTCCTCTGACTCCCCGAGGAGCCTGTGCAGCCTCACTCCAGAGGGTCATTAGGTGGCACTTCCTACATGCACCACGTTCAACCTCCAGTTTCCCTTTTCGTTGGCACATCCCAAAGAAATTCTCACTAGGAGCAAAGAAATGTGTCAGCCTTTCCCATCAGCTCTCACTTCCCTCCTGAAGTACAAGAACAGTTATTTCCCTTTTGGATTTGGCATATCATTAGTGCCTAATATAATGCATAAAAGATTTTTGATAAAATACGATTTGGCCTGAAGCATACTTTTATTAAAAAGCTTAACTCTACAATATGCACAAGCATTAATAAAACACCAGATTATAACTGAAAATAAAATATCCAAGTTTTTTTAATATCCTTAAAACTCCCATACACTTTTGTTTTTGTGCTTTGGTTTTATCTGTTTGTTGGGTTGGTTATTTTTAAACAAATGAAGTTGGTCAAAACCAAGATATTTTCCACCACCCCCTTCTCATAGTGACAGTTAACATTTTCCATTAGCATATAGATATACACACACACACATACATCCTGCCAGAGCTAAACTTATTAACTGGAAAAATGAACAAAGTTTCTATTTGTCAATTCATAAGTGAAAGAAATGCCAAATACTGCTTTGTCTGAGGATCATTTAGAACACCTCTGCTCTGGGAAATCTTGACTTCTGGTCTGTTGAGAAGATGGGAGCTGGAGTTCATTTGATCCCTTTCCAGACAGGGTGTCCAATAAATGCTGTCAGCCCAAATCTAATGGAAACAATCTCACAAAAAGATCTGTAGCTCATTCTGACAATTCATATCAGGATTTTTTTTTATACCACAGAAATTACCATTTCTTTTGATTTCCCCCCCCCCCCAAACCAGATTTTTGATCTTACTAAAAAGCTAATGTTGGTTGTTCAATGACAGCAGTCTTCCTTCAGTGCAATACTGTCTCAATCCAAGAAAAGTGTTAGTATGGATTAAAAGCATATGGTGGACCAGGAATTTCTGCATGTTCTACTTTAGGCCAGCCACTTCACTGGCCTGAGTAACACATTGCACTTAATTAGACCTGAATCAAGACTATTTGGTTATACTTCAAAGTGCATCTCTAAGGTAAACACAACAATCTCCCATTTTACTGAGAAACTGATATTCCCAGAAGTGAAGTGACTCGCCCAAGGCTACAACCCCTCACTGCCAAAGCCAGGGTTAGCATCAGCCCTTCCTGCCAGAGAAAATGCTTAGCACTGTATTTCTTTGAAAGCTCAAGGTTCATTCTTCATAAAAAAGGGATGAAATATAATTACTTATCTCTAAGGACTCCTGAGGTCTATAAATTTGTACGTTGCTAAGTCAGAGCAAGCCTTGTCAGGGGTGGCAGTGCTCTCTCTGCAATGCCAGCTGTGGAGAGCACGTAAAACACCAGCCTTTGTGGGCATGGATGCTGCCAGTGTAGCAGAGCTTCTGCCTTTAGAAGCATGTAACATGAGAAAAATATTTTATGGAAGGAAAAGTTCAGATTATTTTACAAAACCGTTTCGTTTTCCCTAACTTTTCACAGATGCAGAAGTGTGCAGACATTTTTCAAAATCTGCTTTCAGCTGAATGCCATTTCACCTCACACGCCAACTCCTGGCCAGTGCTGTCAGATTACACATTTTGGGATGTTTGATGCCATTTGCAGCATTTTGCCTACTCTTTTAGACTAAAACCATGCTTTATCCATAAATGTGTGTCCAACTAACATAGCAAAAAGAAATGGAACTACTTTTCCACTGCTGAAAGACTCCCAAATAGCCAGACTCATTCTAGGGGGCTGGTGTGAGACCCTCCACTTCCACTGCTCTCTGGCTTCTTGGTAGCCACAACCCCAGCTTAATCAAGCTTGCAGAAAATTGCAGACACAATTCTTTCTGCTCACTTACACTGCACAGGATCATACTGAAAAGACAGAAAAACCCCTCAATTTCTTTTCTGTCAGCTGCACTAAGGAAAAAACAATGCACTGACAGAGACAACAAGGAAAATCATGAAAGGACCATGTGTGCACTTCTAAATACTGTTGTTTCTTCTGAGGAAGCTTTTTCTCCTAACAAATGTTATAAAATACATTTCTTACATTTCATAACTGAGTTTTAATCTGCATGTTTACAACTGTAGTGCACCCCCCAGGTGCTAACAGAAAATGAGAAGTAATAGAAGCCCTTTTTGCATTAATCTGTTCTCAGACTCACACAACTGAAGAAGACAACAGCACCCACCTCTCTGTGCTGTTCTTGTGTTACAGCATGCCCAGTATTCAGAGCCTTTCCTAAAACTCCCTCAGAAGTTTTTCTAATTACTCCATGCTGGCTCCACCGCCACAGCCAGTGTTTGGAGAGCAGCAAAGGAGCAGCAGGGCTTTTGAAAATCACTCAACTGAATCCCAGCTGGAAACCTGAACACCTCATCTTTTGCTAAGCCTGTTCTGCTGTGCAGCAATTCCACCAGTATAATGACCTATTTTCTTCTGCATTGACACAAAAGATATTTTCAGACATCGTGTGAAGTGTTACAAAGAGGCATAAACTTCTTCAGAACAATCATAGGCTAGAGCAAAGAATATTGATAGTAAGGATGATTTATTAAATATCAGTTAAACTCAGATGCAGTCCCTGATCCTACAGGGTGTGTTCTGCCACCACTTCCTAAAACTACCATTCCATTTACTTAAATTCTATACCCTTAACAGAAAGCTGAATGGTTTTATACACATAAAATTTGTGAACTTCACAAGGATGAAGTTCTTGTTGCAATAATACAACAGCAAAGACATCTCAAAAGATTTATACTAAAACCATATGAATCAACTTTGAAACTAGAAATAACAACCAGAGCAAGCAACAGCATTCTAAGCAGCTGAATGAGTGTTCCAGTGTGGAAGAGGGGATTTTTGGATAATGCTCCCCCATAAGTGTTATTGCCAGTTCTAACAGCAGCAATGCATCACTTCTGCCATGAGCAGACTCTATCAAGAGATCATGGCCGTACCTGGTAAGGCACAGTATAAACATGTACTGGGGAAAAGAATTTCCTGCAGGTCAAGCTTTGGAGATGAGAGACAGATGAGAATTAAGTTATCTGACTAAGGTAGCAGTTAGGTTGTGGCAAAAGCAGGAACACAAAAGAAATCTTTTCACTCCCAAATGGCCCACCATTGACAGGACAGAAGTGTAAAGACCATTTTCAGTAGAAAACATACTATGAATCACACTAGACTGGATTTCATCGAATCTGGCTCCCTTATTGCTTCAAGTGCCCTAAATCTGGAACCATGAACAGCAGAACCAGATCCCATCATCTTCCCTTTGCTGTTTGCTCCTTTTCTGTGGAGAAACTGCATCAGCCTTACATCTTGCCTCCAATGCTAATACTTCAGTGCTGTTCTCTGGGGGGCTTGGCTGGGTCTGGTTTGGGTCAGGAGACTGCCTGGTACAGGCACAGGATGCTCTGTGCCTCAGTAGCTGATGAATAGTGGGAGCTTATCTATAACAGCATTAAACTTCTGCACGAAGTATCTGTCACTGCTATTACACTTCAAAAGGTGCCAAAGGCTTATGGATTGTGATCCATCCAGCCCCAGCACAAAGGCACTAAACAGAGTCCTCTCTGCTTTTTTCTCTCACAATTCATGCTTCCAGTGACACATGGCTTTTCTTTTAAAAAGCTTACTGCTATTTCTGCTAGGATCTCTGTTAGCAAAAGAGAACAAGCATCACTCTTTGGAACTATGCCAAATAACCATCGTGCAGACACTGCTACATGTTCACTCCATTCAGCTGAGCTGCTTGCAATATTATGAACAAACCCTACAAGCAGAAAGGTGGCACAAAACATAAACAAATGGTCCATGCCTAATGACGGTGTATTTATAGTAAGCACCTCCAATTCATCATCCACCTGTTCAACAGGTCATGAGAAGAGGTTTATGTCCAAACAGCCATAACTTCCAGGGAGTGGGATGCAGAATAAGTATCCCTCTTTGCTGGGAAACCTGATCTTTACCAGAACAGATTGCAGTAACTGGATAAACTCAATGGTCTATTACTTTTGCATTTGTTGTGTTCCTACATGTCTTGTGTTGGGTTTTTTCTTTATATTTGATACAAGCAGCACAGTATAAATGTAACTGGCAGAATGTGTCATCCCGTGTTTTCTTTTCCATTCAGCTGACGTGCTAATTTTGTGTAACACAAGAAATGAACAGCTCTTTCCAGATGTATAAAATTTAGTTTTAACGACCAAGTAAGGCGGGAACTTTTTTTTTTATGGGATCACAGTTTCCTCAATTAAATTTTAAGAGAATTCAGCTTTGGAAACATTGAATGCTGTATTTTACAGTTCTCTGAGGGAGCAAAAAAAAGTGAGGTGGGAGGATATATGCCTATTTTCAAAGTACAGAGTTAACAAAGCATTACTTTAAATTCAGTGATTTTCAAGTTGGTTGTTCATGTCTCCTTAAATGCCTGTGGCTAAATATGCTGAGGTCTGTAATACATTCCAAATGGTCAGTGCTGTTATGATACTCTCACAATTACTGCACTACAAGAAAGATTAAGTCAATATTTAAGAGATGTAGAAAGGAAATATTTTTCCCTTTTCTGGCTAAGACAGACAATTTTTCAAGTCACAACCCCACCTACCAGCTCAGAAGGATGGTGGCAGACTCTGTACTGAAGGTGCTCTGCCACACAGATCCCAAAGGCTCTGCCAGAGGTGGAGTCCAGCAAGCCTGAGCTGGCTGGAACCGCCCAGGGGACTAAACGGGTTGAGTTTGTCCTACAAGCAGCACATTTGGGCTTTCTACTAGCCCATCTTGTAACCAAGTGCCATCATTTTAAGAGGAGAACTTGCTGATTTTGCCAAAGACAAGAGAACTACTGACCAAGGGGAGGTGTATGTGCATGCACATGTGTTTATGTGCCTGTCCACACAGCAAGAGGAAATCTGAATCTCTAACCAGGCAAGTAAACTACAAAAAGGATGTCAGCCAAGCTGTCAACACAGAATTCTTTGCAGAATGGAAGGAAACAGAACTGCTCAAAGAATTGAAAAGCATTAGAAGCAACTTTTTTGCTGCTCTTCTGTTTTTAAGTCATGCAAATGTTTCTGTTTTTCATGCATGCAAGTGTTTGAGTAAGGGAATAATTTCTTGAGTTAACTGTCCCCACTGAACAGAGTCATCAGTTCAGACTGGGGACACTGGCACTTACACCATTCTGTAATCATAGAAAACACAAAACTTCCTTGAGTGACACCATCTTTAAATTTACCAATTTCACAGTTAATTGTTCTTGCAAAAGAACATGGGAGAAATAGGACACTGAGACAGACTCTGACCTCCTCTTCTGAACCAGCTCAAGAACATGTTTAGATTTAAGCTCCACTGAAATAACAGAATTTACTAATAATACAAAATTATTCAGTGTGTGGAAAATGACAGCTGTCCTAGAAGAGCGATGGAGAGGATTTCATGATATTGAGTGACTGGGCAACAGAACTGATGGATTAAGTTCGACATAACCAGATGCAGCCAGAGAAAAGCTGCCCTACATACCAGCACATTGTGGGGCACACAATTGGCCACCACTACTCAGGACAGAGCAGAGGACTATTATGGTCCGTTTGGGAACATCAACTCACTGTTCTGCCACTGTCAGAAAGGACAAACATGATTTCTTCTTAGATTTTCTTTCTTAGATTTCTTCCCCGCCGTTTCCCCCCCCATATATATTTTTTTTTTCCCCCCACTACAAAGCCATAGTAATCCTGTGTCTTGGGCACTCCACAGAATTCTGGTTATCCCACCTCAAAGAGGACACTGCTAAGAGTACAGAGAGGTATAAAAATGGCAATAACTATTTTAAAGATGCGGGCTAGCTGGAATACTAGGACAGGCTAAATACATTAAGGTTCTTTAATGTGGGAACTAGATAGTTGTGAGTGGTATGATTAAAGTCAATAAAATCCATGAATGGCCTGTAAAAGGAGGAAATTTGGTTTTTACACAGTCTCAGGGTGATTGTGAAAGAACAGGACATTAAATTAAGCTATCAGATAGCAGGGTTAAAACAGGAATATATTTCGTTATATCACATATATTGGCACCACTGCTACCATGTAGAGACCAAGAGAGTGAGTAATTCCTAACACACACACTAAAGGCTGCTATGAGCTAACACCCAAAGATTCAGACAACACCTCAGCCAAGATTGCTGCAGTGGAAACAATCCTCTCAATCCAGTTTCACTCAGAAATACCACTCTGTTTGCACATGGAAGTGGACACCCCTTGTGTTCCAGTCATGGGCTGACAGTGTCAGCTCTCCTCACAGAGAGCTGCAGGCTCTGGCAACCATCGAAGTGGAAAAGATGCCTCCTCTGAACAGCAGCACTTAAAACTTGCTCACAGAAACATGTTTTACCCCTCCTGCTGACACCACTCTCTTCAAATGGGAGTGGACAGGGCTATTTTTACAAGCCAGCTATGCCTATATATGCATACCTGCATTGGGTTTTTCTTTTTTATAGCACTTTGAACCTCCAACAGCAGTTCCAGGGGCTACAACAAAGTAACAATTGGGTTTTTTCAGGGGTATTCCTACTTTTCTACTAAAAGTCTGACTTCAGGTTCAACAGCTTCTACTTAATGATAGCCCCAGGACAGAGAGGGTTAGTACAAGTCAAACACCCCAAGAGTTGTTCTCCCCCAGATCAAGGCCACTGCAAATGGCACAGAGCTCCAGCCTCTCCTGTACAGTGCTATCAAATACACACCATCTTGCACACACACAGCCAGCCATTAAAACACACACTGTTTGTGTTTATGTCTGCTAATAACAATGCTGATTTTTACTACCTACAACTATAATCATGAATCAACCAGTATTTAACAGATCTGTATCCAGATGCTGTGTATGTACTTGTTCCATCCACCAACATAACTCCCTGTACTTTATCTTCTTATAAAGGCCAGAGGAAAAAAAGGACAAAGCAGCGTGTTACAATTTCTACTGTGCATTAGGCAACTCTTGAATTTGAATTAGGAATTAGTACATTAAGATGATGTACCATAAAACTCAAGAGAATAAATCTATAAATAGATTACAAGGCTGACTTTCAAAAGGATTTTAAGTATCCACTCATAATTGGTCCACCTGGTATTACCAAAACATTCAACTAATTTTCAGACCCTGTTATATCTAAAATATATACCATGCAGTGCCCTTTTTGAGTTTTCCATTCAAAAAATATTTTTATTTTTTAAAATTACACCTTTAACCCTAATGATTAAGAAAATCTAATCTACCTAAAAACAGCCTAAAGAGTTATATCATTATTTCCAGCCTGACTCAGCAGTGCAATTCACCTTTTGCCAACAGCAGATCAATTAGAAGGCATCAATTCCAACACTGTTTATTAGCTTAAGGCCTCTCGACGCCCAGCCCTGCGACCTGCACTGCCAGGAATGTCTACTGGGAAAAAGACAGACAGGGAAAACAGCAATACAGGAGGGGGGGTGTTCCTGTCCCCTCGGCTTAGGGGTGACTGACTGATCTCCTCAGAGCTCTGCAGACACACACACACCCCCCCACACCCTGGGAGCCCCTGGGGAAAGGCTCAGTACAACACATTGTGTCAGATCTGGTAAATCACAGACAGACAGACAGACAGTTAATGCCTCCACCCCCTCTCCTCCACTTTAAGCAGAGCCCTGGCCACTGTCAAACCCTCTGGGCAATGGCACACTCAGGAGCAGGTGGATGGGCAGGGAGGGGCTCAAGCAGCTGAGAACACCCACCGGGATCCACAAAAGCAAAGGGGCTCCTTTACCAAGCCAGCACAGCAAACACAAGGTGCAGCATGTTCTCAAACCATGCAGTGCAATTACAACACAATCAAGTGGTGTTTTCTTCCCAGACAGATCACTCTTCTTGTTTGTTTTTGCTCCTTTCATTTAAACTGTATAAATAATCACTTCTTCTGCATGAGATAGAGCAGCTATTTCCTTCTAAGGAAAACATCCAATGAAGACAAACACAATGCAGTCTTTCCAACTGAGTAATTTGCCTCGACACTAATTTCCCCTGGCAGGAGCCATCTCAAGCAGTGAGATTTACCTGAGAGCTGGCAGGTGGAAAAGCCCTGTCATTGCAAACACAACTATGCTGCTCTAAGGAATTTACTGAAGTTCCAATTTCCAAGTTAGTTTGTTTCTGCAAAATATCATGTCTCCTCCTGCCCTCTCTTCAATACTTTCGTTGAAATTCCTTTTAAATTCAAATTTCAATTTACACAATACTTCATTCGCTATGAAAAAGCAAGACAACTTGGTTTTGGTTTTTTTTCCAGGGGAACTAATGTTGAGCATTGTGAAACCATGGTAACTGTCAACTTCCACAAGGTTATGCTATAAAAGAAAATGAATTGGTACAACCATCTCATAAACATTTCTGTGGGTTATCACCATAGTAAATCTGACAAACCCACACTTCATCCTATAACCAGATTTTCATTTCAATAAGGGAAACCATTGATCACTTTAACAAGCTATTTGTGATCTACAGTCAGCAGTTCCCATAGAAAGTAAATCTGTGCTAAGGCAAAGAGGGGGAAGAGCATTTTTTTCACTGGTTTCTCTTCTGCCAGCACAGGGCAGCAAAAGGTGAGGTTTAGGGGTCCTTGCTGGGACAGGAAACACTAGATAGGAGCAATTATAGATATCTTACAGCACAAGAATCTACAGAAATGTTAAGCTTTATTGTCCTTTGATCAAGGGAAATATAAAAGATCGTGATGGCAAATTAACCATACGGAGCTGCTGAAGTAGAAATAAACAGAGAATAAACCTGAGTGCAGTAGAGTGGGGGATAAAAGTCTTCCAGAGAAAATTTCTTGGTTATTAGACTTCCTACAAGACTCTACAGCAATGGCCAGTGACATCCTGGTGGGTTTTGCCTCCTTCTTTTCCAGGATCTGCACATGAAACCAGGAGAGTGGATGAGATCAGGACTTCTGTCCCACAAGAGTAACTCAGAAATCTCTGCTCTCCTATATCCAGCCTTATAATGGAGGCTCTTTCAGATGACAGCACTCCTTCTAGGACACAGGATGGAAACTGAACTCCTGAGCCCCAAGGCCTAGGCTATAGCCACGCTTAAAATGGTTCATATTAAAACAATATGGGTTAGTTGACCCCCTCCCTACTCTTCTTAATAAACTGTTCCAGCAGTTTGGTTCTCCAACGGACTGACATCTAATTCCCAGACTAAATTTACCATCTGCAGTTCATACCCACTTACGTGCCTTCGCCAACAACCTTTTCCACTTAAATAACTCTTCTCCCTCTATGGTGAGGCATTGAGGGAGAGCAGTCGCAGCTCCTCAGTGCCCTCACTCTGTTCAGCTGCCCAAGCCATGCTCTCCCTGCTGCCTTTTGTGAGCCAGGCTCTCCCTCTGTCCTCAGCCTGAATTCAGCCAGAGCTGACCTGCTGACTTGCTCAGTCGCCGAGTTCTGCCCTGGCTCCATTAATGCTTCTCTGTGCTATTTTCTCTCGCACAGAGGAGCATCCCCAACTTTATCCACACATCCCCAAGCTTCATTACATATGACTGGAGTGTAATGTACAGTGCCTCCCAGCCCTACAGTTCCCACTTCCCTGAGCCCTGCCTGCTGCTCTGCCACGTTTCTGCTCTGTTATCTCCATCTCCATGGAACACAGGGAGCGTTCACAGCCCTCCCTGCTTTGTTCTCAGTTCATTTGCTTGCTGCTGACCATACCCACGTCCCTAGCTGGGTTCAGCACTGTCCCCCCATTAATGACAGCACTTCTGTAACTACTGTGTTCAGCAGCCTCGAGATCAGCCTGGGCATTCACACATGCTCATGCATATGTGCTGACAACAGCTAATAAACTAGACTCAGGCCATTTTTTACTACAGATGATCATGAATGGTGTTGGAATTCTATTCTTAAGATAGGTTTTTACCTAATGTGCCAGCCCTGACACTTCCAGTTTGTCCCATCAGACAAAATATAGTGATTTTTAAAAAGAGGAAACCAGCAGTAATGACACATTATTGATCCATCAAGAGAGCTTAGGGGCTTTTTGTTTTTTTTTTTTCTTTTGGTTTTATGTACCAAGCTATCTCTAGAGAGAGATCACACAGCATTTTCATCATATTTCAGAAAACAAATACAGCAGCAAGGAAATGCAGACTGAGGTGGCTCTAAACCCCAAAACTGGTTAAAAATACAACAGTAAAAACTCTTGAGGATATGGCCTTTCAAGATCAGAGCCTCAGAAATGAGCCCAGTAAATACTGGCACTGTCAGACATTTCCTTTCACCCAAAAGATGATCATTCTGGCCCAAATTGGAACACAATCTCTGGCTTCACCTGTTGTTTAAAACCCAAATGTTTCAGCTGCAGAAAGGAATTTCATCTGGAGCTCTACTACCAACCTGCACAACTCTGGCCCCAGATTTGGAAAAGGTTCTGAGCAATGCAACACCATTCTCATAAACTGCAGGAAACACAAAGTTGCTGCTGTTTAGAATAAATTTAACCTTCCCCAAAGCTCACAACAGGAGTAAACAAAGCTCCAGACAAGAACCGTCAGACAACAGGCATTCACAAGCACACTGGTGAATGGTTCAGTTAATTACAGCAAACTCAAAACTCTCCTAGCAACTTTGTTCTGTCCTGTGTGCATGCTAGGAGGGCCGAGAAAGTGAAGACACATTATTCTTTGCAGCTATCATTCCAGAAGTATAATACCCATGCTGCTTTTTTCTGAGTTTCTCTGTTTATGAACAGGAGCGGGAAATTCAGAAACTACCACTATGGGATGAGACAAAGTCAGACCAGAATTCTGCAAAAATTTAGAACTCTGACTCAAAGGTTTAGGAAGAATTAATTGCAATGAAAAAATCTTTGATTGTTCAAATTTTTTTCAGTTAGATACTGGAAAATAAGCTAAAATAACGGAGTCTTAGTTTGATTTCTGAACCTCTTCATGTATATTTAATAAAATGAAGCAGCCTATGGCATTACTTTGTAGTGAAGTACAAATTTCTGAATACTTGGTAGACAAGAAACTAAACCAACATCTGTCAAAACAAACAGCTACTCTGTAACAGCAATCATGTACTAAAAACAATTCCATTTTCTGCTGGTGTGAGACGGTGCAGCTCCACTGATGCAGATGCTGCAGCAGCTAAAGTGACAGAGACTGCAGTGGACAGTGGCTCCCAAAAAGCTCTAGTTCAGAACATTGGAACTATAGACAGCCTTCACCAAAACCTGTGTGAGCTACAACAGATAAAGCTTGGGTGGAAATCTCACTGCTACTTAACAGATCTTACTGCAAAAAAGGTGATGGAAGTAAATTCTAATGATTGGGTTTTCTTTTTTTACAAACTGAAGATTTATAATGAGAAGTTGTCCAATAATCATGTGTATCTCGTTCTTCCCTGGCATTCTGTTGATACATTAAAATATGTTTGGTATGTGATCACTTAAAAAGCCACTTTAATAATCTAAAAGGTTCACCTAAATTATTTAAATAAAGCCTTTTCCCGCTCCCACTCTTCTTATAACCAGTTACCTGAACTGCTTGAGATGCTTTATGCTGTATGAACAGTCAGCTAACATCATCCAGCACTACTGACACACACACTGCTATTTTGAGAACAACTGAGACTTAATAGCTATTAACTCTGACACACAGAAAAGCTGAGAAGAGTATTATTAATACAATGTGAGCATCTTGATTAATTAAAAAGCACTGATTTACACACAATTCTCTGGAAATACTTAGAAACCACACACACAAGTTGTCATACAAACTGAATATAGTTTTATTTTTAAGCTGGATCAAGTTCTATTACCTAACACAGACCCTTATATAGAGAACTTCTATTAACCCTAAATAATTCTCATCAGCCTGTGAAGATGCAACTCAAAAACCCCCTTCCTACTAGAAAGGAACTTCATAGTGTTCCAAGTCTGCTTGCAATCAGCAGTTCTTTGTAGGCAATAAGATGGTATACGTCCTTTGCCAAATCTCAATGTGTGGTCATTCCATAAAATTGACTAAATCAATACACTTGGAATTCTCAGGATAGTTAATTTTCCAAAGAACTTGCCTGACTCAGATGTAGTTAATATATATGTAGAAAAATGCGCATTACCTCAGTTTCTATTTTTCTTAGTTTTTATATCTATTCCACCTAATTCAGTTCACATTTAACTTTTTGGTACGTCAGCATCAGCTGTGCTCAGTGCTAATTCCAGCAGGAGTTATGAAAGGCTGTGAAACATTTAACTCACTGCTTCAATTGATGTAACACCCAGCAACACCTGCACCCCAGGTGTGAAGAGAGCTTCAGTGCTCACCTACCATACTCCCCACCATCACCCTGCAGTCGCAGAACACCCTTCAGAGTGTAATGCCAGTGGAGAAACCCAAATGCTTCCAGCCACACCTGCCTGTTCATGCACTCAATAGCTTGTGAAAGACAACTGTGCCATGGGCAGCTCAAGCAGCAGCTCCCAGAGTTTTCCAGCACTCGAGCAGCTGCAGTTTTCTCCCCATCCGTCCTGCTTGGGCTGACCCTCGTAAGTGACACCACAGCCAACAACCACCCCAGGGGAACAAACTGGATGCTAACAGGGAATGCTGCAAGGGAGGCCACTTAGGGAGGGTCTGGGAAAGTTTTCCAAGTGTTCTGTGTATCAGCAAAGAACCAGGAATAAAAATTTCATAACCCAAGCCCTCTGGTGGCAGCAAAAGAGGATCTGATTTAGCAGCCCTCTACTTGCAGAGGAATTGCCTCTGCCCCAGGAAGAAAATTCAGGTACAAACATATCCATTCTCACTTTGTTTTTCAATAATGCTACTACTTTCTTCATGTTTTTTATGTTTTTGTTTTAAATTTCTTTTCATGACCTGTGCAATTCATCACATGACAGCTGTCATATTCTGGGCCCACGTGCAGGGAGCTGATGGACATCACTTTGTGATGTGGCTTCCACACCAAGCAACACGATCCACTGGGGGCTGACAGAAGCTTAGCATCATTTTCTCTAAACTTTGGGTCAGAGCCATGGAAAAAACCCACAGTAGTTCTACATCCAGCCTGTTTCCAGCCCAGTCTATCTTACTATACATTCTGATGAAAACTCTCATGGGCAGTTAACCAAATATGCTTTAAAATTAAAAGTACTGAATGTTTGATGATACTCAACTTTTTGCTGCATTACCCAGTGAATAACATAGAGCTTAGCCAAAGCAACAGACAAGGAATCAGCAGAGGGTTTTGTAGAAGACATTTGGTCTGTAGCACTTCACCTGGAATTTTAGAGCATGCTATTTTATTTTGAAGTCCATTGAAAAGGCTTTCTAGACAGAACTCATTGTTAATACAAGAATAACAAAGAAACTCCAGAGAATACATTATTAAATGGATTTCCAAGAATTAAAATGGAAGGGATTAAAACACAGCTAACAGCCCAGTACAGTTTGTAATTAAACATGAATTCTCAATTGTAAGAGTCTACTTATTAAATGTAAAAGAAAAAAAAAATAAAAAATCGCTTGAGTACTTCTTTATCTTCAGGAAGAAAAATATGAGACAGACCAGTCCTACAGAATCAGCCAGAAAGCATTTTTCCTGTGGTTTTGATCAGCAAAAGCAAAATTAGTTCCACATAGTTGAAATTAGTACAGCAGGAAGTTTTAAACATTTACTTCCATCAGAGAACTCTGCTTTTTTATACCCCCGACTCCAGTGCTAGTGCTGATGAGGCAGCACTGGCCAGTGGGTGCCAGGCAGGGACACCTGGGATGCCCCCAGCACAGATGATGCATTTTGAACTCACCAAGCATAGACATTGTTCCCATGGTCCATTCCTCTCAGGAATGCTCATGGCTGAATGCTCAGCTGGAAGGGCCTCATGAGGAGCTGGGGCTGGGACCAACAGAAAAACAGCAGTTTCTCACAGGAGAGCAGAGTTCTCACTTGCAATGCACCCTGGTCTGCTCCTGATGGATATTGAGGGCAGCATGGGAGGTAATTCCCTTCCCCAAAGCAATGAGAGATTGTCAGGTGTCACACAAAACTGAAACAGAACTTACATATTAGGCTTAGAAAGTCTTTGCCAAGACTTTCATCAACAGAAGAATTCATTCCTCCAGATAAGAGAGCACTTTACTGTTCCGGTAGCATGAACTGTTGCAACTCAACGTTTCAGGAGGGCTGTGCTTCGGGAATTACCACACTAGGAAGCAAACACCCCTAAGCACAAGGGCATTCCATCCCCTCAAAAACGTCTGGTTTTCTCCAGCTCTGTCTGTATGACACCAAAGACAGCAGTTACACAGTTCACACCTTTGCAGAGTCCCAGCAGATCTCATACACTTTGCAGTAAGAACAGAATTCAACTTCTTAACCCCAAAACATCAGTGACAGGGTATCACTGCCGCTTCACAGCACTGCTGCTTCAGGTTATCAAACCCTGCCTCCAGGTTCCCTAACTCCTGGCTGCCCGTTCTGAACGCTGGGCTTTCGGAGCAAGATGACTCTGACACGTGCCCTGTGTTTTCTGCAGACGTGGGGCCAGGTCCAGCTTTTTTTTGCATGTTGGAGCCATGTTCCCAAGAACATTATAAAGGTACAACACAGCCTAACAAACTCTCAGAGGGATTGCTGGAGCTGAGTCCTCACAGCCAAACCATGGAGATGTTCTGACAGGCTACTGGCAAGATTTGCTGTTGTCCATGATCTTCACTCTCTCTTAATTTGCCATAGAAATCTCTGGATTACAACTTTCCTTTTATTGTCTTATCCCTGTAATTAAGTTCTCCCTAAACAGCAAGGTTTGTAACCCCCACTCAAACATCTTGGGTGAACTGTCTGACACCACACAGCAAAGACCTCAATCCTTTCTCCTTCCAGTCTAGCTGCAAATAAACTCACCCAGCCTCTCCAATAAAACCAGACAAGGTGTCAGAGTATACCCTCGGGAGACAGCCATGCCAGGGAAACAGATGTGCTTGAACATCTGCTGTATGCAACTGAACTTCTGTAAAACTGTCTCTGCCATGGTAACCCTACACAGAAGTGTCCATTCTTCTGGGTTTAGCACATTCCCAGGCAGTGCAGCCACCCAAGCCTTCCCACAGAGCAGTCTATCCCCAAGGGACATGGCTACTAGAAGCAATCAATTATCAAGGATCAAATCTGTCTCTGGTTTAAAATGGCACAGTTCCATTAAAATTAAAACAGCTTAAAGGATGCCAGCTGTGTATTCCAGGTATTGCAAACACAGCTAAAGAGAAGCTGTTACTGGAGCACCGGTAGATTCCAGTTGTTCCTTTTTTTTTTTTTTACTTTTGAGTCTGTTAAGAGGTTTTGGTGGCATTCCTTCTCCTGCACATGGGTAGGAGGTTGAGGAGATATGAAAAATGCTGCAGTAACCATGGCAGTGTGCTACATCCCACTAATTGTGCTCGACTGTCCTGCCTCTGCAAAAATGGAAAATAAAACTGCAGTTGTTTTTGGTTTGGCCCCAGGTGTTTTTGCAGCAGTGTATCACTTTTTGTCTTGCTTTAGCTAAAACATTTTCTAATTAGCTAATGAAGACTCCACGATCATGAATCAACCACAGACATTTAAGACACTGCAAGGTCTGCTGGTTTTCCTTAGTGAAATCCAATCTCCTGACGTGCACTCAAAATCCCAGTACGTACACTGAATTTCCGTAGCACTTCAGGGATAACATTTCAAATGCTTTCCTTAGAACAAGCCTGCTAATCCTGAGTCTCAAAATGCAAGTTTACCTCTGTGTTTTTGAAGTAAGCCAGGTGAAATTCTGATTTTAGACAAAGAGCCTGCAAAGGTTAGAGGTTAACAGTCAACACAGACTAGTATTTTTCAAGTTAACTTACAGCGTTTGTCCCAAGGAGTTTAGTATACAAGGAACTCAAAAGGACTCCCACAGCGGGGCAAGGAATACATAACTTGCTTTAAATTTCTGTATGTGGAAATTGTGTATTTATTAAAAACAGAAGTGATGATTTGCCTTTTCTACATTAAGTTTCCACAAACATATTGTTCAAATCATGCCCCAAATTCTTGAGAATAAGTAAACTGCCAAGTCCTGGGTATGAACAGAAATAATAACTGAATATTTATAGATAAACATTTTCTGTAAATAAATGTGTTTATAAATAACTTAATTATTATCTGGACAATAACCCTGGGAAAATTATGAGGTCACAGTCCAGACCACTGACACATTTTATTATTCACTGTAAAACTAATTCATCCAAGGGGAGTCCGTGACCTGAAAGGCAAAGTTAACTCCTCTGTTCACTCGTGAGTTTTAGCAATTCACTCTCAAGTATTCATTTTATATTTAAAATATACTTTGAAATTGAATTATTGCAATAAATAAGAAATCAAAGGTGAGTCTGAGGTGGGCCTTTATCAACATCTCTGTCTCTTCAGGTAGTGAAGTTCATCAGAGCCTCCTAAACTATCTGCAGTATTGGACCAATTTTCACTAAAAAAAGACTTCTGATTTTTCACATTTAACAAACATGCACTTCGATGTTTAGTCATATTTATTCTAATTAAAAGATAACATTCATGCCAGAAGAGTTTACAAAGCAATAAACTCTTCTACAGATAATTACTTGACAACATTCTGCTCAAAGAATGAAGTAAATTTACGAACAGCCTTGAGAATTCTTTCATATTCAGGAAAGCTCATGCAGTGCCTTTTGGCCTAGAAAATAAAGAGAGTTGGGGTTTTGTTGGTTTTCAAAGCCAGCTTTGGAAAGTTTTCATCCTGCTCAAATTTGCTTTTCCAGCACCAGCACGGTTTCAAGAGCATTTCAAAAGTTTCTACAATAAGTGCTGCCAGTAAAGACACCGAGATGTTTGCAGACCCCATGTTCCCCTTTCTCTAATCAAATCAAACCTCAAGTGAGTAGGGATGCCAGGAACACCTCTACAAACAGAATTATTTCTGCAGCAAGTAAAGCAAAGACACAAAGAAACACAAATCCGGGTCAAGAAGAAAATAAGTGCAGCAGAGAACTGAGAAAGATGTAACATTCCCTACTTAAGCATTCTAAGAAATTAATTTAAACCTAGCACATGGAAAAATTGGTGTTGGTAATACCTTTAAATGCTGGGCATAATTTCAAATATTTGTGTTTTTTTATTCTGAATAACACAGAGATGAGCCAGACACTTACTAAGTTGTGAAATATCTGCAATCACTTTGACAAGTTGGGTGCCATTTCTGTGTATTAACTGATCAATGCAAAAAGCTACTGGGTTATTAATGGCTCTTATTTGCTCAAGGTCTCTGGTAGCACCATGGGTGAGAAAACACTTTGAAAATGCAATCACAGTTCACCCTCACCACTACACTCAGCTGGCAAGAGACTACCTGGACAGAACAGGGGAGGCTCAGGTTGGATTCATCAGCTGAGCAAGGCAAAACTTCCATCAAAGCTCGTTTTTTCTTTATTCCCATCAATCCACTGGGTTCTTTCTGTGGCTGTGTGTAAAGCACCAAGTCTCAGCACAGAAGAGCTCATCTGTTCTAAAAAGCATTACTGGGGAGGTCAGTGAAAGTACACACAAGGCAGGGACAGCGCCAGCAAGATGGGTTTGTGTCAATAATCTGGAGAGGCTGTGGGATAAACAATGTATAAATTAGACTACTTTTAAATGATACTTAACATTTGTCAAACTATCTTTGTGTCTACTCATCTAATCTAGGCAAATCTGCCTCCAACCACAAGCCATGGCTCTGAATCCTACTGGAGGCAGCAAACCCTGTGTTACTGGGACATCAGTTTGGGGCTAGAAAGAGGCAGCAGCATGGGGTTCATTCTGCCAAAAATACCAGCATTTCAGAAGTTTACCTGTTCTGTGTTGGGAAAACACAAAACCTTTCACACAGGAGAATAATGTCAGTCCACATCCTCACTTATTAAAGCTGAGATTGATAGCCCAGCCAACCCCAGTGCAGCTGATCCCCCAAGTGCAGAGCTCCACACTGGGTACCCTTCAGAGGTGTGGTGAATGTTTTATCCCTTACACTCAGAGCAGGCCCAGCAGGAGAGAGTGACCATCTCCCCACAGCAGAACAGGTTTCTTGGCAATCTGGGAGACTCTTCAGCCTTCCCAGCCAGAATCTAGATTACTTTTTTTTCCCCCCATTTCAATGAATCAACATGTTTCCAGTGAAAACCAGTTCAATACAAGAAAAATGCCTCTCCCTGACTCCAGCTCTAACTCTGGAGTCTACCCTGCCTTGCCACAGCAATTTCTCTAAGAAGTTGGCTGCAGCTGGATGTGTTAAATCACACACACATTACACTAAACCGAAGATATTTTGCCAGCATCTACCCCAAGCCCAAACAAGGAATACAAACCAGCAAAAAGGAGATTATTTTGTGTCTTTTGGCACTTACACTTGGAGAGCAGCAGAAACAGACTGCTCCTCCACCCTTAAGATACAAAGTACCTATAACACAAATAAAACCAGCCTGAAGGGCTAATTTACCTTCATGACAATTTACAGCAAGATCATCCCACTAGCACAGTAAAACCTGCATCGAACTGCCAGGTGTATATATATATACAGTTCAACTTACATCTAAATTAATTCACACAGACTGATTCCACTGAACCAGGCACCAAGGTGGGAGGAAGGCTGGAGAACTATGCAGAGGTTTTTTTTGCATTTCCACTAAAAGGTTTTCATTTAAGCAACTACAGGTTTTATCTCAGCAACACCTTCCTCACATAATTCCCTTCCATTTGAAAAATATAAAATTTATTATTTGATCGGCTCTGTTAAAACACTGATGGATTCCTGCTTCAAAGTCCAGAGAATGTAATGCATGTTTTTTTTTTTTTCACTGACCTGCTCATTCAATAGTCTACAAATTCTGTTTTTATCACTGCTGGGACAGAGGACTAGGAAAGGAAAATGAGAAAATTTGCTTCCAACTACTTTTTTTAAATACACTGTTACTTTTAAGTCTTCAATTTCGACTTGAAATCAGGTCAAAATTCAGTGTTCTGAAAAATACCAAAATCCAAACATCATATGGTAATCCTTTTCATCTAACAGACAAAAGCACCCCACTTCCAACCCTACCCTATAGTTTTAGGAGAAAGGATTAGTTGTATCAGTATTAAAAACACTCTTACTGATATCTCATTTAACTGATATTCTCAAGAATACATTTTCAGTCCAATATCTCCAGGCCTTGATAGAATTTCTCCTCCTTGTTTATATTGCTGTATTGCACACCCATTGCAAATGAAAGAAAATGAATTTTACTTCCCTCCTGGAAGAATCATTGGCTAAGACAAAGAAGGATCAGATAAGACTTTTACTTTCTATCTTTTCAATAGGACTTTGAGTGTGACCTTTCCTAAGAGGAATAGGTATAAAGTCACTGTGTTGGACCCTGCACGAGAAAATAAACTTTACCTTGGATATTTTCCACAGACTTTAACCATGTCTGGATTGTTTGTGTTAGAAGAGTTTCAATGATTGGAGCACAGCTATATTATTACTGTAGTATTTTAACTGGAAAGTTTCAGTTTTCTGACTAAATAAGGGCTGTTCTTTCCTTCTGAATTAAAAAAAAAAAAAATAGCATACAGAAGAGTATCTACCCATCACTCCTTTTTACTCTTCAATAAAAAATATCCCAAACTTGCCACAATAAAAGACATACTATGATACTATCAAGTTAGTCCCTGTTACATTGCATCTGAAAAGTACTGTCCCACTGGAGCAAGCTGGTGACTGTATGACAAGATTTACTCTTCCATGAATTCTGCTCAAGGGAGTCAAGTAGATATTGAGTAGATACCAAATCCAGAGGTGTTCCCCAAGAAACTCTGAAATCAAGTATTATTTGTGTTCATGTCCCTGAACCAGAAAGAAAATGTTGAGTGCTGCAGTGTCCAAAAAATGCCTTTGCAAGGCAAATGTCCATTTGCATTTACAGAAATGTTTTTCAAGTACTGACCTAAGCCATCCATTTCAATTGCCTGGACATACCACAGTAACAACATAAACTAAGAAAAAAGTCTACCACTGCAAGTAAGATGAGAGGGTGATCTCACAGCAGGAGGATTGTTTCCAACAATCAGGTCCTTCACCAGCAGTGGCATGGGCTCTCATGAGTCAATCCCCAGAACTGCATTCACTACATCAGTGTGATTTATAACTATACTATGCACAGAACACAACCCAAAGCACAATTTTAAAACAAAAAGGGGAAAAAAAACCCATCTTTAGAGAGAAGCACCAAAATATTGGACTTAATTCTGTGCTCCTCCTCGAGGCTGAACTGTAAAAGGTTTAGTGAAGCTGCCAGCAGAGTTCCTCAAGTGACCCCAAACCCAGCCTGAGCACCAGGAGCTCCTGCTGCCCACCAGGTCATGCACAATGTGCACCAAGATCTGTCATCCAAACCCCTCAGCAGTCCAGCCCAGGAGGACACAATCATTCTATCAAACTTCACCAACAGGCCTTGGCTGAGCAGTTCCTCATGCCTTGAGTCGGGCTTCTCGTGCTCTTTTTGTGCCACATGAAGAACTCCCAGCTTGCTCCTGGCTCTCTCTGTACCTTTATACAAGACTTGCCTTCTGACTCACATTAGCTTCTCATCTGTAGCTGTCCTGGATAATTCAACACATTGCTCCTTCCTGGTGTTAAATTTTCTCCCAATAGCCAGCACATAATTACATTTAATGAATTATCCACACTGAGATCAATCTGTTGATAGTTTCCAGGACTGAAATACTTAAAATTGTCTTTCCTTGACAATTGCATTAAAAAAACCCACCAAACAAAAAGTCAATCAAACCCCTACATCACCACCAACAAAAATAAAGCTATTAAGCATACAGACTTATCAGTTTATCTTACCAAGGTGAAATTCAGCCAAATGGTCTGACACAAGTATCTATGGGTTAGATACCATGTATAAACATCACTGACTTCTGTCACTTTTCTTCACACCCTTTTTCCAACATGGATCCTAGTGAAGATGCGCCTTGACCTTTTTGAAATTCATGGTGAGGAGAAGAACTTAAAATAATCTTATTCCTAACAAAAAGCCTCACCAGAAAACATGATTTCTAGGCAAAACCATAAAAAAATTTCTTATGTTTATGACAAAACTCATAAATCTTTCCTGAAGAATGGAAATTCAATTTGTATTTTCAAACCCAAACATTAATTTTCAGAAGTCATGAAATTCAGAAGCAAATAATTCCTTCTCAATTTAGCCATGATTTTACTACTTAACAGAAAATCCTTAAATAAAGGCACTGAAGTGCCACAAGAAGCAACTTTAAATACAATGTGGCAGAGGGGCACGTGTGCAACCATTCCTTGCTCAATGGAGGGGGAGAGAGGGAAGGATTGTTACCAAAATTCACGATGTACGCTTACAGAGGTTTCTTTTATAGCATAGGGAGAAAGATTGTGTCCATATGTAGGGTGTAAAATGATGCCTGTCCTCAAGCACATGGCTTCAACCCAGCCTGCACTTGAGGGTGCTGCTGCTCCCAGCCACAGCACAGTCACACAGCAAATCTGAACCCAGACTGCACCTACTGCCTGCAGCATCTCGGTTCTGAAGGGTTCTCTGGGGACAGCCTTGCATTCGTACTTAAAAAGCTTCTGTCTGGGATTCCAAAGGTCTCAGCACACAGCACAGCAGCTGTGGGCCACACTCTCTGTGATCTCAGCAGAGGAGGCACCTTACTCACAGGTAGTTATGGGATACATATAAAGTATTTCATGACCATTTCGTTGCAAATGGTCCCAAAAGTGTAACAGTGACCCTTCTGACAGGACAGAAAACTGGGGCTGAAAGCTTGTTTCTCACAGCTTAATTTTTTGCAATATTAGAAATGGCTCTTGACCAAAGAAATGAATGTATCTTCCCAATCTACGGAGAAAATAAGTCCTGTAGTAATCAATGGCCAACTTTAATGTATTCTCATAGCTGAGAAGTCCTGTGATGGTAACAGATTTTGAGACACTCACCCCTTCCTGCTGTCCATGTGTTCAAAAATCTCTAAAGCACTGAGCCTCACTATGAACAGTTTTACAAGTAGGAAGGAGACTTCCCAATTCCATTTTTGCCCACTCTGTTTTAGAGTGAGACTGTCATCAAACAAACAGGGTTAAGGAACTCTCTTCTAATTATTTACTGGCATTGTAATGTCCCTGTTGATTGTCAGAAAGATAGTCTCCAAGTGATTGAGGATAGAACAGCTCGTGGTTTTCACAGAGGCAGAACCAGAGTTACCTAGCCACAGGATCCTATGTGGCACTAATCTCAAACCACCACAGAAGTCACCCCTTTCTACATCTGTGTATTCCCATAACCCCTGGGAGATATTTTAGGGACACCCTTTCTGCCACTACATAATAATTCCTTCAATTAGTATCAGCCTACTATGCTGCCCTCTGTGATCCTGCAGAAGAAAAGTCATGCAGGTGTTATTATGTGGCATTGAGTAACTCCAGCAGATGGAACACAGCTTGTTGGTTGAATTTGTGTGCTTGCTTTTCATAAGGAATCACTTCACATGGGTTATAGACACACTGAACATCCACTGCTAACCAATTCTTTTTCTGTTTGCTGAAATTGCTGAAATGCAACCAAACAGCTTCACTTTCACAGTCTATTACCAATTCATTTGGACCACATTTTCTGTTCATAACCAAAAGCTGCCTAACACTTTAGGGAAATCCTCTCTAAAATCAAACTGAAATTGCATTTATTCCTATTAGAAACAAGGACAAATATTATATCCTTACTGAAGCACTTATTTCCTTATATTGCTGTTTTCCTAGTTAAACAGATTTTCTTTTATAAGCATCTTTTAAAACCTAGTCCAGTCCACTGTGGTGGCACTACCTACAGCATACATATTTTTATCTACGTATTACAGGTTAGTGGCTGAGAGTAAGAACACTTCTAATCTAATTATGTGCATAATGCTCTGTGTTTAAAATGTAATTGCTTCTTTCCATCATCAGTGAAGCCTCTCACCTTGTAAACACAGAAAATAGTGCAGATTGCTGTGTGGCTCTGCATCTCAGCTGTTAGAAGGGCCTGCTAAGCACTGCTGCATGCTGGACTGCTGTTAACAATGCCTTCAAGAGTCTGTAGTCTGTACCGTACTACTGCGATACACTGGAATTTGCACACAATTCCCAAGCAAAGCAGGGGAGAGCAGAACCACTGCAATGAACACTGGCTTTTCCATCCTCCTTTATGTGACCAATCCCAGAGCTCTAATTCCAGAACCTTCTTGTCAATCAAGCATGAACCAGAATATTCCCCAGAAGTGAACAAAGCCTCTGTGCTGCTGATCAGTGAGACAGAGACCAGTCTTTGCTGCCCGAGGGTGGGAGCTCTGAAACAGGGTATCCCAGCAAAGACTTCTCCAGGCAGCTCAGCATCCTCAGCTGTTCTCCTTCCAGCATCTCTGGACTGAGCATTACTCCTATTTCCTCTCCTCTTACACAGCTGACTTCCATATACCCCCAGCTATGCTCCCTGATTGATTCTCTACAAACTCTTCCTCCTTCCTTCTTATTCTGTGGCCTGGCACTGTCCCGTGGGAATCTGACCATGCTCACACAGATGTATTTTGTGGAACAGATGAAGTATGTGTCTAATGAAGGTAACCAGTTTGTGTATGAAACCCTTCTGTCTTTACTTCTGCAAAATGTCTCATTTTCAGTGACCAAAACCACAGGACTTATTTTCCCATCTGAGAGAAGTGAACTGGGAGAACAGGGCCCAGTGCTGTCCTTTGCTGCTAAGTGATTTGCCTTCAGAATTCAGGAGGTAATTAGCAGCCTTATTAACATTTACATGCTTTCATGGCAAAGAACGTTAGCACTCACCTCTCAACCATCCTGACAGAAGGACAGTCTGCCACTCCAAGCCTGTCAGAGCTCTGCATCGTTCTGAAGGGTAAACTCAGGTAAATTTATGTCTTAAATGGTCACTTCTGACAGTGTGTATTTGGTTTATTCTATGGGGCTTAAAATTTAAAAAAGCTAACCAAAGAACTCACCTTCTCTCTGCAAATAAACCCCAAACTGAAACAAACACCAACAAAAACATCCCAAGTCCTGGAAAATACCCTAAAATCTGAAAAATACTGCAAAAATAGAGAGAGCATTTTGCAGTTTACAGTCACAAGTATATCTCTAGAAATTGTTTACACTGATGGCACAAGAACAACAGGAGTTAAACATGCTTTAAGTATGCTAAGGCTAAATGACTATCTCTGTTTTCCATATCCAGATGGCTGCTTACTAGAGCCTAAGGAAATGAGAAAGGGGACAATGAAAGCGCTAAACTCATAAAAACTGAAAGTCCCTAAAGGAACACATTTTGAGAAAACAAAGTCACTGTGATTTGCCACTTCCTTCCTCAGCCAGCTCTCACAGGCCCTGAGAGCCTAACAACCCATGACATGATCTGTTCAAGCCCGTGAACAGGTGTCCCCTAATCCCCCCACTCAATGCAAAATCCCAACAAAAACAAGTTAAGGAACGAAGGAGAGAAAGAAGGAAAAGAAATGTGGATCCCTACTGGCTGTTACAAAACATCCTTCTTCTCTGTTCCAGGTAACCTGGTTTAAAAACCATTTACATGTCCAAGTTTTTAACCCTACAGCTGAAGGTTCCTGAGAAAGTGACTCCAAGTGGAAAAACAAGTTGCTGTAAAAGATCTCCTCCCTGTCCCCCACCAAATCAGGGTACTACACATCAAACCTGTACACTGCAGTGATATGAGCATGTATTTATACCTTTTAACTCCTCGTAGCACTACAAAATCACAGCAGATATGGACAAAGGAGAATGACAACTTTAGCATCTCATATGTTTATGCAATACCAGCCTCGAGGTCTGCCACATTCAGAGCAACCCATTCCAGCTAAAATCCACCCATGCACACCTGAGGAGATGCCTATGCAATGGAAAGCTGTGTCTGACCAGCAGAATCTTTCAACTTCTACCATCACTAACGATACTTCAGACAAAGCTAACTGGCATTAACAAAAAGAGCATTTCATTTGGAAACTCAGAAAATTTCCTCTTGAAATGGAGAGGCAACAAACACAAAACTCCCTGGAGTGATTTTCAGAGTGGTTTTTCTTTCTTCACTCCAAATAAATCTAAGTTTGATCTTCTGATCCAACAATTCTGTGTAGGATCCAAGTTAGAAATGTCTATAGCTCAACAATCATTAAGCCGAGACCATTCATTAGTGCAGGGACGATTTCTTATATGAAGTCTTGCTTCAGGAACAAGCTGCTCAAAAGAGCAATTAAGAGAAAGACAGTACTCCTGGTGCAAGTATTTCTAATTTTGTCCTGAACTGACACTGGAGGATTCCTAGCAAAGCCATCTCTTCCTGTTCTCTGAAGAGCAGGCCAGAAGCATAGTCAGAAACCAGTGGGAATCTGACTCTTTTTACAGTGAATTAACTGGCAGCTCAAACTTCTTTTTCCTGCAAACACAATGATTTAAATATGGCAAAATCCAATCCAAAGAACTAAACTAAAATAAAAAGGTACAAGACTAATCCTGTTTATCAGACCTCAAGTGCCTTGTCTACTAATTGAATGCACTATCCTCATTTCTGAGTAATAGTTTCATATTGTTTCAGGCTGCATTTGTGTGTCAAATTGTTTTTAAAGCTCGAGTTCGTTTTTCCTAAAGAGCCTGCATGCCAATTAGCACAGAGCCTAAATAATGCTCAGCTTTCCAGCAGCATTATGAAATGCAAGTAGTGTGGAGGAAACAGGAACTGCAGCTGTGCCAGCTCCACAGCCCCAGTAACCTTAAACTCGGGTTCATCCAGACCCATCAGGGCGATCTATTTGCTGACCCACAGTTAATAAAAAGGCTCTATTTTGAGTTCAGAGCTGTTTACTACTGCTGCTATTTAATGCCCTGGGAAAGGAGAAAGAGCAAAGAGGAATGCATCTTCAGGCATCACCAGGACAGGTTTATGTCTCACGTGGGGAGAACTGTGACAAGTCCAGCCTATAAAATAGGTGATGAAAGGAGCAGAATGTGCCAGCGAGCAGGAGCCCTGTTTGTGCTGCTGGTGTGGCACTGCTGGCAGCGCAGGCTGCCCAGAAAGTCTCCTCCTCTTAAGGTAATCAATACTGGGAGAGAACATATAAATGTATAACATTTATATATTATTGTATTTTATATTATTTATCTACCTATAGCTGTCTGGTTAAACACATCAATTTAACCTTTTTGTTTTCCATTTTGCCCATTTAATATGTTAACTACAAACATCTATCTAGCTTTGGTGTTGGGGTTGGATCCTTTGCTGCTGTTATCTTTGAGGGCAGGTTGTTTAGGTTTCCTTTTTCCTTTATTTTTGCTTTGTTATTCAAAATATGAGGGATCTTGTTAGTCTCTTCCCTGCTATGTTTCCCAGCTTCCTATTCCTTTCAAACTTGAAACTTTTCCATGAGTCTTCAGCTCTGGGAAAGTTACAGACTGACAAAGGAACGTAACAACAGCTTTCCCCTTCATGCCTTTCTAAAACATGTATATCAGCAATTTGAGTGGTTTGGGGTTTTTTTTAAACAAATTAAGATAAAAATTAAATGTAACTTTTTTTTCCCCAGAAAACTGATACAGAAAATGTTTGTTTTCATTTGTTTGGCTTTTCTTGTTTTTCTTTTGGCCAAAAAGCTGTTTGTTCTAAAAGTTAACTGTGCATCCAGCAACATGTCACAAGCAAAAGAGATTCTGATACGGAAATATTGATTAGAAATATTGATATTCTTCCTGTTTCCTCTCCATTATTTTTACAGTAAAAACTTCATCCAGTATTGCAATCAGTATACATCAATATTTAGAGTACTGCTTTGTTGCCAGAATCTTCAAACATATGCTCTATAATTCTTTTGTAATGACAGTATCTATTGAAACATTAAAGTTCATTGGATGTGTTAGAGATGCATTTATCTCCAAATATCTTGGATGTAATTAAGCTGAAGTTATTTACACATGAGAAAACTAAACAGAGCTATGTGGGAGTCAGAACCCCCATTAATGGGACAGAGAGTAAGTGCCATATCTTTGCTCTGTGTCAGAAATATTCAGTAAGTTCCTACAAAACAATCTGCAATCATGAAAATTGTTTTAAAGCAAGAAAATGGAACCCTAGAAATTTATCTTTTATAACTGCTACAGACCACAAAATCCACTTCAAAAAGAAACATCATGAAAGCCAACACAGTCCCATGGAACTTTTCTGTTTTCACAAAAAAAATTTTTGGAGAACATTCACTGGCACACTTCCAACCAGCTCTCCTGCAAAAACTGAGGTATACTTTGACAGTGATAGTAAAGATACACTTGTGTTCTAAACATCTCTTTCTCCTTAGGGCAATGTTGCCTCATGTTATACAGAATAAAAGAAATGACAGCAACAAGTTTGGCTTCTGGAACTGCAAGTGTATATTCCAGTTTAGAGTCTAAAGGGTGATGGGAAAGACACTGATAAAATACAGAGGGGAAAAAAATTAGCTGAGAAACTAGAAAGGCCTTTTCACCCCACAGAGCTTCCAGGTGCTCTACCAACCTGGAACAATGTAATGTTGTTACTTTCTAAGAATGCCTGCAGAACTTGCTCTGATAAGGATGCTGGGCAATTCTAAGAGCAGCTGTTATTCACAGTGCTACAGCAGAAATTCTGGAAAGGGAAATTCTTTAAAAACACAATGGTCTGGTCACTGTGTTTTTCTGACACCTCTACAGGAAGAGCTTCATATTTTCTAATCAAGGCCCAACATGATGCTCAGCTCTGCACTGCTGAGCCCATCCAGAGCACCCTGTGAGGGGCCTCCAGCCAGTCCCAGAGGTGCTGCTCCCTCACTGAGCCACACAGGGCAGGATCCTACAGACAGAGCTGCCTCAGCATGGAGAGGACAGGACCTGCAATGCAGCCTCTCAAGAAAGCCATTCACTATATCTAATACAGATACCTAAAACTCAGGAATTACAAGCTTATACTTTAACAAAACCTTCTCTCAATTAAACAAGTTCAATTCACTAAGTTCACTACGACGAAAAACTTACGATGGCAACAGTGTCTTAGAAAGCTGCTGAACCATCAGAAGGATGTGAAGATACCTTTTTCACCATTACAGCAAACTTTTACTTGTAACTTTACCTTTCTACAACATCCTCTCCATTCCAGCAGGTTGAGCTGTCTCTCATCACCAGGTCTCCATCACAAAGCCTTTCTGCTATAGAGGCATAAAAGGTTCGGGACCGCTTCATGTAATTGATGAACTCTCTGTAACGTAGGAAGAACACATTTAACAACACAACAGTAAACTCAGCAGCTAAACCCCCTGCCAGCCTAACCTTCCACCAGAGCAAGACTTTAGAAAATAAGTAATCTGAGTAATTTCTATTTCTAGTGTATTTCTACTCCTTATAAATCATCCAGTTTTAATTAGTCCAGTGTCAATACACATAAATACACACATAAGGGGATGCTTTTAACACATTGTGTTAACAGGTCTCTCACAAAATTTGAAAAAGGCTACACCTATTCTTTATAAACAGATTAAAAAACATTGAGAAAACATCATCATTAAAGGCATAGCCAGTACAGACAGTATATTTCTGATGACTGTTTATGGAAAATTGCCTTGAGGGTAAATTGCTGCCTCTTTTATAATCTGATTATACCTCTAATATATACCTGGCTGAGGTAGCCATAAAAACAAACTAACAAAGCAAGTGTTAATTCAGCACACAACAGAGTATTTCAGAATGAGAAATCACCCTACTCCACTGCTTTAGAAGCTCCTGTTTGGTATGTTAAAGATACGGAGAACATGATGCCGGACACAGACTGAGCTGGAGCTATTACAGCTCTGTGCTTGGCTCAGAACTCCCTCAGCAGCTCCACCAGGGAGGCCAAAGGACTCATTCTAGTTTCCAGTGTTTGAGCCTGGCAGGCTGTGAGGGGACACTGCACTGAAGAGGTGCCTGGGGATACAGCTGGATGGAGCTCAGCACACAACCAGTCAGGATTTATCACTCCTTAGGAGCAACAAGTGCTTTAAACAACATCAAATCCACTGGTAAATATCTATCCCTGCAAGGCTGAGGCAGTGGCCATCTCTCCCCAGAGCTATCTTTATACTTTCTCAAAAGTGCTTAACCATCTCATTTACCTTCTGTGATGAAATCCTGCTCTAGATAAATCAGTCCTAAGAAACTAACTTAGCCTAACAGAGCAGGAAAGCTGGTATTTAAAGCAAAGAAAAAAGCAGGAATTTGGGGGCTTACAAGGAGGTAATCAGCATTTCCACCTCTTGAGCACCAACTTACAAACATGAGCTCTGAGTATTTATAGAGTAGAGCCAGGTCCAGCCAGAAGGCTGCCTGACAGAACAGCCTAAGAGGATCAGTTCCAAAGGGAAACACAGATGCCAAAGATTCTACAGGTTCTAAATCAGAATCTTCTTTGAAGGAGGAAACTAGCACCCTTTTAAGAGTCTAAAGGTTGCCTTACTCAGCTCACCCCAGAGGTTTAAACTCGTCTGCATTCTCAGCAGAGTGGGGCTCTGACATTTCAAAGTAGTATTTTAGCAAATGCAGCATTCTGTGTCCAACTCTCCATCTTACTGAGTGAAAATATTTACTTTTCATTACTATAAAACTAAACACACTAGGGTAGAAAATGTAGTTTCCCAGTGCCCCACAATGTAAAAGCAGCAATCAAAAGTATGCCAGCTCCTAGATTACAGCTGGAGATGAGCTAGGTGTAAAGACAACAAAGCATGTCACCTTGTTTTCATTCTTACCGAGAGATTTTTTTCAAACTTCTTGATTTGTCATTCTTTGAAGCTTTCAGAGGCAGAGAACTGGAATAGCCCGGGGAGAATACGGATCAATCAGGAGAGGTTGGGGAGTAGGGGAGAAGCAGGAATTCAGGCAAATGAGGAAAAGAAATGAGAAACAAAAGAGAAAAGTAAAAATTATTTGAAAGAAAGGTCATCGAGCACATGCATAGGACAATATAAGAAAATAAATAAGGAGGAAAATTATCATGAGATTTTTGCAAAGTATACATGCAATCAAAAATGTCAATTCAATACTGGAAAGAAGTACAACTGAGATTGTTTGTCCCAATCATTTTCAAATAAGAGCAGAATTACAAATGCAGCGCACACAGCAGAAAGCTGAAAGTAAATTCAGTGGTACTTAAATCAACTGTAACTGATACCAAATGGAAGCACTGGAAATACATGAAGCTGTACAAGAAAACAATGGCAAACAGTTAAGAATAAGAGCCATGGGAAGGGGGATACAATCAAGTAGCATTCATGTTCTGGTACAATGAGCAATTTACAGCCTGTTAATAAATAATATAAATACAGGTATTTTTTGCTGTTCTGGGATTGCAGCACTGAAAAAACACCCAACTTTGCAAAACTGGAGATACAGGCTTTGAGGCCATATTGGAGGAAGAACTGTGGAAACAACCCTGGTGATTATTTAGTGCTCTTAACTGGGGAGAGCAAGCACCACCTTCAGCAGCCTGAGGTGCAGCTTTGCCATCACATGTTCTGGCAGCAGTTCTGGCAGGAGTGGCCACAGGACAGGAGGGGCCTGCACTGACCATCAGGTGAGTGGCACCTGCTAGCAGTAATTCCAACACAGCCACTCAAAAAGCCAAATGAAAATTTCTAACAGGGAAAATCTGGATCAGCTGAAACTTCAGCCCTGGCCAGTGGTTAACGTGCATCTGACATTAATAATCTGTTCTTACTAGCTCTTTATTACCCAAATTTTAATAAAATCATATGATGTCTGACCCAATAGATAGTTTATTTTAAATGAAATAGGTATCATTGACCTCAAGCATTCCCAAAGGAATGCCTAAGTTGTTAATTTTAAGATGTATAAAACATCTGTAAACTCACAGCATAATAAAGAAATCCCAACAAAATATAATTTCAAAACCGTCTTCCTCCAGTTAGGGACCTAATACACTACAGTTCTTTGTGAAACATATTTTATATACAGCTCTGTAACCAGTCTTTGTTTAGTGGTTTGAAATGTTCCATGGAGCAGAGATGCTAAAAGGCAGGTATTCAACTTTGCTAGGAGACCAGACCCTGACCAGAACAGCTCTTTGTGCTGAACTCAGCAATAACATTCCTATTTACTGAGATTCTGTACATGCCATTTACATTCCCTGTACCATCATATGGTTTCAATTTTCTTGTCATCTCTATTACATGTTATAGTAACCTCCACATTAAAAAATGACTACAGCAGCAATGCTGCCAGTTTCAGTTAATCCCCAACTACAATTGTGTAATGGTAAAAAAAATTAATAATCAATTTTATGCTTTCCAGTTTAATCATAGGAAATGGTTTCTTGCAAGATCGTGCAACATTTATTCAAGTTTCAGCTTCTTTCATTATTGTCCCCAACACTTAAGTGATGCATAACAAAAAATATGCAGGAATGGAATGCAGAGTAAAATAAAGAGAGATAGGAAATCTCCCAGGAACCCATTAGAGTAAGAGGAGAAAAAAAGGGTTTAACTACTGCAAAAGAGGATCCAGTTGCTCTGTGCATTTGAGGACCTTGCAGATCTTGCTGTGCAGAAGAGTGAAGGGTGAGAAGGGCTGGCTCCAGTCAGACCCTAAACACCTCCCCCTGAAGAACCATGTCTGGCCAAGGGACACCATTTAACAACCCCACTTTAAACTGCACCAGCAGCCCTGGCTCTGCACAACAGCTGAAACCAGAGGTTCTCAAACTCCTCAGAAAAGGAGTCTGATTTTTTATGTGGCCTAGCAGAGACTCAATACCTCTGGAGCAAATATCCATCTGTAGCTGTCTGGCATTGGGGTTTTAAGGGCATCTCTGAGCAGGTTGTATACAAGAGAGGAGAGCCCACTTGATTGTGGTTTCTCCTACAGATGTGCCAACCAGAGAGGTTCTTTTCTTTGAGCTCAAGAATGCTCCAACACATTAGGGAATGAGCCACAGCTTTTCTGTTCACTTGGAGAGTGTTGGCTCATTCCTTCTCTTTTTCTTTCCTTACTCTGAAAGGCTGCAGCCATGTTCCATACTCCCCTTGAATTAAAGGATCACTTGGAAGGATGTCTATTACCCAGACCAACAGACAGGCTCAGTCTGACCTTGCACCTGAACTGACAGGCAGCTGACATTATCGCTCTTCATTTCTTTAAATCACCAGAAGGAAGGGCATCACAAAAGATTGACATAATTGCTCTCATAATCTGGTTCCCCTGTAGCAGTTATCTATCACTCTAAGTGCATTTTACACAACCCACTGCAGAAATTATTTCACCCATGTATTACAGATTTTTATTACCTTAAATTGCTTTTTATTGATATTATATGTGATTAAATGATGGAGAATGAACAATGCAGTGATGCAGCCAATCACTGTGTCTTTCACTCTGTGGTTTCACAATTGTTTTCAAGAAGCAGAAGTACAAGCTTCAGGCCATGTGTTTTATAGGAAGTTGTGGAGAATAGCTTCAAATTTTCCACTTCTTACTATTTATGGCATATTTCCATCATTCATTTTTGGTGCACAGGCTCTCCACAATACCTATCAACACTGTAATTCAGTAATTTTTCATGCTAATTATATAAGCAGGGACTTAGTTTAGATTTTTTTGATAAATTAATTTTCAGTCTGCAGACCAATTCTGGCAAACTGTCTAATTTACAGTGCATTAGTTTATTTTCTTTTCCATCTACAAGTATTACATTTTGAAAAGTCAATATCCAAATAATTCTAGATGGTTAGGAAGGAGAGGAAGCAGATCCTCAGGTGAGAAAGAATGGCTGTCATGCCATGAAAGACACAAATTTGCATCTGTTTAAGAGGTCCCCTGTTTACAGGTTGGCAGCTCTGGCTTTTGGGCTGCCAGTGTTAAGCCCTAGCCAAGTCAGTGAGTTACACAGAAGATGGCCCAGGGCTCTGTGCTGTTAAAAGCCTATTTCAATAATCGTACTACAACTGTTCTTTGGACTTTTACTGCTGAACTTATTAATTTAATTTCTTTAAAGCTCTTTTTTTCTGATTTGCATGGTAAAAATTTATTAACTGCAAGCACTAGCACAAGCTGTTATGCTTTGATTTTAAATTACAAAAGGATAAAATTATCACCATCACTCAAAAAACTTCGCTTGCTGTTACTACTTTTATCTTTTAAAGCAGTGTTTGTTCCATTCATGCAAGCTGAGAATTAAATCAGAAATGGATAAAAATCTCATCTTCCCAAATGAAACTCCAGAACCCAGGCTATGGAAAAGTTAACATTGCTGTCTGTCATCCACTTATCCAACAGCCAGAGATACACATGGACTGCCTGGGTGGTTTAGATGCTGGTATTGGATAGAGGGAAGCCCAGCACGACCCCACTGACATGGCTTGTTCCAGATTAACACTGCTGTTACAGAGGGCAACGTGTCAGCCAGAAACAGGCACTGTGACTGTATGGGCAGTTTGCTTTGACATCTACTCGTGTATCATGAGTGGGATTCCAAAAGCATCCTTTCCTCCCCACTTAGAGTGTATAGAAAGCCAATTCAGGAGCTACACAAGGTAAAGTAACAGATCTCAGGAGATCTGGGAGCAGGGATACTCCTGTCTAGGCCAACAGCAGTAACTCAGCTGTAGGTGTCCCAGATGGGGCTCAGCTGAAGAACAGGAGCCAAGATGGACACAACAAGCCTAAAAAACTCCATCAGCTCTTTCTCTGTTATGTAACGAATCAAGGAGATTCCAAAGGATCTTATCACTCCTCCCCACTCCAGTGGAACCAGGAGCTGACTTGGTGTCAGGGCAATGAATCTTTCCTTTTCACCCCTTCCTCCTTCCCACTTCTGCCCCTGGATAAGCTCATGTCCTTACAGACCTGGGCAGTTACATTTTAAGTACTTAGACTCAACTGTGGAAATCAGTTTCCTCAGACTTTGTCGAGGAAAAGCTTTCACCATTTTCATGGAAAGATTCTGGAAATAACGAACACCTTGGTGTTAAGCAATGATACCTCGTCTGGTCTTTCTTGGAGAGACCCACAATGTGACACCACGAAGTCACCTGTGCAACTGCCAGGGATGGCAGTGGCTGGAGAGCACACAGGGAAGGTGGCAGAGCTGTGGCTTTGGCTTAAACACTACAGGGCAAAGAACCAGTAGTGCAGATTATGAGGCAGAGGGTTTGTTTCAAAGCAACTGCAGCCTAGGGTTACCTTCTTTTATTGTTCAGGCTGGTGTGAGCCATCATGAAGGTCTGGGTTTCAGTCACTTCCTTCACTGGCACAATATTGGCTGATGACAGGTTCCCTTCTTGCTGTTTGGGCTGTCCACACACTTTATCAACCTGTAAGAACGGGAGGGAAAGGAAAACGGGGTGTGAATGCAGAAATGCATTTACAGCCCTACAAAAGTCTGCCTGTTCCTTGCAGTCAGTGTTCAGTGCATGAGACATTGTCTGGGTGAGAGAAAGGTTAGGAAGGATTCTTCCTTCAAGGAGCTGGAAACAAATGCCTTGCAAAAGAAGGACCAAATTACAAAGCAGGGCAAGGAACACCAGAAATGGATGTTCCATCAGTCAAATCCAGCAGTCATGGATTTGTCAGTGGCTACCTGGACTACAGCACACTTGGAAACAGGCTGAAGCAGTGACTGACGAAGTATTGGCAAACCAAGCTTTTCTTTAGAAACATAACATAAAGGAGTTTCAAGGTACATGGATTTTTGTGGAACATCTGCCCCATGTATAAAGAGCAGAGTCTATCTGGAGTTTGAAGGAGCTTGTAATCAGAAGATAACCAATTCTTCCAGCCTTTAACCAGGCCATGTAACATCACTCAGTCCTCACTGCCCTTCCCGACGCCTCTCATCAGGGATTTAGTATCAGTCCAGGAGAAAGCAAGCTTGTGTTTATCCTTTATGCACTGTGAATCTGACACTGCTCGTGTATCCTGACATGTTTATTTGCTGTAACAGCTGTAAGTGACAATAGTAAGACAAGTCTCTTCCTTTTCTAATCCACAAATGAGTAACCAGTTATGTTTTACCTACACTTAAATCCCCAAGCAAACACGAAGAGACCACAAAGGAAATCCTACTGTGGGCATGGTGCTACCAGTGACCTGAATCACACAGAATCCATCATCCCACACTGCGCTGGATTTGGTATCTCTTCTTCAATCGTCCACAGTAACCAGGGTGAGATGGAATCTTACTGCTCTGTGCACTTTCCTGCATCTTTAGAACCCTTACGAGTCTGCTGAAGACTCTGCCCACAGATGACTTCAGATAACTTTCTCTGTCCCTTTGCACCACTATGATGCAGGTGTCAGCACAAGCACAGGACAATTTTCTCTGCCTTAGCCATTTCCTCCGGGAAAACCACTACTATGTGAAGCTAAGACATTCTCCTCTGAAAAAACAGCAAACTGAATGTGGAAAATTGGAAGCTCTATAGGCATGACAGTTACTGTCAGCTTTAGTTATATGAGCTACAGCCCAATGCAGTATAATATGCTGTGAAGAACCTAAAACTGCAGCAATTGAATGGGAACATACTGGATTAATCCTGACACATCTCCAGCAGCCAGGGTGGGAGCCAGCTGCCTCACTCAACACCACGCACTGTGTATATTGTTCTGGTCTCACCAGGGGCTAGCACAGCACGGTTCTAAAATACAACTTTGTGAAATAAAATAGTCTATTTCAGTCCCTTCTAAACTTCTGAAAAGAAAAAAACCCACTCTATGCAAATGAAAATATCAAACAAAAAAAGCCTTTTGAACCCTCTAGAGCTGGACAGAGGGTACAACACAACTGGACCACATTCCTGGACAGGATGCTTTCTCCCCTCCATCCCAGGCTTTCCAGGTCTCCTACAGCACAAAGACCTGAATTTCCAGCACAGGTCTCTGCAAAATCCATCTTAGATTACATCATGTCACTGAAGTTCATGTTTTCAAATTACATACACCTCAAATCATGTCACTATGCATTTGAGACAGTTTTTACCAACTAAAATCAGAGTGGTTCACAAAAGCAATGTTGTTTTCATACACATAAGTGATGAAGAACACCCAAGTTTTTTGTTTTTCCTGAAAGAAGATTCAAAGATATTTAAGTCATTGTTTTTGTTGTGAATCAACAGTTTAAGCATCCAACTGAAAAAAACAACTTTGTTTTGATTTGAATCTTTGATACTATAGAAATGACTCTTTAGATTGCCCAGGTTTCAGTGTTTTCTATGCCAAACCTATGCTTCAGGGCTCTTTTTTTAAGCAGTAATAACAGTTTCCTGCATATCAAACAAAACCACACTATTTGAAGGAAAAATTTTTCTCAGTGGAAAATTTTAACCAGTTCTAGTCCATTAAGAATAAAGTAATTTGTTACATAAAAGGGCAAATCAATCTTTTTTGTCACACAGGCTTTCAGTGCCTTTCTTCTCAGTCCAGCTCCCCCATCTGGTCCCAGGCCAGGCAGTCCCAGCAGCCCCAGGCTGGCCACTCATCACCTCTTCTACTCAAACCCCTTCCCACAGGACATTCCCTCAAAGTTAGCAGGGATCACCAGCTTCTCTTCATTCCCAACCTCTTTTGGGCATGCAAGGATGGAGGATTTCAGCCCACCACTGCTCCTGCAGCACATCCAGATGGTTTGAAAACTTAATTCCATGAATTTGGGTGTACCCTACACCTTTGGATGCAGAGACTAAATAAACTCCCTCCCAGGAGACTCCCATGACTCTTGAGTTATTCCTGTTTGGCGTATTCATTTCAGATTTTGAATGAGTCAAACAGAAACCTGACTTTCAGATTTTCATGTGGACTCATTTTCACACCTCTCCGACACGTGTATTTTTCTGCAAAATAAAACACCAGAAAAGCCTGAATTTTGCTAGCTAATTTGAGCAGTCACAAAGCTGATGGCACAAATGAGAACAACTCATATATTAAAAACCACCTAACTTTCCAGATGGGACATTTATGAAAAATAAGATAATGTTATGTGAACTGAAAAGCATGAGGCATGCCATAAAAAAGCCAAAAAAGGTGTTTTCTGGAACTGCAGTACCTGGAATCTACAAGTTCCCTGGGTGTTAACAACAGTGAGGGACACAGAGTTTCCCTCCCATCCTAAGGGCACCGGACAACTTCACTGTCACTTTCACCCAGAGATCGTGAATCAATCCTCACCACCCACAGGAGAAACAGTGCACCTGGAAATGGTGACTGGAATCTTAAAGCTCTTACCCTAATTTCAAGGTCTAGTACTCTGAATAATCAGGAATCAACATAAAGAATGACTGAGCCCAGTTCTTTGATTTTTAAACCCAAAATAAGTCTGCCACTCTTAAATTACAAACTGACAGAAAATCATCCTTTGTTAATGGTAAGACCCTAAGCCTAAGGTCTTCCTGCTTGTCTCTGCCATGATATTGAAGCAAGTCTGTCTTCCACCAGCGAACATCTACAGCTGAAAACTGGTATTCCCCATACCTTGTTATCTTCTGAATAATCAATCATGTTTCATAATTCTGACATTTTTATTCATATTAAAGCTTTTTTTTATACATCGATGATTCCTCTTAAATATCTGTTTTTCTAGCCATAGCTACATTTTTTTCTGCTGTGAACTTTTCATGGTAATGAAGTACAGAATCATATATATACACATTTTTTGACCTCTTACTATTTGTTATTAAAAAGAGTGACTATTTACAATTATTACAGAGGCTTAACAAAATAAATCGAAAAATTCTCGTCCTGAATCTTTTTGAACTCTAACAGCTTGAGTAACCTTAAACATTGAGGTCATATTTAATATATTTGATATAATCAAACATGGGAAAAATGTCATGCCCTTCTGGATACCAAGAGAATCTTATCTCTCTAAAGCAGAAGACCTTTTCACTAGATCGGAACAGTCATTTTCTCTGATTTTGTAATGGGAAGATTAGTGTTTTAAAATACAAGATTTTTCCACTGATTGGGTTTTGAGTTATTATTAAAACACTGACACATTTGCCTGCAGGTTTCTGTCCACCAATGTGTCCCCAACCCAAGCCAGCTCTGTAAAACATCTCTGACAAATTGCATCCCCCAGCCCCCATTCCACTCCATTTCCCAATTGCTGTGCCTTGCAAGTGCCACAAACACTCTTCAAAGCAGAACTGGAGTTTGCTCCAGTTCAGGTTCCAGCTGCCAAGTTTGAAGTGAAGTGAGGGAAGCAAAAAAACACTGAAATATGGGGAAATCAGGCTTGAGTTTTCAGACTTGCATGTTCACCAGGAGGTCTCACTTCCTCAGGGTCAGACATATCCTTGTATCATTTGATTACCCACGGTGAAAGAAACCAACCAGTAGCATTGGTCATTTTATGCTGTCCAAGCATCAACCAGAGTTTATGATGGAAACACAGAATCCTCTCCTTGGGATGGCTGTCATCTGCTACTAGAGTATTACTGTAAAACATTAATTTCCAGTGCTCAAAAGCTGAGTGGGAGCCCATATGATAAAATGCAAGTCAGGGCTCATGGCTCATTGCCACTGCCTTTATCTTACTGAACAAAGTCAGACAAGAGAGCAAATAACCTCTGACTTTGCCTTCTTTTAAATATTCTCTCCCTATGGAATATGTTTTCTATTATGAGCATTTTGCTGGTAGCAGAGTTGAGCAATCCATAACAAACTAAGGGATTATTAGTTCATTTTCCTACAGGAATATGTTGGCTTTCACTTGGGATGGGAGCATTCTCTTCTCTCTCATCTTGAATCTACTGAATAGTTCAATTTAAATTAATTTCCTACAAATCTTCTGAAATCTGGCAGCTAGAGAAGTTGACCCTTACTAGATAGTAGTGATTCCTCCAAGGAGAATGGCATTATGAATTCTTCAGGGGCAGAAAAACCTTCTGTCAGACTTCACACTTGGACATCAAAGAATTCAGCCACAGAATTTAAATCCATAAAAAATACAGTTCTGTGTGTTCTGTCTAGGGCAGAAGAGATCCTTTCAGGTAACAACACTGGGCAAGGGAGAGGTCAAATTCTGCAGCAGTTATCCAAATGAATCAAATTCTACAAGACCTTATCCCAGATAAAAGTACAGATTATGAGAATTTGGAGCCTTATTCTATAACACCATTAAGAAAGAGTGGTGAGATAACCTGTCCACAAAGCTGCATCTAAATGCACATGCACAGCCTTTGTTCACAGGGAGAATAGTCAAGAATTCCTGGAAAAATGTAAAATAAAGAAATACCTTACATGACATCAGGCATTTCAAGAATTCTACACAGTTTGTATCTAACAAATGTTTACCATAAATTACATTGCTGTTATTTTCTGCTCTCACTGGCTTTTAAAATTGCATATACTGGTCAGTGTATCAAACTATCCACAGTGCACCTCTACATCCACAATCTTTTAAGCACACATAAGTCAGTAACTTTGTCTATTTTTTTAGAATTTTTTCAAAACCTTTTTGTTCTAACTGTATATATATTTATCCAGCTGAAAAGAGAAGCGGTGATTATTTACAAAGCCAAAACAAAATACCAGCAACACCTGAGAGGTCAAATGGTATCTCCCCTTCTCCTCCACAATCCCCCCTAGATTCAGGACTAATCTTCCCTGGCCTTTGTTACTTGTGACATTTGTCTTTAGATATTGAAAGCCTACAAAGGTTAAGCTAAATTTTGTAATTAATTACAATAATCTAGTATTAAAAGAAAATTCCACTAGGAGTCAATCCAAGTGAGCCACTTTAAGAGCTCTCAGAAAAATGAGGTGACTTTAAAGATAACATAACAAAATCAATTAAAAGGTTTTATTCAAATTTCCCTTTAATCACTTTTCAAATTACTTAAAGTATATCAAAATGGTATTGCCTGTTACTATGTTTACTCTTTATACCCATTCCTAAGGGAAAGCAATTATCCAAATATTCCTGGAATTTCTTTTATCACTGCAAGCTTAAAATGTAACAAAGAAAAACCCTTCACAGTTTGTTCTTCAAAAGTTCAGAGTTACCAAGTACAAAAAGTAGCAGAGAGAAGTTGTACAAATACACACACATGCACATGTACATAAAGTAAGGAAATCCTTTTAGGGCTGCCCCAGTGGTGCACAGAGTGCACCCAAACATTGGCAGCAATCCCTGCTGATGGTCCTTGGCACAGACTGGCTCCCACTGGCACCAGCACCTCCACTGGGGACATTCCTTGGCCCCCTGCAAGCCACAGCAGCCCAATGTCAGCATGAGGGTTCAGCTGGGCTACCCAGGCTCACTGTGAGCTGGCCCAGCCAGAGAGCTGCAGGGCAGGGCTGACAGGCAGGAGGGATCACACCCATGGTTCAGGCAGTTCACCAGCTGCCAACTCCAAAAATTAGCATCTTTCCTTAGGCTCAGGTACCTCCCTACACACCTTTAGCCAAAACCGAGCGTGTCACCCTTCTAGTCCCTACAGGTAAGCCATGTTCTTCTCCAATTAATTTTAGCCATATTGAGGCATACATGACTTGCTGATGATGCCCAAGAGCTCCCCAAGACAAGATCTCTCTCCAGTACCCTTTTCACTAAATATAGCCAGTTTGATCACCATCCCAGCACAGTCAGTCCCCTTTGTTTCAGCTGCCCAGCAGCAGAATTCACAGGATGGCCCAGTGCCATAAGGGACCAACACAACCGGGAGGTTACTGAAAGAGGGGGTGTTTCTCCCTATAAACAGCACCTCCTTTTGGTATGGCCAAAGACAACTGGGTAGGAAAGACCATTAGTCTGACCCATCTGGAGACTCATGTTCCTCTACACATTCTTATTGCAATCATAATTACACCAAAATTGCAGGAATTACGATTTTAAATAACTGGCTGAGTTGACTGCAGACACTCATTTTTCATATATGAAAAAGTAATAATTTGCAGTGAATTACTAGGAACCTGAGCCAGATTTGATCCATGGACAACTCAGTCACATAGTTCTCTGAACATGCAATTCAGCTTCATTTTCAGATTAACACACTTTTGTAGGTGGCCATCACCACTCAGGTATTCAGGCACAAGCCCAGACACACAAAACAAACATCCTAAAAGGCCTTTTGGTACAACAGACAGCTCAGTGAAGTGTTTTGTCTCCAGGCTTTCTATAATGCAAGCAGAACTGCTTCTTAGCAGTTTTCATGTGGCTAGCATTATACAGAATATCCAAAAGAAGACAATAAACAGCAACACAGAGCAAAATCTATTTTTGCTCACTTCATGACTTACAGTGATTTGGTGTCTGTAAAACAGTACATTACTTAGATATTTAATCATGCAAATAGGCTACATAACTTTGTACTAGAGGCTCTCAGACAATCTGAAATGCCTCTCAAAACCAGTGTGTGTTCTGTGTGGGTCCCTCTTCCTCTGCAGGGTGCTTGGAAGTTGCATGAGCTGGGACAAGCCCCAGAGTGGTGAAGGGACAAGCAGAATGTCCACACAGAAGAGAAATGTCCTCAGACTCACAGGTCTGACAGCTCCTGGACAAAATCTCCCTTTTCTCTGCAGGTAGAGACAGCCTAAGAACCAAGTGTCAGGAAGATAAATGGGGGAAGCATTCCCCTAAGTAAAAGAGTTTACTCCAAATCTCTTGAGATAAACTGCTTCTGTTACTTTAAACTGACATCTGAGTATGTTCAGGGGATAATTAAATATGTTATACATATAAAAAATGTGTCATTACATATATACATATGCATCAAAGAGGGAAAAGAGCATCCCTCATAGGGACGGCTGATGGTGCAAATGGAAACCAGATTTTAAGATACATGAAGTCATACCTATCCTATATATTTATAAGAGCACTTACAAATCAACCCTGAAAACATCTGCCAAAGATAGCAATCAAGAGCAGAAAAAAAAATCAATTTTCAGCAAAAAATTTTAAATCCTTCTATGATTATTTTTTTCTGTTCATCATTACTGCAAGCATTTCATTGGATAGGCAAAATGCCTGAGCTTTCTCCTCAAATAACATCATGAATGTTACCTAACAAAAATATGTAGGAAGTCAGAAGGTCATTAAATTTTTACATTATCCTATTAGACGAAATAATGCTGTAAGTTCATGCAGTCATTAAATAAACATGTCAAAAATAATGTCAAGACCTGCAGAGAAAGAATAACCTTCCATTTTGCATTTAACAAACATAATAATTAGAAAAGACTGATAAACACATTCAATTCTTCTTTTTTCATGAGATATATAATTTCAATTATGGTTTGCTGACATTTGCTGTCAAAATAAATATATTTTCGCATGCCTTTTTTTCTGAACACAAATAAGTAACTTTAGATGACTCTGAAGATTTGAGTAACTATCCAAGGCCTGTAGCAATAGTAGGCAGCACAATTATCAGGCCAGCAGCAGCCACCCTTTACCACCCTTTTAAAAAATATTTAGAAGACGTTTTTCCCACTGAGACAAGTACATTACATTTATCAGCAAACTGTCAGACTTCTCCCCTGTCTCCCAAGGAAATCCCTCCTTGGGCAGTAGAGATGTTTTGCTTATAATGGGTACCAAAACAGCCACTTTTTTTGCTCCTTTACCTTAGGACCTCAGGTAGGTTCACTAGCAAAGAGGACTGGGACCCTACACAAGTTAAAACCTGGAGCCTCCCCTGGGGACCTGAATTATCACATCTCCTGGACCTCACCTGTATCACCAGGCTTTGATTTCTGAGCACATGTGGCAGGCAGACTCACCTTGCACACGTGGGGAAAGGATGGATGCTTTGAGCATTCACTACAGTGATTAATTAAAATGGGGATCTATTTGGACTATTAAACCAGTCATGTCATTTCACTGGCTGAGCAGTTCTGCAGCTGAAACCTGTGAAGATACCAAATCTGCAAGTTTAAGTGCAAAGCTCAGATCAGACCTTTGAGACTGTACCTTTGAATATCAGGACAGAGATCTTTCTAGCAAGACAACAACTTATTTACTAGTAAGGGCATCTTGTTTTCAACTTAAAGAGTCAAGAGCTAATTGATAAATAAAGGAAACACAGTCCCAAGAAAACTCTGTCTGAGACTGCCTGCTCTGCAGAATTCATTCTGGCTCTGCTCAGGTACTGGAATGGCCCCATTATGGCAGATCTGTGTTAGAGCACAGCAACAGCCTGAAAACAAGGAATAAAGATGCTTAGAACAGCATCCAAGACCACGACTCCTCATTTATGGTTGTCAGGCCTTTTTAATTCTAAACTTTATTTCTGATCCATGCTTTCTTAAAACAAAATCAACAGAAGGATTTACTTTAAACCATTATATATATTTTTCTGTATAGCCAAGGAGTTTTGCCATTATTCACAAGCCTAGGAATGATTTCCTCACTGATGTCGCACTGAAATTTCTGAGATGTGTTCATGTACCTCTCTGAACTTTTTCTGATGTAGTTCTGCAATAAGTGCAAACAAATAATAGCCTTTCTTTCAACTTGAGATTCCCCAGACTTTGTATACAATCTCAAAAAACATGAAGGAAATCAGACAGGGTGTTTTTGAGCTGGAGGGTAGTGAAAACTTAACATTTTTACTTTTAGAAACACATCATAATCCAAAGTAAGTCTCCTTTTACAACAGAGTCTTACTTAAAGAGAGACAAATTTAAGAAGGGACATAGAGTATAGTCAACAGTAAGTTACAGTCACTCCACCAACTGTAATTGCATTCATTTCCCAAAAACCTTTTGCTAGTAACTGACTGGAAAAGAGTTACAAGCTCTGACTACAGGCAGAATTAATGTCAGCAGTGTTGTCAAGAATCAATCATGCTTTATCAACCATGCAGTAAAGCAGCACATTAGACATCATATCATATCAAAAGCAGCACGGTGAACATGTGTGAAACTTCACAGCCCACTGAATGCATATGGAAAACTGACAGAAAATCTGGATTCTCAGCACAGAACCTGAATTTGCATGGAAAAGATGTCCCAAAAGGGCATTGGATTGGGGATCAGAAAATTTTAACTGAGCCAGCCCTACAGGTGAAGGGTAGTGGTAGCCCAGAGTTAAAATACTGTGATGATCTTCCCTTCTATTCAGCACTGGCAGGGCTGTGTCCTGTTCTGAGCACTGCACGACCCTGTTTGAGCATGGGGGTTGGACTAGATGACATTCCAAAGGGCATTTAAGAGCAGGAAATTTAAAAACTGGATGTTCCTGCTGGAGATGTGGATCCTCAACTGCAGCACAAGAAATGTCAGAAAGGGACCCAAACCAAGCAAACACCCAAAGCAGAAGACAACAAAAGGTACATAATCATCAACAAACCTCTACATTTTCTCTCATGTTTATGTACTTTACTAAAGATTCATCTCACCCCTGTTGAAGTCAACAATGGAAGATTAAGACTCAGTGCTTTTGTTTCCCACCTCTAGAAGTTACACAGGGCTTCCCTTCCTTACAGCACACTGACTGCTTAAGCCACTGCAACATGATAAAATGCAAGATAAAAACTGGAGGCAAGAGAACTCCCAAGGCCGATGGGCATTCGGTGTAGTCAAACTGCTATTGTTCAACACCTGTTCTAAGCATTTCCAAAGAGAAGAAAAATATATTTGAATTTTAGAAGGGAAAATAACTCAGTTCAATTCAGACAGAAAAAAAAATTAAGCAAAGAACTATCTAAAAGCACAGTAAAAGTTCCCTGCCAAAACTTGCCTGCCTAGCAAACACCAGTGTAGCATTCCCAGGACAATTACATGCTCCATGAGACCACTATGCTTCTGGGAAGCCATCTGTTCACTTCCAGTCTTGCGTAGCATTTATCAACACTGCACCCTTCCCATCTTACAGTCACTCCATGGCAGGCAGTACCTTTGTATTTTTATCCCCATTTCTCAGACAAGGAGGCTAAAGCAGCGAGATTAACAAATCTGAGAAAAAAAAACACGTAGGCAGGCTTGGAACTGACCAACTCCTGACAACCAATTTACTTCTTTGACAATTAAATCACATTCTGAGGTCCAAAGCCTTGGCAAACTGCCTGCATGTTTAGGTACTTGCCTGTCTCTAACTTGTGGATTTGGGCTACAGATCTCAAGAGCATGGTCTCACAAACATCCCACTGGGTCCAGGGCTGCCCTGCAGACCCGAATGCACAGATAATGCAGGCATGATGCATCCAGTTAATGTCCAAGACCACCCAGCAGCCCAGCATAGCAACAGGAGTTGGCAGTCACCACTGCAACCCAACTTATTGTTTAAGGCTGTAATTAAACTGCCCTGAATACACGAACTTGTTTCATTCACTGTTTTACTTGCCCAAAACAGAAACTGGAAGCAGCTGATTTCAGCTACATGGTCTGTGCTCATCTGCTTTTCAAAACATGCACCAAATTTTTTCATTAGTAACATCTATTTCTTTACTTCCTTCAGTGCAGCAGAAAGGAGCTTAATTTCCCTTTTTCTCCAGCCAGAAGAAAGCACTACTGGCTCAAACTGACGCTAAATTAAGCCGCTGGTCCTTTCAGTACATGTGCCAAGAGACACTGCCCTCAAAAAGCTGGCCCACAACAACGTAAAATGAAGGAAAAGGAAAAAGTAATGTAGTGTTTAGGGGGCTTAGTTTGAAGCCCATCTCTGTGGCCAGCAAGCTGCACTTGTGGTCGGGTGGCAGCAGGTCCTGTCTGGGACACAGAGCTGCAGGTCACACACCCCGGGCTGCCCTGCACCTCAGACGTGCACAGCACACTGCTCCCACTGCTGCACCCACTCCACTCACACAGCTCTAACAGGGCCTGCAACTTCTTTAGTAACTTCCCTGTGAACTGACAATTTTGGAGAGCCCTAGCCTTGCCTTCTTTACAGCATCCTCAGTGGCAAATCCAACTAAATGGTCATTTGCAGATGCTTACTGCAAACCAGCAGGGCAGTTATTCCATCCTCATAGCCTGCTGCCCACAGCTCACCCAGCTTCCATCCTTTGACCTCCTCATTTAAGTAGGATGATGATAAAAATTACTTAAAAGGATCCAGCAAGGTTTTGATCTTGCAGATCCTGGGGTACATTCTCCCAAATGTAGCCAATGAATCAGCCAAAAGTTCAATTTTCAGCATCTACTGGGATAGAACTGAAAGTCTTGTTTAGGAGCAAGTTCTTGAAGCAAGAGCATGGTAGACCAATGAGAATAAAAGTCATCATCTGGTTGCAGAAAAAAGTTAAAGCTGGGGAATATACACATACCTGGGGTCAATTAATTACCACATAATCTACCAGAGTTACAGCTTCATTTTCAATTTTAGACTTTTGCAAGGAAATATGATTAGATATGGGCAAGACACTTACTTGTAAAATCTTGTACACTTGGGGCCCAGTTTGGCCCGGTGTTGTGCTAATTGGAACTGGTTATTAAAATATGCTGAAAGCATCTTAAGAGTCCTGTAAACAGGACCACTTTCACTATTCAGTATGCATACAAGATAAATAGAATAACAACTAGACTACAGCAACCAGCTCACTCAAACCCTTAAGCCACAGTTTATCAAACACCAGCAAACAGCAGGCTGCTATTTGTTTCCCTAAGCAAAAACTGTTAAAAACTGTTATTCCCACTTTTTTCTGGTTGGTAAGAATTGACATGACAAAACTTGTCACCATAACGAGACAGAGGAAGAGGACTGAACAATAATGGAGAGAAAACTCTCTCCTGAATTCAGGGGGTTTCAGTGTATCCTGGAGCCCAGATCTCAGATGTCTTGGGTTGAGATTATTTAATGTAAGAAATATAATTTGGGATAGGAGGGCAGTGCTTTGAAGCAAACACCTTTTGCTGCCTTTATATAAAGTTGTCTGCCTGGTCACTGCCACTCTGAACTACCCTGCAGCACAGAACACTTGATGAGAAGCAAAGTTGGGCTCAAGTGCTTGTTGGAGTGGGTGAAGCACGTGCTGAGGACAGTTGTCCACAGGGTGCAACAACCTCCTAGGAAAAGAACCAGACACAAAGGGCTACTCTCATTTATACTGTGGCCTTCCTGCTGCTTTGATCAGCTGCTGAAAAGATCTGTATACACAACTTTCGTAGGACAAAACTTTTTAGAAAGGCAATAGCATGAATAGGAATCAAGACCAAAACTCATTTATTTTCATAACCAGTGAAAAATAAAAAATTAAAATCTCAGCAACCTAATAAAGCACATGAAAGGTTAAAAAGTAAACCTGGCTTGTTACTAAAACAGGTTTTAATACAGGATGCCTGTAATAATGAAAAAGGGTAAATGAAAAGCATGCTGATTCCTGTTATTCTTTGAGTTAGACCATGCCCTTGGGTAGTATACGAAACCCCAGAAATGCAAAATATGAAAGTAATAAACATACAATTGCTCAGAACTTGATAATGATCTCTGTGAAACAAAATCTGAGGATTTTTGGTAGGCTTTGATGATTCTGAAGATGGAATTAAGCTGAATGTATTTTAAATTAAACCTAAAATAAAAACAGCTGCTGGAAAACATGCATGACCAAATTCCTCATCTGAACATGTGCTGCTTTTGGCGATTTTCTTTTAGATTTTAAAACTTCACTGGCATTCAGTATATTCAACTCCAGTATGAAGCAAAGTACAGTAGCTACTGCTGGCATTTAGTTAAGCCAATTTAATTTTATAGATGTTTGCCTGACAACTCAGAACCACTGCTACTTCCATTGGTGAAGGATTATACCACCAAATAAATTTATTCACTCTGGTAGCTGCAATTCTATATGCAACAGGGCCTAAGAGAAATACATGCATCGTTAAGGTTCATGAAGTTCCCCTTCCTGCTCTGATGGCAACCCTCAAAGCCAAATAATCATATGGAAAAAAGACAGACTGCTAATTAATTTCCCTAAGAGTTAATCTGAATAAAAAAAGACAGATTCCTAAGAGAATTTTCCTGTATGAAAAGGATTTGTCCCATTAAAGAAATATATTTTTTCTGCTTGAGAAACAGGGGAACAATACAGGAGAAAGTGACACAGGAGAAGAAATTACTTTTATTACTGATACACATGAAAAAGACTTATTCTAGCACAGCAGGCCAGAGGGCAAAATTAACAAGATGTATAGAATTCACTTCCACTTGTGACTGAATTACCAAACAAAAGATATCCACATCACAGTGGAAATGCCCTAATCAAATAAACTTTGAAATACCATTTATTTGGAAATCTGAACCTCTATTCCCAAAACTACCAGATTCCGTGGAAATTCAAGAGGGATACAAAACACAGAGCATTCTGCAGCACTGTGAATTGAATAAGCTTTCATACTTGCCATGCTTGTGTTGATAAAACTATAAACCACGTATATGTGTTGTTTCCTTTGTACTCGGCAGGAAGACAGCAAAAATTTGAGCAATTAATTTCACAGTGGCCAAAAAGCAGTTGTCTGTCCCCTATTCATTTACCTTTAAAACCTGGATATCTTAAAAAAATGAACCCACATCCTAAAAAAGCCATTCCTATGAAAACCTTTCTCACTCTGTTTTAATCTCCCTGTAGCATCTGCATGTCTAAAGAAAACACTTCAGAGTGAAAAGACAGATGTCTTCTTTAGCCTAAAATCTGAAAGCCTATAACCATTGCTAAAATAAGGCAATATTAACTATACCTAAACACCAGAAGATCATTTTTAGAATCTATCCATAAATCTGAAATGCCGTCAAATGGAGACAGTAGGAAAAGATTTCCATGCATTCTGGGGAAAAATCGAAACCAAACCCCAACACAGTCCCCATGCTGCACTCCTGAAAATGCCTCCCAGCACAAAGATAAGCTTTCATTGTTTTTTGCAAGGAATAATTCTCAAGGGTTTCGTGTAACCAAGTTATGCATAAAGTTGTCCGTGACAGCCATGGCACACAGACGACAAGAGAGGAAATGGAGCTTTATTTGCTCATAATCCTCAGGAGTGAATACTGCAGCTCCAACAGCTGCCTGCCTCCTCAAAATCCCAGTGCCTTCACCTAATTTGGCTACAGGAGTTGGGATTGATGCAACTCCAGAATTTCAGATTACTCTTTTATGACCCATTAAGCATTAGTTTCACTCCTCAACCTTCCCTCTGACACCCTGACTTGCTGAAGGACTTGCTGGCCTCGGACTGCCCTACTGTCCTTCCATAAGGAAACACAAAAAAGTGGGAACTGGAAGGCTGGAGTGATGGTTTTAGAAGGAACAGGGCCTTGCTGAATAATATTTAGCAGCACCCAGGCTCTTATATGGGTGCCCTGTGATGGTGGTGAAAATATTCCCTCCCTGCAACTCACAACAAGATCCAGTTTTTCAGACGTGCAGGACAGCACTGCTTTCACCACACAGGGCAAAATCTTCATGCAGCAAAGCACCAGAGCTCACTCCCAATCACGGCAGCAACATTTGACAGACACAAGCTCCCCCTCCAACCTTTGCAACCACATGGAGATCAAAAAGCTCACGTGAAATGTCACAGAAAATCCTCTCACCTTTGTCATTTTCTCCAGGTTTTTCCATAGTTTGTTATGGACGTTTTACTCATATCAGTATCAGAATCTACCTACTAAATAAAATCTAAATAATGTCAAGGTCATCAAGAATCTGACCTTGGAATCAAAAGATTGCAAATTTTGTTAAAGCAGCAAGCAAGACAATTTCCAGTAAGAAAAATGTGCAAGAGCACAATACCAACCACGTCAGCATGTTTTATTAGAAACGTTATGTTTTCCTTGACAAAAGAAGATGAAAAATTGCAGAAAATTAAAATTATTAGTTCTGATTTTTAAATATAAGAGGGGCTTGTTTTCTCTTAAAATATCTTCACATTCAAAAAGCTTCAGTGGCCTCAAGTAAATGGACATAACGTCTATTTTGCACAAGCGAATTTAGAAAAGTCACATAAACATCAAACTGATCAGTTACACAAAAATATGTATGTTTCACATCACATCACCAAAGTATCCCAGAAAACACCTCCACCATGGCTCCTACCACTGGGATTCACCATACTTCACTCTTGATTCATTACCTGGAGCAGAACTGGGACCTAATTTAAGTTTCAAAGGTGTAAATAACATTACACCAATCTCCAAATTTGTACTTAAATGCAATACGTACACTTTGGCCATACCATCATCACTGTCACACTTGAGTCTTACTGCTTTCTTTGGATGATGTGTTTGAAACAGATCAAAATAATTTCATTTAACCAAAATTTTTACATCTCCACTTTTAGTAAACTCTATGAATATGATCTTGCCCATGTTCAGTGTATTTCGAGAGCTTCTGTATTTACACTGAAGTAGTGAACAAGTTACTGTGACAACCTTTATTTGGATATTCCCAGTCCATAATTTTGAATGTGGATGGCACTGTAACTCAATGCTTTGTGTCAAAAGAATGCAAAGTGCACACTCATAACAAGCAAATGAGCTGAAATACAAAAATGTGCTAGATACGATGGCTTGGAAGCTGAAGAAACTTTCAGGCACTGAAAAAGCACAGGAATAAAAAGGGACTATTTTGCTATGCAAACCTCAGTATTTTTTTCCTCCACAGAATATTAGGTCCCTAAGTAATTCACAATTAATAGGCCTGCTCTTGACAGAAAATGTGTATCTTGTTAAAGGAAGAGAAGTTACTTTTACTCAAAAAGATTTAAGAGTTTCCGTAAGCTGTAAGTGGCATAAGCACTTCTTCAGAGAGGTACTTCTCCTCAGAGGTATAATCTTACTCTTTTCAACAGGGGCCTGTTCAAAGAATTCATTTGTGAAAGGATAATCTTCTGCAGTTTGAACTTTCTCACCAAGCTGCCTGCTCATTGCTATGCGGTGTGGGAGGTAAGTCTGCTTGCAATGCCAGCCATGTCTATCGAATCAGAACTAACCTTTTGTCCCACTTATTTTCTCTGCAACTTTCTGCCATCAGTAGCCACCTCAAAAAATATATACTTTTGAAGCCTTGTTGCCTGTTAGGTAACAACACTTCCAAGCTGGTTCAAAATAAGAAAGTTTCATGGTTTTGTGGAAAGCCAATACGGACTTTCTGCAGAACACAGGAATGTCTGGCCTTAAGTTTGTCACCTCCACTTTGTGAATGCTCATCAGTGCAAAAATAAAGGGAATGTCATCTCATACTCCAACACCAACTTATACTAGGGTCCAAAAATTAAAAACCAGAAGACTGATTCCCATTACTTATCAATACTAACAGAATAGCAAGATTAAGACAGCAAATCGGTTTCAGAAAGAAGAAAGGTCATAATAACAATCAGCACTTGTGATACATATAAACACACTAAGAAGATCAAAAAAAGATTGATGACTACAGTACTCACTTCACTTTACAGAAAAGAAATATTCTGAAGGAATAAGTACCTGTAACTTACACCACACACACAAAATTAGTGCTTGCTCACTAAACATCATAAATGCATATAAAACTATAAACACACACAAAAGTACCCTGCAATGCAAAAAACCAACCCACGGTTGAAGGAAAAGCACACAAAACCAGAAAGCATGTAAAATTAGAAAACCTTATTAAGCAGACACTGGTGATGTATCAAGAATGCAGCTTTATCACAATCTTAAACCAAAGAAAAAAAAATACATGATAAAATTATAAATGTTTATGGTTTCTCTTTTCATTCAATGCTGTGTATTACATTTCAAATTATTAAAAAATCATCTTGGTAAAATCATGTACTGTTGGGGTAGCACTGGGGAATCTGGTAAAAAAAAAAAAAAATCTCTTTGTTAGCCAAGCCACAAAGCATCTACAGAGCCTAATTCATCATGAAAATGCCAGGATGCCTGACAGCTGAGTGACAGATCAGCCCTCTGCTCGCTCCTGCTCCCCTTGCAGAGGAGCCCCTGTGATTCGATGTGTCTGTTCCTCCTGGACAGCACAAATCATGTGCACAGTGGCTGCAAGCAAGAGCTTAGCTCAGGAAAAAGGGGACAGACTGAGCACAAAAGCCCTCACAGGACAGCTGGGAATTTGCTGGGTGGTGGGAATTTCTTGTCGGGTGTAAGGGAGCATTTCCTCACATTTTCCTTCCTCTCCCCGGCAAGGGAGATCAGTGAGCTCTGCAGCTCTGCCCACCCCGTGCAAGGCACCAGGCTTTGGCAGCACAACCTGACACCTGCCCAGGTGCCCATTCCCAGAAACCCCAGTGCTGTCACCTGGGACCTGCATCCCACCTGGGCGGGGAGGAGCAGCCCTGGCTGGGGCACAACTGCATGAGCAACCCGAGTCCTGCTGCACATGTAGGGTCAGGGATTAGGAGTTCAGCCTTTCTAGCTGTCAGTCAGGCTGCTACTACTTGAAAACGAAGCCTGTGCTTAAGTGCTTTATGGGACTGGGGCCAGAATGCTCGGTTTCTTGCAGAAATGTTTTTATATCCATAATGTTAGCTCAATCCTTCTGCCAAGTAAACCTCTTTTCCCAGAGTTTTGTTTATTTTTCAGGATTGAGCTCAGAGAGGGCTGGGGGTTAACCTTAAGTACAATGGCCTGATTGCCATATATGTTGAAGGCACTTTATACTGAAAAGGCAGTTATAAAGTATGCTCACTTTATTAGTCCCTATCTCTGCATGGGACAAGCAAAGCAGCACAGGGATAAGTGGAAGTAGGGCTCTCGATTCAATCTGTGAAAGAACAGACAGTATATGGATGAAAAAGTAAATTAAATAATGCCAAGTACAAGTAACACAGCATTGGATCGTTTATGCTTTCAGTATGTAATTTTTCTCTATATATTTTAAAAATCTAAAACTCTAAGATGAAAGAAAAAGGAAAATAAGGGAGTACTTGGAAAAAAAACTTCAGAAGCAAACACTTGAGCAAAACCACTCAAATCACTCAAAAAGAGCAATTATTTTTCTAATCATGACCAATGTGTCGGCAAGAAATGACCCTAAAATAACCCTAAATTTTATACCCAAAGATAATCAGCTTCAAAAATCAAAGCAAGAGATAGTTTGGGTTCAAGAATTTTGTGGGAAAGCCGTCTGTATATCACATCTTCCCACCTTTCCCAGCTGGTAGCAATGGCTAGGTGGGACAAGACTGAAGAGGAGACACAGTGACCACTGAGGCCATGTGGAGGATACCCACAAGGGCAGGTGGGGAACAGAGCAGGACTGGGCTCTATCCCACACCCTCTGCAAGGCCACACAGCCTTGAAGGCTATGAAATCCAAGCAAATTTTAAAATCTTATTTTCCCTTCTGCTGCTTGAGCAAGTGTACTTCATTGGAGAAATTTTCCTCAGAAATTTAAGAAATGTGGAGAAAAAAAAAAAAAAAAAAAAACAACAGACTCAAAAATGACAAAGAATTTACTGTCTTATGGCTTGGCTCAATAAAATTTAGATGCTCAAAAGCAAAAGTGGTCATGACATCTTTGCCAGCAAACCAGTGAGGCACAGACTTTATTGCTCTGTCCCTAACCTTTCAAAAAAGCATTTTACAGTGTACACAAGGAAAACTGGAACCACTCAGACCTTGCAAGGACAAGCTAGTATTTCAAGTCTCACTCACTCATTAGTGCACAAAGTAATGATGGGACAAAGTCAACTTCTTTGGAGTCTGATGTCAAAAAATTGTATTTATTCTATAAAATACTGTAAAGAAGTGATGAAACATTTTCATGGGATCATACGCACTGGGGAGAAACATGAAAAGACTTCTTTAAGTGTATCACATCTTATGACTTGGAAATACTGGATCACTACATGTAGTCTCAAAATAGAACCATGGACTGATTACACATTTTCATAGTTAATTATAATGAACTTTTTCACTTTCAGATCATGATAAATGTCAGTTCAACTAATTATCATGAAGAATTAAGCTCATATCAAAATTCAGAGTCTATCAATGGAGCAGCTCAGATCCTGCAAGAAGCTGACTTCATAATTCCATCAAGGATGAAGCCCCACAATTGAGGACATATTCTGGGCAAGTTTAGACACGGAGAAGTATAAATTGTATATACTTAATAATTAAAGCTTGCAGAGTAATGCATCACATACCTCACAAAAAAACCAACAAAACACAAAGTGCCTTTTTTATAGAACACGTAGAACCAATTAATGGGAGAGGAGCAAAAGAAACTGACCAAAAGCCCTGAAGATCTGCTGCTGTGTGGGTGTACAAGGGCGTGTGTGGTCATTCACACACTCCTGTCCCTCCCCAGGTATCAGCAGCAGAGAAGGGCACACCTGACAAGGTCAGGCTGACTGCTCTGGAGAACTCACACACAGATTAATCCAACCAAGCATCCTCTAGCATAGGCAAAATATGGCTAAAACCAGCTTGAAATGGTAGGATTAACCAAGCAGGACACTCTAATGACAAGACAGACAATAAGACAGGTTGTTAAGTCCTCACCAGCCCTCCAAACTGACAAAAAAGGAGGCAAGTAACTGGAATACAAGCACTGAAAAGACTTCTCTAGATGAATCCGTGCACCCCGAGAGCTGGCTGATGTGACACCCTTCCCCCCCAGGGTTTAAAAGGAAACCCATCAGATGGAATGTCTTGTGCCTTACTGGAAAACCCAGCACTGTAGCCAAGCAGCACTGGGAAAGGAAAACCACTGCCTGGGGTGCCATCACAATGAGGGGACAACAGAGCAGTGCTCTGCTCCCTTAACTTTGCACAACTCTCTCTGCATAACATGGGTCAGGTTGCTAAGCCTGGTTGAGGAGGAGACCTGTAAACGTGGCCATGCTGCTGCTGGAACTGTCTCCCCTGTTGTGTTGAATCCGTTTTCCCAGAACAGCCCAAGTGAAACCAGTTTATATTGCTTCATGGCTTGTAAGACCAGCCAGGCCAGACCATCTGTTGACACCTTCCTCCAGTGAGCAAAAATTATCATTTATATAATCTTAAAACACATTCCAGTTCTTTGACTCTACAAATACAGGGGGGAAGGGGAAGGGTTTCCATAATTGTTTTTCTAGCTCTTTTCCATGTCTTTTGTCTCAATTTCTTACATTCCTTTTCCACTGCTTTGCTTCCATATTCTTCTACATCTCTTTCTCCTGGGTTAGCCCTTTTTTCTTTCCACACAAACAAGATTCTCTCAAAACCACTGCCTGTCTCATTCTAACTATGAATAGTGTAATTTGTCTGTTACTTCAGATCCCTGTTTCAGTTCTTCGTATGTGCCTCTCCCCCCTTCTGCCAATGTCTGGCAGTTCAGAAACACAAATAACAAATTCCTGTCGCAAACAAAGGTTTTCCCAGACATGATGTACAATTCCTGAGAATTTGCCTTAACTTCTTCCTGCAATCTTCTATTCCCTAGAAGATGTGCTCCTCAAGTCTGAGCTCCTTCTCCCCAAATTTCCATCTGTGTCAGGTGCCAGTGCCCAGCGCTGGCTGGTGGGAGGGTCTCTGTGAGGGGAAGGGGCTGCCCTGTGTCCCAGACACAGCCAATTCCAGCTGCCCCCAGGCCCAGGGCTGTTCTCTGTGGCTTGTTTGGAAATGTTTGTTGTCCATTCTGCTGCTGGCAGATGAGTTCCAACTCTTGGTACGTAAAAATGAAAAGGTAAAAATCCATCAAGCTCTGCATGCTCCTGCTCTAGTGCCACATTCAAATGTGACAGCCTGGGTTAGTACAAAGCACAAAGGTATTATTTCCTTTTGCCTCCACAGAAGGCAGCAGTGTCACGCTCACTCACTAGAAAAAAATGAGGGAAAGTATGTAATTAAAATATAGAGGGCATATTAGGAATGAGAACCAAGGGCAAACTCCATACATCAAGTACAGCAGTGAGTCAAAGCAAACTGTCTGAGTGAAGTTTTTTAAAAAAAAAAGTATTGGCAAAGAAAGAAAACAGGGAAAAAGTATGGACATCTCCCTAAAAAGGGCCAATGGACCTTTCAAACAAATATGGGCACATCTTTGAGTACTTCCACTGTGATAACCACATGAGCAAAGAAGTGTCCTTCTGTAAGGGCACACCGATGGACAGAAATGCCCCAATCTCCTCTTCACTATCCAGACAGATGTCTGCCCCTCAATCCTCTTCCTGTACATCCAGTTTCCTGCTGCCTCCTGCCAGTCCTACCAGGGCCCTGTGCTCATCTTTCAAACTCCACTCCTGATCCCACTCCAACTACACAAAACAAAGCACAGACTTGAACACTTGAAACAGACGGTCTAGAAATTACTGTATTTTTTCCTCTTTCCCCTATCCTCTGCTCCTTATTAGTATTTCCAGCAGTAAATGCCTTCTAGGGAACTCTGCAACAATGAGGCCCACCTCTGGGAAAATGAGGATTCACATGTTGCCGTGGCTCACAAGCTCATGAGCCACAGGTCTGCAATAATGCAACACAATTTCATTAGAGAGGATTAAAACTGTTTGATCTCCCAGAAAACGACTACAGGGGATAGTGTAGAGCAGAGGAGGTTTGCAAAGAAACAGAGATTAGAGGTACCAATATACCCTTCAGGTAAGGAGACAGAGGCTCTTACCATTGTAAAAAATAAGCTTTGGAAGTTGTGTTGGTGACTGCCAGTAACTCAGATGTAACACAGCTGTCAGAATGTTCAGGCCCTGTCCCAACTTGAAAAATCAGGTATTTTATAGTATCTCCAGTTAGTGACATATGAGCCAACACTTGCATGATATCACAGACAACAAAATTTGTGTCTCTTTCCATATAAATGGTAAATTTTGCTCTGAGCAGAGTCCCCTTAAGCTGGTCAGGGCAGCCATGGCTGCCATGGTCCCATGGCTGCAGAAAGCATTTGGCTGCAGCACATGAGGGATGAAGCCTTAAAAAGGCCACATATCTCTCTGGGCTTCAAGTATTTAAAAGGAAAAGCAGGTCTTCCCTAAATGCAGGCACAACAAATTCAATAACTACCATTTAAAGTTCCATTTTCCCTTATATAAACTATGCTGACTTCTCTGGTTTATATAGTCAGAGGTGGACTAAAGGAAAACTCAGTGAAGGTTTTGTATAGATGGACTAGAAGAATAAAAAATAAGTAAAGCTTCACTACAATTCATAAAAGCCTAGAGAAGCACAACAAAATCACCAGGGCCTTCCACCTTGTCTGCCACAGAAGAAGGGCACACAGCTCATAAGTCACCAGGCTCCTGTTTCCAGGCTGTGCCCTAGGTTTATTCACAATATGACCATTTCAGCCCTGACCCAGAGCAGCACCATGTGCTGATGCTGCTGCTGCTGCCCAGTGCCTCCCTAGGACAGCTAGGAAGCATTACAGCACTTCTAGTGTAAGACCAAATGCTGGTAATGGCGATTTTTTCTCAACTTTTCCAATTAATGTTAACCTAACTGAATAATTACAGGGAAACAGGAGAGGAAAAGGAAAGTTTGTACTCAGCTGGATGAAATCTGTCGTTTTTCCCAGTGTACAAGACAGAGGTATTCACAAGAGGCAGCCTCTTTTGGGGCAGAAGGTGACAAGAGAACCAACTGGCTTTTCACTCGAATCTCATGCCCCATGAAATGTCAGCAGGTTGCGGCCTTGCACTCAGATAAATGGAAAAACTGAACATTATCCCCAGGTTCCTGTAAGTCCCTTCAATAAAGCTGTAACAGCTCAGGATCCTCACTCTTCATCTTCCCTTGGTATAATCCAATACTACTGTCACTGTGTCTGCCAGACATGACTACAGCTCATGACTGAACTATGGCACACTGTGAGGCAGCCAGCACTTACAATATGAAATATTTGACAGGTAAAAACACATTTTTATGTTCTTTCACACACTGAATCCACAGACTAAGCTACTTAGAAGAAAAAAATCAAAGGAATTCAAAGTAAAGATAGAAGAATTAACAGACATCTTTAGCTGGAGATTGGAAAGACAACGCCCCAAGCTATTTGTACAAGAACCTGCAGCACCAAGCTTGTGTGGCACTGCAGCACCTAAAAGGTGAGCAGGGACATGAAACAAATACCTACAAGTTAACAGCCTCAAAAAAAACAAGTTAGCCCTCAAATACCTTGTTGATAAAAACAGGACTTGAAGGTATTGGTAGAAAAAACAGGGCTAAGAGTTATGTTATAGTTCAGTTTTTATATTCAAAGAAATGTAACATTGTTCAAGGTACACTTTAGATGGCTGGTGTTTGTTTGGGGTTTTTGGTCATTTTTCCCCCAAAATCTAAACTATGGTAAATGCAAAATCAATGAAAAGCTTTCTTAACTATGTTAAAAATGAAATTAATCCAGGAAGATTTATTGTTTAAATTGGCAAATCCTCTATTGGCAACCAAATGGTTAAAGAAAAAATAAGGGAAAAAAAGCCTTAAAAGACTCAGGAGAATTAGCTGTTGCTAAAACAATTTTATGGTCCTTTCCACTTCAGTGGAGGTAGTTTGTATGGCTGACTGGAATCTATTCAATGCTGTCAAACATCTAACACTCCCATAGCCAGACGCCTTACAATGAATAACAAGCAGCCTCGCTGCCAATATGCTCGAGCTGCATTTTTTACCAGGGTTTGGACCCCAACCCGGCAACACTCCAACTTCATTGTTTGATGCCTTGTTAATTTATAAGACAAAAATTTAACCACAACAAACAGAAGTGCCAAAATTCTAAAGCAATGCAGCTACAAAATTCATCATATTTAACAAACCACAATACAGAAAGTCAGGTTTGTAAAAAGAACCTGCACATCTAATTTCTCTTTAGTAGTTTAAATTGATTTCATAATAAAAAATAACAATTTTAGCAGACAACTTCCACTATCTGGGGAGGCTGACAATAAGTGCATAGAATAAAAAAGAAAGAAGTAGAAACAATGAATAAAGTGTACACAACTCTCGTTGAAACACTAAGCACATCATCTGTCATCTTGAGTATCATCATTTCCATAAATATTATCCCAACCATTGATTGCCTTGCTCAGTGCTGTGCTTCAAGCAAAATCCTGGACTCTTACCATATTTACGTCCTTCATCTTTCAACTCTAATAATGGTGAAGCGCTGACACCAGACTCATATTCCAGGGAAGATAGAGAGTGCTCAGTGACAACCCTGGCTCTGTGAAATTACAACTGTTCTCTCTTGGCAGGTTTATGATTATGGCTCTGACAGGCCTTGTATTCTGGAGCTCATATCCTGCCTTGGGCACATCCTCCTCTTCTACAGCATCAAGCTAAAGTCAAACAGGACACACATTACTGTGAAGGTATCCTTTAGCATTTTCAACTTTGGGGGAAAACAAGCATCATTCTCACCATATTTAACACAGCTTATGACTCTGGGGTTTACTTTTAATTATACTTGCTGCTGGAGTTCCCAGGACCTAATTCTCTAGGAACCATAAGGTGGTGCTGAAAAATTCCAGAGCCTCAATTTGTAAAACAAAGTGAAGCAAACCAGCTGCTTTGAGAAAAAGTAGCCATATCATGCTGGTAACACAGCCCCGAGAAAAACTAAACTCAAGTTTGTAGTAGAACTCATGAGTTCATTCTTACTAAAAAAAAATAGCTGCTGCACTTTTAGAGCTGAGTTGATTATCCACTTATCCACACTAGAAAAGACACAGCTTTGAAGGTATGAAGAAAAGCAGTGGGCTGTGTTTGTCAGTGTGTGCACAAGTGCTTGTGGATGCCTGTGTTAGTCTTGACAGCACTGAACATCACAGAGGGACAGGCTGAACAGCCCTGCAATGGACAAGGACACTTGCTTCATCAGCCATGCACTTTTAAGGATGTATTTAGAATGAACATCAATGGGGTATCATTGTTTTCAAGCCTAAAGAAAACAGCAAGGAAGTAATAAAATGTATCTTTCAGGAATCGATCACCCCTAAATTATCTTCCCTAAATACAGACAGTATCCATAATACGGAGTGATTTTCTTTTTTTTAAATTCATTTTTTACAACACTCTTACTCTGAAAGCCAGCTACTATTTCTTGGCCTTATCATTAACCCACTGTCCTTACTCTCTACATCTGGCCCTACAGCATACATGAGCATATGTAACGCAGAAGAAGCACCTGAATCATGCACAATTTCATCTGGTTTGAACCAGCATGCATGCACATCTCTGGGAAACACTCACTTAACAGCGTTTCTGGGACCCCACAAACATACACAAATACCTCACACATTTTCTACAAACACTCTGGCAATAAGATTAGGCCAAACAAGTATATCTTGATTGTAAACAGGAAAAATAATGGTGCTGTCATCCCCCTCAAAGACAGAAGCCTTTGTCAAAAGACAGTACCCCTAAGCCACTATCATTCCCAAAACCTTAATCACAGTAATTAACCACAAAGGGTTAATCACAGATAAAGCTGGTCTCAGATCAAAAGCAGGTAAAAAGCTACATCCATCAGTTCCACTGGTATCAATGTTTAACATAAGCCTTTTAGGTTATGTGTTTACACAAAATCCAAGATTTAGGGGATGAAAAGTAGAACTTGAATACTGCTCCACCAGGCAGAAAAGAGCTTTTTATCTTACTACAGATTAATGACTCATTAATAGTGTGGTTAAGCACTATCAGCAAGTCAGCAGCCCGTTGGGAGGCAAGATGGGCCTTGTGAAGGAATGCCTTTGGGGATGAAGAGACACATCCATGCAAATGAATCATCACTTCTGCAAAAGCAACTGAAGGCTGTACAGTTTACATCAAATCAAATTCTTAGCTACATGTTTAGTCAAACAACATGACAGCTGAATAATACCCAGTAAATATTCTCAGAACTAACTCAGTTGTAATTACATGGTATTTCTTCATTCCTGCTCCACTTGATAATAATATTTTTGGAAATATGTATTTCAATTTAACCTACTTCACTTTGACATAAATACTAAATTTCAAGCAGTTCCATTGCTACAGATGAGATGATCCTCACCACCAGGAAATCAGGCTACTCTGTGCTATCAAACACCTGCATGGAAGAGAACTGTCATTAACCAACAGGGGCCAGAAAGCACCTTGTGTCCCCTTAGAGAGCTGCTCAAGGCTACATGAGGTCTAATTCTCCAGAGGATTTCTGTAACAGATGGAAATAAGGCAAATGCATTAAACAATTTAGATGATTATTTCCATAAATACTTCTACAGTACTCAAGTGTCGAAATGCTTTTAAATCAAGCAAATTGCACGTGGCAAGACTTACAAAGCTGACTGCAAGAATTAGATGCTTACACTCCATGAAATTCAGTTGATTCCAGATATGTAGTCCCACTGCTGCTTTTTAAAAACTCACCCGTAACTGCCCATAAGATGAGAGCAGTATCTTAATGAGGATAAAGCCCAAGAGAAATAAACCAAAAATTTAATGCAGACTTATTTTTGCATGTTTTACAGCACTGTGAAAGCCATCCCCTTACCTTTCCCACAGAAATAGGTCATTACAAGGTGTGCCCTTGGGGCAATTCCCCTGCCTTCTAAAGGGTCTCCTCCTGCCCTAGGATTCACAAAGGATTTGAACCTGATGTACAATCACATAACCCGGGTTCATGAGAACCAAACATACAAGGACTGCTAGAATTGCTGCTAAATCAGACAGGGCTGCTTGGAGACCTTGAACAGAAACCTCATCAGAGCTGACTGTTCTTCTAGTTTCTGTTTTCAGAGGAGGTTTCCTGCTAAGTGCTTAGAAAAAGCAAAATGCCATTTAAAATAACATTTCAAGTGCAAATACTGCACAAACATAACTTTCCCTGTCCATTTTTACAGTTGTTTTCTGCAATCTAACACAAGGAATTGAATATACTGCTCTAACCTCTGCTAAGTACAGTTTTTATACTTACTGACAGCTGGTGTTGATCATTTGAATTGGAAAACTTGCAGGAAGGAAGCACCTGAGTTCAGCTCTGAGTGTTCTCCAAAGTCTCCAGGAGTGTTTTATGATGCCATTCAATGTCATTAATCAAGTAGTTCATTACTGGCTGGCAGAAACTCTTTGTTGCTGTGAACTCACTCAGCACAAAGTTATTTTGTTCATAGTACTGCTGCTTCCCTTTCAAATTTGTAAGGTTACCGTGCATCAGTCTCCCGCTGCTGCAAATTTGGCACTCTTTTCTCTAAGCTTTCCGTTCCCTAAAGGTGACTGTTTAACAGATCTTGAGTCTTTTATGCTCAGGATTTTTTTTTCCTGCACTCCTAATAATTTAAGACACCTGAGTTATTTTCCATAAGCCTTCCTGATGCTGTTGAATTTTTACCAGAAAATTTATAGTAAGCTTTTTATATTTGTTTTCCCCAAAGGTCCCTCCCCTGTAAGTTCTGGGTCAAGGGCCACTGCAGTAACACAGGCATTTCAGGATACCCCAAGTATATTCTTTCACAGGCAGATGCCCCCTTCTATCCTTAACTTGAATCTAGGAAATATCTGTATGGTTTGCTTGTTCAGTGCAAAGGTACTTTGTACTGCTTCTCAGCAGTGATCATCTGTTTTGGTTACATGTAATGTTTAAACCCACCGATGGGAGGAGATTGATCAACCAGCCACCAAGAACAACCATCTGTCTATAGGCATTTTCTGTTCATTTTTTTTTTAAACTCCCCTAAGTTCTAATTTGCTGTTAATTCTGTGTAATTTGCCTCCCAGGTCCCAATGACATCCCTAATTGCAAAGGACCACAGCAGAAGTGGTTGGACAGGCATGGAAAGCCCAACTCCTTTGTATGTTATTTTCTTTGTCAGTGAGGACAACAGTCCTTGCTAGAAGTTTTCACCTTCTCATGCCTCTCACATTTCTTCTGAGCCACACAAACTTTTAAGAAACAACACTCAAATGATCTGCCAAAAATAGGCATCAGAGAGTCTCTTTCATTACAACCTGAAACCAGTCCCTTCAAAATGCAACTGGTATTTAGTGGATCTTTTCTCAATACTATCCAACCTTCTCCTTGATGTTTTCACAACTTGTAGAAAGGTCGTCATTGATTTTGATCCGATTTTGATCACAACCACTATTTCTGTGCTTCCTGACACTCCTGCAATTCCATGCATCTTGCATCTTAAACACCCCTCCCTTCCTGTATTTCTCCTTCCTCTATCTGCTCCTCTTCCCAAAGTTTATTCTTCTATCACTTTTTATATCATTTTTATCACATTAACTGGTGAGCTTGTCTCCAAGAAATTAGCTGCCTCAAGGCACATCTTTCTGCTTTCTCCTAATGCTTAATCTCTGATCGTATCTTGGTTTTATAATCCCTATCAAGCCTTTTATTAGGTTTTGCTTTTATTACTCCTAAAATCACAAAACACAGTATGTTGGACTCTGCTCTTGCCTAACAGTTATCCATTCTAAAAATAACAGGTCTGTGGCTTTTTACGTTCTCCTCATTTAATGCTTTTTCAGCCATTACAACATTAGCAACAAGATAAATACTTCATGCTTATGAACTTCTTGCAGCAAGAAGAGAGAGAAGTATGTCCCTTCCCACATTCCAAATATTCTGCCAACACACATCCCTTTGCATTTCCCACCATGGGAAGGCAGGCAAAGGGATTCTGTTCCAGAGACAGGAAAGGGGAATCTCTGTAACCATGAACTGCCAAAGCTAAAGGAAGTCTGTGCCTGAGCAGGGCAGCAACTCGTGAGTGCCCACTGGTCCAGCAGGAAACCCATCCCACAGATCATGGGTGCCTGTCAGAAGCAGCAGTGCCACTGTGGGGGCAAGATGGCCAAGCCTCACTGAAGGCCCAAACTGAAGCAACTCAGATATGTCCTGTGTATCAGCAGAGGTGCACACCTGTAGTTGGTGGGACTGGTCAGATTCTAGCCATTTCTGACCCAACAGAAATCTTCCTTACCTCTTACTCTGTTTCCAACACCCAACCCCACACACAACCTGCTGGAGTTGGGCTGCAAGTCCCTGCTGGCCCTACACAAGCAATGGGAACACCTCACTGGGATTAGGCTCCAGGGAGTGTGGGCAGTGTTTGTTACCCCACCTGCTGATACACCTGCCTGAAGTGCCAGCAACCACACACATACCTCTCCTCCTGCTCCTCTCTCTGCATTTTAGTTGAGAATAATTTACTTTCACTTTGAAAACATCAGAAATGATGCATAAATACAGAGTTTGTACAGCAATAAAGTAAACTGAACACATGAAAAAGGAGACCAGCTTTAAAACACAAAGACAGAAAAGGAAATAAACAAAGAGGAAAATGATAAGGAAGGTTAAACCAAGTTGGTGTGTGTGTAGCTGGCACCACGAGGCAGTCAGGGCTCCTACCAGGAGAAAGACAATTAGATTGAGCAGATGAAAGCAATGATGATGATTGCTGGTGCTGCAGACCAGGACTGGCCTGCATTACGTTAAGTAAGCTGGATGCAAGCCAGCATCATTGAACAAATGGCATGGCACATTCCCCAGGAATCTGAGGAGAGATTACCAATATCTTAAAGGTGACCTTTCACACTTGCTATCCCAGCAAATCAGGCAATTCTCTTGGCTGTAATGGACGAGATCAGCAGAGGCCACTCTCCTTAAGTTATGCACTCCTCATACAAATAGGATTTTTATTTTTAGATTTAATATCAATTGACTGCACCTCATTTGAGCAAAGTATCCTAAGTGCTTTATTGGTTTATTTCACCCCTTCCCCATTTTAAAGAAAACATAATCTAACTTTCCATTATTCATTATCATTCAGGCAGGCAACAAGAGAAAAAAAGAACCCTAATTTTTAGCCATATTGTCTATTAAAAATGTAAAATGTTTCCTAAAAGGGCAGGCACATTAATTAAGGCTGCCTCGGGACAAATGAAGATTACTAGGAGTGCTCTGTTTTCCTGGATGAGTTTTCCATTATAATTGAATGAAACCAATTACTGCATTTGTAATGGAAACTGTACCTAAGTTGAACATTTCCACTTTTGCAGAAGCTGGAGAGTACACTGCATGAGCAAAAAAAGGTCTCCAAACAGGAAAGGAAAGGAAAAGAGAAGATATCTTTCCTGGGGAAAAGAAAGAATCCCATAAGTAAAACCAACAATAAACACATTGGGTACAAATCAAATGGCCCCAGGGTAATCGAGAACCACAGCCTGCATTTCCAGAACCAATCTCCAGCCAGAAATCCTGAACCTGGGGATTGAACTCCTTTCCACTTCTTCAGAGAAGAAAATACAGCTTAATTAGGCTCAATTTTCTAAGTAATGGTTATCCCTCTGTAACTATCAGGAAAATTTTAAACCAGTATCAGATGAATGCTTGTTCAAATGGTGAAACATGCTCTGTCTTCCAAATATAATCTTACTCTACAGACAACTGAAAGGATCGAGGGTAACACACACTGAAGCATAGTTTTTATTTTCAAACAGAAAACATTCTTTGCCATTCTACTGAGCAGTCCCTAGAACAATACACAACCTTCTTCTGCACATGGAGATTCTGCCAATGAGAGAAAGCAAAGATAACTTCAGGGAAAAAAGAATTAATGGAGTTTCAAACACAACAGCATTTTCTAAACTTATTCCAAATGGAAGAAGGAAGCTGTTTAAAGGTATTGCCAGGGAACTAAGAAGTCCCCAAATAAAATTACTTGAATAATCTTTAAAGAGAATCCTGAGCATGAAAGACACTGTAGAGAGAATTCTATTTCCAAATCACCTAAAAGCAATACACTCATTGAGTTCATCCATAATTATCCAGTATTCACCTGGATCATGAATTTTACCCCTCAGTAAGCTAAGGAAGTGCACGTTAATTATGAGGCTGATAAATGCAATGCGGAGTTATGTTTTAACATTTTTGTCTGTGTAATCAGCAATGAAGCTCTACAATGACTTTAGAGATATCCATCTATAGTCAGATAAAATCAATATACAGCAGTAGTGTACTTTGATTTCTGGTTCCCTTCTAGACTCATATAAAAACAATCTCTGCGCAAAAACAGGGGCAGATGCAGGGGCACTGTTCATGACACGTTCTAAGTTTAACATTGCTCTACGGGGTACATTGTGACACCACCAACTAGACTTTAGCACAATGCAGACCTGCAGCACACACAGGCTCCAGTGCCCACTACCCACTGCTCAAGAACCTGGACATATTTCCTAGAGATTTTTCATGTTTATCTTTGGATGTCAGATAAGCTAGCAAGTTTGTCATTCATGAAAAGGAAAGGAAAACAGAGGCAATACGAACTGAGTTTTAACTAAACATACCAAGTGAAATTCTATCAGATTACAACAAGTGGTTGAGGTTTTTTTATACGGACTAAGTCTTGCTCAGTCAGGTGTTCTACAGTGAAGGGAGCTGCAATATTAGGGATTTTGGAAGGCTGCACACACAGAAGCATTTTTCTCCTATTAAAAAAACATCCTTCATTTAGAATAGACTCTGACACAGCTTCTTTCTGTGGACCCTCCAGACTACTTTTGCTCTTACAGAATGTGGTGATCAAAGTTCTACACAGAAATTACATATTTAAATTTGTGCATTTCCGTCTCATTTGTTCTCTCCAAGAATTCCCTTACTTTCAAGACAGGTAGATCTATCTGCATTTTTTAAATTAGTCTTTATACCCTACTTAAGGCCACATTGCTACATTTTTTTCCACTGACAGTTGTGTTAACTTTATACAGATGTAGTCAGCTGCATCATTAGTCATTTCAGTAATTGCTAGTCTAATCTTCAACACCTTGAGAGAACACCTGCCAGTCATATGCTGCTATTATTTATGTGACAGTTCTACCACCCTAGTTCTTTCCCCCTTAATTTACACCACTCACAAAGCCGTTTCCACTCCAAGTGTATTTTTATCCTTTACTTATGTAAATGCTGCCAAATAAGTTTGAATTTTTTCATGCTCCTTTCCCAACTTCTGTATGATAGGTGTACTTATTACAGAACTGTACTACCCTTCCTGATGTCTCAGTCAGCACAAAAATAAAGGGACTGTAAAATTGTGGAAGTCAATTCCTTTGCCCTTATTTAAAAGCTCACTCTTCTAACCCCTTATACCAAATCCCGTAGAATGTCCCCACACACTACAATTACATGCCAGGGTAACACTTGATTGATATCCAGTATCAAAGACCCCAAATTTTTGTTTAGAAAACTGTGCAGACAAGGCAGAGCTCTCTGCTGTGCAGGGTTCCTTCTAAAGAAACAAATCCCCCCAACCCTTTCATTTCAAAGCAGACTGTTGAACCCCATCATAATTCTCTGTAAAGTTTGCATGGATTATTAAACACGGATCTAGTGAAAGACTAAAAACTGATGCAAAGACAACACCAACTTGTTTAAATGTTTATCCCCCAAATGAGGAAACTGATAAATAGGAGTAGCAAACAATTAGAGAGCACTTACTGTAGCAGAGAGCTGTGGTCCATTCAGCTGTGCGTGCAGGATGGCCTCATTGATGGAGTTCCAGATCCCCGACAGAGCAATTTCCAGATCGTGTGAGGCAGCCATTTCATTAGTCAGATATTCCAGCGTGGAGATAAACTCCCTCCATTGTGCATCCAGTTCAGACACGCTGGCCAGGCAGCCCCTCATTACATTGAGACAATATCCCACACAGGGCCTGATGAGCGTCAGGCCCTGGCAGTGTGGGCAGTACTGCATCTTCACCAGGGCTCTGCTGCACTCCTTCGTCAGAGCGGCGTGTTCAGTAGTATTTATCACTTCAATGCCCAGGCTCAGGGCCCGGCTCAGCATCCTACTGGCCCAAAGAGATTTTGACAGCTCTGTAACCATGTTTTTAGAATAGTGTCCAAAAGGATTTATGTCTTGCCTTGTAAGCCGCAGACACTCTGTATAGTCCTCTGACAGATCTGTAATTCCTGGGTTTATTAGCCGGCTATACACCAGAGGAAAGAGACTGTCAAAGAACCGCAGTACTGCACTTTCCACTGTGGTCTCTGCGCCCAGAATGTAGAGAGAGATGTCTGTAAAAAGCTCCTTAACAGGCTCTGCTGCTTCTTTTGCCATAGGTCTGTAAGCTGTCTCAAACAGGGAACTTGTGCGGTTTTCAGCAAAGCGAAGCAAAGACTCAAAGGCCTCTAAAAAAGGGGCAGGGGAGAGAAAGAACTAGAGGTTAATGGCAGGCACCTGACATCTCAGTCACAGGAATAACATTGTCCTGAACAGGAACATCAGTAGTTACATGAAATCTGCAATATGAATGCAATAATAGATAATAAAGCTTTCAGCAGTAATGTGATTAAAGAGACCCTGAAGTATTGCTTGTGCATAATAAAGGCAACACATAACACACAACAATTTTTCTTAAAAAAAGGTGACTGTGTTCTCCCTAGCCAGACCCTGATCCACACTTGACAGTCCACGAAGGACTCGCACAGATTCCAGGCTAGGGCTGGAGCGCTGGCCAGTGCTGCGTAAGATGGTTTTTAGAACTCACACTTTATTTGGGCAGTTCACCTGGTTACACTTCCAAAGCATCCCTCAGCTCAATTGTGAGGTAACCGAATACAAACAGAAGCTGAAGCTTTTGTTTCACAGTGCTTGAGTAGGTGGCTGAGAGGCACTTCTCGCAAAGTACAACTCCAAGATCAAAGAAAAGATGCTGGGTGAATAAATTCTCTCCCCATTAACACTGCCCATGTCTGGGCACCAACTGGTGGTTGGGGAGGACTTGACATCATGTCCACTATGACCCAAAAACCAAAGTGAAACAAACAAATCGGAAAAACATTATCTCCTTTAACTACAGCATTTTTGAGTGGCCTAAGAAAAAATAATGTTTAAGGAATTCCACAGTTAACACATTTCAAATGGCACATGGCAAGTATTATACACTCAAACAACTGATTGGGGTGCTAGAATTCATGGACAGGACAAGGAAGGGATCAGTTTCCCAGACTATTTTTAATGACACAGAAGACAGTAATCCACACCATTCCCACTGCTTTCTTTGGAAGCTCTCCAACAAAAAGCCTCTGACATAAATCATCCTTGCACTCCTCTGGGTAGCAAGTAGTTCCAGTCAAGGCAGGAGACCTGTCACTCCGTACCTCCTGAGGACTGGCCAGATAATGGGGTTTTGGTCTAATCCTACTCTCCATTCATCACAACATCACCATGTGATTCACTGCTCTGCAGCACAGCCCAAAGTCGCTCAGAGATCAGCCCCACAAAGGAGCAGACACAATACAGAACTCAAGATTAGCACACACTGGCAAAGTTCTGCAGCAAAGCCTTCCATGCCTGCACCGTGCCTTCCCTGTGACAGCTCCCTGGGCAACTGACTTGCCTGTTATGATAAGCATTACAATCCCTTTTACCACAAAGTGTGCTTTAACTAAACAGATAATACAGCATATCTCATTGTACATTAAATCATCAGTATTTTGCACACACACGCTGCATCCTTCTGCCAGAAAAATCACTTCAGCACTCCCACTGGTATTACAGCAACTAATACTTTGGAAGTGCTTATAAAATCCTAGAAATTAAGAAACCAGATACACTTCAGTTGAAAAAGATGACAGTACATTCTTGGCAGAGAAACACCTTGCCAAGTTTCAGACTGAAGCAGACTTTCAGAGCTGACGACAATTCTGAAAATTGGATCCAGGATAGAAATCTTGACACAACCTAAACAGTAGTGCAGTTTGTTGTGGGCTACTGCATACTATTAAAAGGGTTTTTTGTTTGCCACATCACCCCTATGTGCTTATCTTTATTTCTAAAGGAAACCAAAACATCACTTTTATCATACTAAAAAACTCAATAGAAATATTACAAAACATAAAAACAGATGTTTAAGTTTCCTCCCTATGCATGCTCCCTTACAGATATTCATCTTATCATTAAATTATGGGAGCAGGGACTGTTGTCTACAATGCCATCAATCTTACACTCTTCCTTTACCTTCCATATCCATAAAGGCAGAACTGCAGGCATTGCTCTCCTTACCTGAAAACTAAATGAAATTCATTCCTGAATGTGCTAGTGCCCTTTTTTTCTGAGGAAAAAAAAGCCCCAGTGAAACAAAAGAGCAAAACATCCACTGACAACATATACCCCCAAAAAAGAGATTTCAGCAGATTCCTGGGATACTAGGTTAGAAAATCATGTAGCATTTTATTTTCAAATCTCTTAACTGTGAAAATTCTGCATACTATTAAATAAAACTGTGCATTATTCTGAGACAAGTGTGAAATCATGATATGTAATAATGACATTTATTTTTCATTGCATAAGGGAAAAACTGTAATGGCTTATAGCTTCATTCCTCCTGCAAAAAGAGCCCTGACATCAAAAACATGGCACAAAAATATTGCTGGTGATTATAGATGTGTTGCAAACCCCTGTAAGGTATCATGTGCTTCCTTATCACCACTGGTCAGACACAAAAAGTGACTCATGCCTGCAGTCAATTACATTTCAGAAGGAAATATGTAGGTGCTTTTTTATTGCTAAGGCATTAAGAGATGTTTGAGACAATCAAATTACTGTTCTTAGACCTTTAAATCAGAAATAACGGGGCTTCATGCAGTCAAATGATGTGGCAACAATGGAAAGCTTGAGTTGTGGCTCTGCAGAGCAGGAGCTGCTGAAGTGATTAATTAGGTGCCTTTTAGTGCACTTTGTGTGGTACTTTGTACAAAGTTTCTAAACCCCAAGGAAGGTTTACCACTATCTGCAAGACCAGATTTCTCATTTATGCTGTCAAATACAGCAAACTTCAGACAGTTATGAACTCACAAAAAGCTGAATTCTAAGCCTAAAGATACACTGGGAGAATTATTTGATCATCTTTCACTGCCTTTGGCTTCAACAAAACCCTACCAGCAGCATAGAAATATATTGCAAATATATCAATTCTGAACAGAAATAAGCCTTAACTGAAATAATCCAACATTTGATGAAGAAATCAAATTCGGAGGTTTTTCGTCTTCCACTCATATTAAAACAAATAGGAAGGTGGAGAACAAGGTTTGTTCCCATGTTGCTGAGAAGCCCCTTTTTGATTTAAGACTACAGGAAAAGTGAAACACCAGTTAGTTTTGAATTTTGAACACACAGAGTGGTGACTACTTAATGAAAGTCAGGCAGCATCACCTTCCACAGGGAGAATTTTGTTCAAACCGTTCATCATGTGCTCAGCAAACACTTGACTCCAGCACTGATGTGCCTGGACACTCAAACACAGCTGATCAAACACAGCTCACCTCTGGAAACGTCCCATCTCAACTGCCAGGGTTATGGAATGAGCTCCTGGAGACAAGCCCAGTTCTGATGAGATGCCACGCTGGGTTTGCTGCTCCAGTGGCAGCACCGAGCCTGCCGGGCCAAGCAGCCAACCTGGTCCACATGCTGGGCCTCCAGCCTCCTCCCCAGCCCTCACGTGCACTAGGACTGGATTATGCTCAGTCTGACACACACAGATGGACAAACATTGCTTTGCATGTACAGCATTCGTGCTTATTCATCCCGAGCACGCCACAGCCTGGTTTGGAGCACAGGCTCCCTTCTGACAGAAATACATCCACCCTGACATGGAGGAGGTTTCCCTTCTCCTCAGCCAAGCAGCTACACCTCCTATACCTCATGCAACAAGCAAAACAAAGGATTCCTGACTTATCTCAACCAGCTTCTGCACTGTAACACTACTGACTCCTTCAGTGGGATTTAATCCTGATTTAAACCCACTGCATATCACAAAATGCTGCAAGAATGGAAGTGTTTCTGCTAAAGAATAGTACTACAGGGAGAAACAGATGTAGGACGAAGGTGTCAACCTGCTCAATGCTGGTGTACCAGCATTTTCCAAATATCTCCTCTATTTTTCCACCACCTGGGGATCTATTTGCAGAAAAACAGGTAGGTATTAAGTTTCTCATGTCACATAAACACTGCATTCACCAACTTGCACAACCTCCCTTCAGCAGGAATAGCTGCTTGATTTTTTTAAACTGCTGTCACCTCTATTTTAGTCCAACCAAGTGCAACAGCTCTCCAAGTTTGTCTCCAGGCCACCACCTTTTCTCCTGCAGCCTTATCCTCCAGACAAGAACCAAAGATGCAGAAGTACCACACATCAATTTGCCACTCTGCCACAAAAATCTTTCTGAGTGTGTTTATTTTGTCAGGCTCCGAGACAAACAGCAACATCAGCTCAAGGAAATACGTGAGCAGAGGATTCAGCAAAGGGCACAGAGCTGGTGCATACGTGGTGGTGTGAGAACCTGCATTCAGGGCTGCCTTCATCTCATAAGCCCCAGATTTCTTACAGTGCAGGGAAGGCAGCAGATGCGGTCTGAGGGAACGCACACGGATAGGAGTTTTCCAAGAAAATCTGGACTGACATATGATAGCCATGCTTAGAGTAGGTTCATTTGCTTTCCTCACTCCTACAAGACCCTCACATGCTATTGAGATTCTTATTCTGTAAGCAGCTGTGGGGTTCAGATGGAGAGCATTAGGCAAGTTAAGCAACCTCCAACTTGCTGGATTATGAATCAGCCCAAACCTACATTCTTCTCTTTCCAGAGGTCCAATTCAGGAATATTAGCATGGAAACAATTTCACCAAAATGAAGTCAACCTAAACACCAAATACCTCTGCTCACAGAGGATTATTTCTGCCCCAGAGTAGCTGAGGCTCAGATACTAATGCCTGAACTCCCATGTCTTCAAAAACCAGAGTCCCAAAACCCAGTGCAAACCATGACATGCCTGTGTGAAAGGGAGGTTACTGCCACTGTCACCAGACTTGTGTGTGCCACTGCAAGCTGGCAGCTCTTGCCCACAGAACTGACCATGTAAGACCACTGGGCTAATGCAGCAGCTCTCCACTACATCAGTGACTCCTTGGACTCTGCAGTTACTGACTGCCTGCTGGACTTCTTTTAAAAATCCACAAACTCCTCAGAAAAAGAAAAAAGGAAACCATTCTATTATAAACATTACAAAAAGATTTTAACAATGCTCAAAACCCAAAACTATCTATACAGAATCTATACAAAAATAACATCTGTGTACATTTTAGATTTTGACTGTAACCATGAAAGAAGAATGACAAATTTAAGTAGCTCCATTATTTGTTTGGTCTCTTAGGACCACACTAATATTGGCTCCTTTCCTTTCAACATCTTGCATTTATTATAGAGTTACAGAATGAATGAAAGCTAGACTTGGTTGAACAATGGCTTCCTTCTCATGCTTTCATGTCCATTAAGATTTCTGCATCTTTATGGCTTGCCAAAATAGAGGACAACATATTAATATTTTGCAGCAGTAGAATTTAAGTACAGACTGTTTGCAATGTAATACAGAGAGAACAATGCACAAAGCAGAAAAATCGCACCCAGACACGACACATAAATGATAAAATTTATCGCTCTGCTTTTTGGGTGTACAACGATCTCAAAACATGTTTAAAAGATTATGAACAAAGAGTGCTTAAAAAGCATCATTAAACAAGATGAACAAGTGGTTGGGTTTGTTTAGTTTTTTTTTTTCAAATTACTTTAAAAAAGGATGTACGTGCAAAGGAAACTATATCATGTTTGCAAAGACAGAACCCAAAATCCATTCATTCATTCAACTGCTTTTGCAAACAACTTCATGTAACTTTCAGCTTCATTTCAATTCTGTGACATTTTGCTAGGAGCAAAATTTCCAAGCATTTGAAGTTTTCTTCTTATCTTCCTCATTTACCCCTCTGCAGAACACAGGCCCAAAGCTCTTTATTAATACCCTAGCTTCCCATCTGCCTTACTGGTTTTAGAATGGCAGTCTTCCTATACACAAGCACAGTGGCTCTTGATGAAGCTGATGAGAAATAACATGTTAATAAACATGTCTAATGAGACAACAGTGTCCACCACATCCTGACTGACACATCATCAACACTTGCAAGAAACATTGCAACCTTGCTCCAAAACCATTTTGGGCCAGAGAAACCCTGAAAGTGCTCAGAATCCGGGCCAAGCAGAAGCATCTCCTGTTTCCTACTCATCTCCTGTAGCTGCTCTTAACAAGACAGGGGCCAAAACAGTTTCAGAAGTAAGAAAGCAAAGTCAGTTTCGGAAGAGGGGAGAAAAGGAAGTTTGAATTTGCTCACCTTGACAGTCTTTAGAGTTCATCAGTCCTTCAGAATATAGACCAGATGGGGAAAAAAGAGCCTTCCATTACTGTGTATAGGGGCAAGGTCTTCATTTAACTCCCCATGAGCTTGTCTACATTGACAACATCAGATAAATATCCCGTTGTGTACCTGTTGATAGAAACTTCTGCCCAAGCTGGAAAGAAGTCTGTGCCTCCTTCTCTGTTTATACCCAACAGCTACAGACACTGCTGATTAACCAAAAATCAACAAGTAGAATTATTTACAGGCTTCTACTACCTCCTTTAATCCACTGCTCAATTCTAAATGTAATCCAATACTGTTTTTAACTTTAAAAAACTTATGAAAAGTTGTTAGGGCTTTAAAAAGTTCTAGAAGTGAGACTTTGGGAGCATAAAAACACTTTCCTTCCTGGCCTTTCCTCCAGTGCTGAGAGCTGCAACCGTGGTTTGCCACAGGAAACAATGGACATGAGAAAGCCTCATGCAATGTGAATGTCAGAGCAGCTGACCCACTGCTGGAATTTGGGAATGTGGGCAAAACCATGACACTTGGGAAAACCCATTTCCAAATGTTCTGTTGGAAGACTGACTTCCAAGAGCAGCAACAGAAAACACACCACTGAAGGACCATCTGAAAACTGCTGTCTTGGGATGAAGATTAGTCTTGCTTGTTTTATAAGCACAAGTCTATTCTGGCAGCCTTGGCACAGTGTTGCAGTTATATAGGAAACAACCACCCCCCTCAGACTGCTGCCCCAGCCAGCAAACCCACACCCTTTGCTCAATCACACAGTCTTACAGGACACTTCCTTATTTTACTATTTCTTCTTCTACTTTTTTTTGTAAGTTTAAGCAGTTTCTTTGTTATACATTCTTGTACAGGGAGAAAAGGGGTGAATATGCAGCTCATTTTGGTGACACTGATGTACACTAACTTTGGGTTATTGTAGTATTTGATTCTATTGACAATAGAAATAACACCAGGTTTAAAATAGGCCGACTGCTTCAGAGGCTGGGGAGGCAAGGGGAAAACAGGCAGTAGATGCACAAGCCCAGGAGATGCCTTAATAACAACAGAATGAGCCAGCAATAAATACAATCTTTTGTTCTGCTCTGGTCAGTTTGCCATGAAATCACAGATAATGGTTTCTGTAGACTGTGCTGGGGAATATATCCAAATTACTGGAAGTGGAAACCAGAGTGCACATATTCTTCAGACTTAATGACCTTGGCTTCATAACTTACAAACCAGCAATGCTTAACAAGTTACAACTAACTGCAAAACTATTGACCAAAAACAGACTAGAGACAGCTCTGCACTCTGCTGCCCCAAACCAAAACTGCCCTTTTTAAAGGAAACACTACATGGAAGAGTTTATAAAAAATAATTAAGTTGTTACACTTCACAGAATCAGTTACAGTTTGCTGGCTTGACTTTGACTGTTCACTACATATTTCACCTTCAAACTTTTTTGTGAATACAATGAATGAGCTGGTAACTAAATTTAGCTGTTTATTACTTCTGCATACTTGATTTCAGTACAGTTGTACATTACTTTATACACTGTAATTATAGGGTACAATTACTTATGCTTTTTTCAAGTGAGCAGCCTCAAGTAAAACTGAGTCAGTTGGCTGGCAGAAAGCTGGAGACCAGATGTGGAATTAACCTTTTATGACACTGCTGGGCTTCTGCTGACAGATAAATAAAGCAAGGAGTTCTCTGGGAATATAAGTGCAGTAGCAGGCTGATGGACACCTACCATCACCATGGTGAGATGATCTAGAAGAGCAGTAAAAGCCCTGAGAGACAGGCTGGATGCAGCATAAAGCCGTGGCTATCGCTCTTATTTCCCTCTAGTCAAAACAGAACTCCAAAGGATGATTCAAGTAATTCTTATCTACCAAGTTCAAATCTGTCAGCTGTTACTTAATAATATCAATTCACAGTTTTAACAGGATTTGGACCAAGATAACTGAAGAAAGAACTACAGCCATGCTTCAACAACATCATCTGTGCCCTTCATTTGCTTTCCAAGGACAAGTAATTTATAAAAAACACTTCTCACAATCTATGAGGGGAAACCCACAAGCAGTTGTGTATCTGTAGGTAGCCAGCTCGTCACGTAACTATAATCATCTGAAGTTATTTGGAGGTTCAACAGCTAGTGGAGCAGAAACAGCATTATCCAATTTATTTGATCAGTCACACAGACAACGACGACTGGAAGCCACAGCTACAGCAAGTAGCACACAATTCCCAGGATGGATTACAGCACAAAGCACTTGCAAAACAGCTTTGAATGGCAACTCTGTAACCATTAGTGTTTCTTTCAAGACAGACCCACAGGAACAGTCTACATTGCTTAAATTAGGGCTGATCTAATTAGTCTAATGAACAAAGTTTTTGCCACATAAAAAAAGCAACCAGTTTTATTTTTCCAGGCTAAAACCCTGTGTACTGTTGCAAAGATGCACCATCAACTTAGAAGACAACATTTTCCCTTATAAAATAAATTTTTCTGATAAAAAGAAACAGCTTGAACAGTATTTTCTTAGAAATTTGAACTGTGGATCATCAGGGGATGAGGTAAACCCCTGGTGTCTTTGCAAGTAAGCATCTTGCTGTGGGGTGGGTTTGGATTTTTCCCGAATTTTAGCACTGTTATAAAAACATAGCCCTAAAAAGAATATTGGCCTAGAAATCCAGGACTTGCATGGCCCCAATCAGGATGCATACTGGCTCTAAAAGATGGACTGCCCACAGTTTGCTGCCTTTGGAGTAGACACTTGGTATCTCTGGCTGCAGTTCTTTGAACCTGCAGAACCTCCAGTGCCAAAGACCTGCACAATTTCTGTTCCTATTTTCAGTACCCAACAGTTTGGTTATTCAGCCATAACTGTACATTTCTCAAAGCTCACCAGGTTGTTACACAAGCGCCCAGTGAAGGATGGAGCTCCAGGTACCATCAGGGCATGTCTGATTTTGGGGTGAGCTGAAGGGTGACACTGCTCCTGGGGCCAACACGTGTCACACACTGGCACCCAAAAATGCTGCTGTTACTGGGAGATGGTGCAAAACCCTTACCTCGTTCTTCCTGGGGTTCCATAGCAATTATTTTTCCACGTGTTAAGCAGTTTTTCAGAGCTGAGAATCACTGCACTACATATGCCAGCACAGGGCTAGTGGATAAGTGAAAATAATGCCTTTATTGCAATCTCTAGGATTGCGATTTTCAGGTAATCTCTTCCCACACATGGCTGGACAGAATAAAAGGGTATCACTTCACCTTGGACTTCCCAAACTACTCTTATCAGAAGGACTGTTGGAATGAACTATTTAGTGTCAATAGTGTAGTTTCCAGAATTAAACCAGACTCATGGGAGAATCTCTGCACATTCCTGACTGCTGTTTGGGCTGGCTGGAGTGCCTGAGGCAGCACATCCTTTATCGTGGCACTCCAAATGCTCTGGGCCTTTATGGAGCAAAAAATCCTCTTACCTGGAACCTGTGCCTAGATAAGGGTGAGGACAACATTTAAATAACATGTGACAACATACACGCACAAATATTCAGAAGCAAGCAAGTGGACTATGGCCAGAAAATCCAAAATGAAACTGTGGACACAGCTAATGTACAAGTAAAATGTGGCTGTGTAGAGATGTTGCTGGTTGATATTGCTGGTTTACACTGCCTGAGGAGAGGAACTATTCAAATAAATAACAGGCAAAAAAAGACCAAAAATTGCTTCTGCAGCCTTCCTGCAATTGGAAACCATAGAGAAAGTAAAAGCTGTGCCAACTGTGCCCCGTGCCAGGTACTAATACCAGGGAGAGCAGATGCCACGGCTAGAGAAAGACAGGGCTTTTAATGCTGGTGGTCTCTTGAAGCTCAGGCACCACACAGTGACACAATTGGGCTTGGCCAGCGAGCCAGCCAGGCCTGCCAAAAGCACTGCAGACAGACTTCTCTCTGTTGCTTGACTTGCACAGTGGCACCAGTGATCCCTGAGGCACCGGGCACTGGGATTTACCTATGGAGAAGTGTAAAATACAAAACCTGTCTTTAGAATCCTGGTCACCTGGAGGTGACCAGGACGCTCTAAAACTTGTCTCTGGAACACTGCTGCACTGCAGGTTCATGTTTCCTCAGAAACACACTTCAGAGGTGCCAGTAACTCTGGCACACAGAAGAAATTGAGATATTTATTTGTATATATCTGATGTAGTAAATACTACCAAGAATGGAAAGTAAAAAATAGTATAAGACTTGCAGTAGTTAAGAAGAAAGAACCAAAATCTATCTTATGAGTTAATTAGGAGAAAGCAGGAAGATGCAGAAGACTTTTCATTTTTCTGCAAATCTTTTCATTAACAGAAAAGCAACCAGACAGGGATCTCTAGAGAGAATTTTCTCGACCCTCTGATTAAGGAGTTCAACTGGCAGCAGGAATACTAATACGTTAGTTTCATAAGGTCATGAACTATTTCATGATTTCCAGCTGAATTAGTTAGGTGGTCCATTAAGATCTATTTCTAAAAATCTAAGCAAAAAATAGCTACAAGAGGCAGGATTAGTTTAACAAAGATGAAATATGAGGGAAGATGGCTTATTTTTCATTTTTTTTCCTTTTTGTTTAGGTACTAGCATAGGAATACAAGAAGTTATGTCCAAGTTTTGTTAAAGAGCTAAGGTCATAAATAAGACTAAAAATGTTCTTAAAATCTAGACTAAATCTGTATTTATCAACAAATTTAAAACTCTCTAAGTGGAGAGCAGCAATAATGTAGCCCCGTGGGATCAGCAGTGGAGCCTCTCCAGCCCAGACGTGCCAGCTGGCTCGAGCACTGCGCTCCCTGTGCCCACACTGAGTGTGTGTGGGCACATCCTTCAGCTGCCCCAGCAAACAGGAGCAGGGCTCTCCAGGACACCCAGACACCAGCCTGCACAAGCACAGTGTACTGCCCATGTGTCCAAAAGCATGGGCCACAGAACCCTGTTGCTGTTTCTTCTGATTGTGGATTGACCAGCACTGACCTCATTTCCCAGGACCAACTTCACCCAGCCTTCTTTCTCTATGTAGGGAAGCCTTGGCAAAGCAAACTGAGGAAAACATAAAAGTACCGTAGCTAAGGTTGGTGCAGGGGCTGTCTTTCGTACAAGTCATCTTCTGCAAACAGTTTAATTAAGTGGCTTTTGTGTTTCAGGCCCTTGGACAACTCCTACTCACAAAAACTAGCAACAGACCAGCACGAAGTATCCTCACCCAAATCTGAGCTGGAAACACCCTTTGGCATTGTGGCACAGACCAGCTGCAAGCCAGTGTGGCCAATGTGTGGGCAAGCAGGGTGAGGGCTCCTCAGCAGCGCCCCAAAAACAGACTTAACTCATCTAAGATTAAAGGCAGAGGTAGAGCCCTTGGAGAAAAGACACAGGCAAACAATGCCTGAAAAACAGAAACCACTCCTGCAGCATCAATTTTTGGCTGTGTCCTCTTGTAGATTACTCTGAAGACATATTTGGTACCATAACACTGTAAGGTAATTGAAAGGATATGTTTACATGAAGAATTTGACCTTGTTCATGGACTTTCGTTCCAGTCTGGACAAAGAATTTCGCTAGACTATTGAAGAAAAACAGTGGACAAGACTTCCATGACTGATTTCCATGGAGACTGAATCCAAATCATGGTAAATTTAGGAAAATATTCAGGGTATTGCTTTTTAAAATTTCCCCTGCTTACAAAACCTCACTCAATGAAAAAATTAAAGACAGATCAATAGCTAAAATAATCCTGCAAAAATAGAACATATATTTCTTTATGGTGAATAGTTTCCCCCCAATTTATCCTCCAAATTCCTTCAAGTAAAGTGACTGGCATGTGTTCAACACATGGGTCAGAGCTGGCAGAAGTACGTATGCTGGTGATTTGATAGCTGACCAGATGTTTGTGGAGAACTAGCTCCAGCTATTCCTAAGGGACGGCACGTGAAACCCGTTAGCACTAATAAATCAGAACACCTATTTTTCTCCTGAAATTCCTTCCTTAGAAAATACACAAAGGTAAGTTTGTTCCAATCACACCAACTACAGACATTTTACAGGGAAAGTTCCCGTCACACCGACAAAGACCAAAGCAGTGAAACTTATGTGCAGAAAATTGCACAGTTCTTGATCAAAATAAAACCACTGTGACACTGCATTTCAACACTGCCACACATACCCAGACACCTTTACAGATGAGCAGGGTTCACAAGATCACAGAATCTGCTTATATTCAAGAAGTTGCACAACTGCAACCTCGTGCTTGCTTATCCATCCCCTAACTTTGAGGTGAGATGACTGGCCTGTAGTTCCCAGGGTCTTCCTTTTTTTCCTTTTTAAAAATGGGTTTCTTCTTTTCCAGTCAGTGGGAACTTTACCAGACTGCCAAGATGTCTCTAGTATGATGGACAGAGGCTTAGCCACTACATGTGGCAGTGCTCTCAGGATTGGCATCACAAAAGAGTTCAAGGGCAGATTTTTGTGGGAATGCATTCATTTCCTTCTCCTGCTTTCTCACATTGTATTATCAAAGTAATCATTACATTGCTTCCTCCATTGCTTAGGGTTATTTTGTGAATTATTGAGGATTTTTGGTTAAACATGGGTCATTAGTGATGGGAACTCAACTGCAGAAATATTAGACTTGGAATCGAGGGCCAAAGCATCCATCACATCTGTCACACTAAAGTTTTAATAGGCAATTGTTAAAACCTCTCAACTATCTGCAGCTTTTACAGTTCTGTTTAAAGTTTTGCAATCTTTGACTCAACAATTTAATGAAAAACAAAGGTTGCAGATAAATCAGTCTGGTAATGAAAGCAAATTAGCCATTCTGCTCCAGCAGAATTCCAACACAAATGAGTATGCTGAGATTGACTGCAGCAATATAATGTAATGCTCTCCTGAATTCCAATTCCGAGCTTCCCTTTCCGGGAGCTTTAGAGGAAGTTCAGCAAACAAGTATTCAGAATTAAAGCACCAAAACTATGATCTACATAAATGGTACCATAAGCTTTGACAAACCCCAGCCAAGTCAGGAGTCTCTTTAAGACTCATGACAGTCCCAGCTTTTCAACAGCACATTTTTTTAACACACCAAAGCCAATCAGTTAATTTTATTCTCTCATTGAGACAAAAAAGTTAATTCTCGACAGAGAGTTTCACACTATGGTCACTTGCTCTTCTATCCTATAAACTCAGTTGATTTTAATCACTGAGTACTGTCCTAAATTTGCATAATTCATACTACATTAATACTTAACCCAGGGAGCAAACAGACACTTAACTAGAAGGTAAAGTTTAAGAAGGATTTGTATCTTCTTAAAATGCCTATCTTCATTTCAAGGTCACATGGAATCAGTAAAAATAAATAATTTTTTGTACCTTGCTCATTTAGGTATCACATTTCTAGCCTAGACAGATATAAAAAATAAACATTACGTTTTAGAAAGGTGGTGGTGGGAGAATAACTGTGAAATATTCTGACAGATATTTTGTTGGTTTTGTTTCAGGAGAAATTTCAAGATTCCGCTATTTTCATGAGCAAGTAAATTCTCCACTTTTTTTCTGTCTCTTTAAATTTAAGACACCTCCCACTGTTTAAGTTCTACTCTCCGAAGCCCTAGAATTGATTGCTTATTTTAAAAGAGACCCTTTGGCATGAAACTTTATCTGTGTAACTCTGTAAATGGGATCAAGCCCTTCAGAAGCACTGAAAGAAACCAAGAGAGAAACAACCACCCAACCAAAAAGGAAATTACTGGCAAGCTGAAAATGAGAGAGTAACAGATAACGCCTAAGAAATTCTGTGCCCTGAAGAAAAGCACACTTCTGCATTTCAGAATGTTCAAAAAAACATTTTGACATACATGAGGTTTATCTTAGTTCTGCAATACTGTTCTTGATTCACAAAATCCCCACAGAACTTCAGTGCTCGCTTAAGTTTTCTGCCAAGAAAGAAGATTTGTAAAAAGGGGCCTTCAACTTTGCAAAATCATCTGAATTCTGTAAGGCCATTTCTGTTCCTCTGACAAATCTCCTGCCTTCTTGTTCCACAAAGGTCAGTTTGTGGAAGAGTTTTCTCTTTCAAGTCTTTTAGATCAATCTTATGTAATGATACTCTTCACAAGATTATGAAACAAAATGTTGACTTGATTAATCTATTCTGGGCAATGTTATGAACCAGCTCCCTTGTAATAGAATATTTCAGTTAGAAGGGACCTACAATGACTACATCTAGTCCAGCTGCTGGACCAATTTAGGGCTGTCAGGTTAAATCATCTCGATAAGGGCATTGTCCAAACACCTCTTAAAACACTGACAGGCTTGGCACCAAGCACCCTACAGAATGCTCATTCCAGGGTCTGGCCACCCTCTTTGGTAGAGAAAGGCTTCCTAATGTCCAGCCTAAACCTCACCTGGCACAGCTTTGAACCAGTTTTTTGATCAAAAATTCTCCCATCCTGTGGAAATACCATGCCCTAACACATGTTTTTACCCCATCCTAATGGAGGGAAGCTCTGTAAGAACCAAGAGTTTCCCAGTTCGAGAGACTGTCAAAGCACCCCTTAAATGGCAACTCACTGATGCTGAAAAGCCTGCACTGTAATTTATTGAGGCACAGCTAGAGACAACACACCAAACAGTAATTTAGCAAACACACACAGAGCAAGAGACACAAACCATCAAAATAAAAGTGGCATCATGTGAAGGTGTTTCCCAGTTTAGAGGACATGACCTTGAGGACTGGCTTTCAATCTCTTCTTCAGAGACAAGGTGCTGGAGATTTGTCACTTGGGGAATTTCAACATAATGAAGGAGCAGAGCACTCAGCAAACGAGAACTTCATAGGAGCCCTTAATCTGACTCTCAGCAGGACAGAACAAATCACTGTTTACAAGCCTTATAAAATTTGAAGTTGTCTAATATACTTTAGGAAATGCTGGTTCTTAAAGCAGGCTCAGGAACATTATAAATTTCTCTACAGTACCTGAGTGTTTGTTTCCCAATCCTGATCACACCATACAGACAGAGAACAAAAGCCAAGCAGTCTGTCCCACTGGCTGAGACAAACATCCATCTACCTCTTCCTAGGCCTGGTATTACAGTGGGCCCTTGAGGGATGCAAAAATGTACACCCATTTCTCCTCAGAATGCGACATTTGATTTCACTGAAAGCTGCTTAAATATCACAGAAATATCCAGGGACTATTCAGAAATTATTTCTGGATCTGGTGGTTAAGTGGGATGCAATGGCACGGACTTTTGGGACACAAAGCAGTCATCATGAAGGAACTGCCAGACAGGAAGAAACAGAGGTGGATGCAGTCCCAGGTCTGACAGCTCCCCTCAGCTGCCTCACACAAAGCTGATGGAGCCCTGCAGTTGACAGCTCCAGGGTATAGGGCAATGTGCCCAGGGGACCTGCCCAATCCCTCACAGTCCTTCCTGTCTTTAATATACCACAAGAATTTCTTGTTGTTTGTTTTCATGTCTTTGACTCTTTGCTCTTCAAATTCCATTTCAAGCTCTTCGGTTTCCTTCTCACAGTGCCCACTTTGGTCTGTGCCCCTGTCTTTAGGATTCACTAGTGTTGGATTTCCAGTTTCTGACAGCTATTTCTTTTGCTCAAATAACCTCCTGAACTTTGTGTTTAAGCATATGGATTCATTTGCCTTTCTGCTCCTTTTCTCAAAGGGTGCTGTTCCTATTTGCAGTGACAGGCTGTGGGGTTCTTAAGTAGCTACTATGCCTAAACCAAGATTTTAATTTCTATACTTAATCACGGCCATATATTTAAACAATGTTCACACTGTTCTAGTAATCAAGAGGGGACCCCAAGAATGTTTATGTTTTCCATTATGTTCCCCATTATGTTTTCCAGTCTCTGTATAATCTATGTTGAACTTCATCTGTAAAACTCTGTGAGTATGAGACAACCTGCACATTTAAATGCAAGCCTCCATAAACCAGACCTAGTCTTCAGCTAACTGAATCAATAAAGGTGGCAAGTAATATTGGGATCTCAATCAAATATAGCAGTGGCATCCACAAAGTCTGCCCGTATCACGTGGGTAAGCAGTGGGTTGTTTTAGCTATGTGTATTTGTGCAAAAGTTCAAACAGCAGAAGTCTCAAAGCGCCCTAGGCTCTGAAAACCACAGCATCTCTGGAAATACTGCTTATTAAAACTTCTGGGCAATGTTTGCCATCAAGATCTTAGAAGTTTGCATGTAAGTGACAAATACAACTTTAAAAAACTTTCCATTTCCTGAGATGCTGGCAGACATCTCAGCCCAGAGTTCTTAGGCATCTGGGACTTGCTTTCCATTTCAACTAACATGACAACACAAAGTTAAAAATTAGAGACTGATTTCCTTGCTACAAAAATCATCCCATTCCTTTCAGCAGGGCAGCTCTGAGAGGAAAGTCCTTCTCCAACAAAATATTGAAATTTGTCCCCCCACCACTGCATGGTTGGTTTCAAGGGTCTCCCTCAATCAATCACTTCATCACAGATTAATGACAAAAGTAAATTGCAATATATCATCCCTCTCACATCTTCAGTATCCTCCATGGATTTACCTCCTTCAGCCTCTATGAATTAATCCCCTCCACTTTTCCAAACCATCCATCATGCTCTTTCCCACTCTGATTCCCTATCTCCTTATACCACAGACTGTCTTTCATCTCTGTTGCAGTCAAATTTTGGAACAGCTTTCTGAACTCTGCTAATCCCTATCTCCAGACGATTCTTCCTACAGCCAGATGACCTCCACAAGTCTTTTCCTAACAGCATTTTGTCATTTCACATTCCTTTGTGTTCAGCTACTGAACAACACAGAAGTTACATGTACAATAAAAAGCAGTAAATTCATACTGCTTACCCAACTGAGCTGTACAGCTGCAAATAGGCTGAAATGCACTTATTGGGGATTAGACCTTTTATATGAAACTTGTAAATAAAAAGGTAATTTACCATGCCATCTTTTAAATGTACACTTGCTTTAGAAAGCACTTTGGAATACACTGATCAGCACATAAAATAACTATATCATGCAAAAAGATTGAAATAAAGATCTTCAAGATGCAAGCAAATAGTAAAATTTCATTTATATAAACATTATATTTTTTTACCACCAATGAACAATATTTAATAGATCTTCTGCAATCTTACTGAACAAAGAAAGAAGTACTGGTTCTTGCTAAAAGTCTTAAAGACGTCCTGCCTATTTCAATCCCACATATGTAGTAAAATGTAGGAAGGAAGGGCAGCACAGTTGCAGTGAAGACAAAGACAAAACCATGAAATCCTGCCCATTTTACAGCTACCTCTGGAAAAAAAAAAATTATTTTTCTACAACTTAGTGTTGCACATAAAAAACAAATACAGCGGCCTGCTAAACACAAACATGACAAAGCTCGACAGCGAGTAATAAAGACTTCCCACATTGTACCAGAGAGAGGAAGGAGCTTCTATTGAAAGACTGTCACACCTATCAGCAAACACAAAAATGTCCTGTACAGCCTGGCTCACATGGAACAGTGCCAGGCAAGCCCTTGGTAGGCCAGAAGGGGAGGCAGGGGTTTCCCAGAGAACAGCTGAAAAAGCTGCTGGTCAGGGACACTTCTGCAAGCACAGAGCAACACCAGCACCCTGCACTGCCCCAACACCTGAGCATCTCACAGCTGCATTTGCTGGCTGATGCACCTCCAGCACTGAGGAGAAACTCCTCAGGAATACATCAAAAATTCTGGAGCGGACGTGCAAACAGAAGTCATTGAAAACTGCATTCGCTTAGGTGGCTTAGAGAAAACAACTGCAGGTAATTCTGCAGTTTCTAAGGAATTATTAGATTATTAATACTCTATGCAATTTACATATGAGAAAGGTCATACTCAACAACACAAATTACTACTCTGGCTTTATCCAGCCATCAGCCTCCATATTTTACATACTGCACAGTACTTTCACAATCTTAACTATTGACCAATCATAACCATTTTCAGGAAGATCAAGGACATTTAACTGGGAATGAACCAGTGACAGGGGGAAGCACAGTGTCCAAGACAGCATGGTCTTTCTGTGTCTTTCTAGCTGCTTCCCACCATGAGATTGTCTCCCTTCTGTCAGGAGCCACTTTGCAGGGAGGCATTCCTGGAACATCAGCCTAAACCTTCCCTGTCAGGTCAGGGGGTAACATTCTCTCCTTTTTCTGAGGACAGACCAGCTAATGAATACAGATTTCTATATTAAAAAAAAGAACACAAACCACCACCAACAGAACACAAACCACCACATCATCCCACACACCAATAAAAGAGCCAAGTTTCAACTTTTTTGAAGCATCCAGTTCAGAGATCACTGAAATCAGAGGCTGGAGTATCATTCCTCCAGACAGCTCCTCTTCCTCTTAAGTCTGAATTTAAGAGTTACAGATTCGTCCAAGTTTTTTCCCCCACATCCCTTAGATCCAGCAGGCTTTCCTTGAGCTGCTGAGAAGCACTGATGTACTGCAGCTCCGAGCTCCACACATGTGCCTCGAGCTGTATCCCTCTGCTGTGTGTAATAATCCAGGGAAAACTGCATTAGTGCTGCTCTGCTGAGCACAAGGGCTAAATCTACCAAAAAGCATCAGACATTTCTAAAATCACTGCTGTGCAACTGGCCTAGACATTTGTAATAAAGGACATTTCCCAAAATATTCAGGACTCCAGCAACAGGACATCTGTTTCCAAACACAGGAATACAGTGGTGTTAGCTTGAAGTTCAGCCCCAGAGTCTGAACATTATCATCATTCTCAGGAATTGATAAGAAAGCATAACTGGCTTTGGGGGTAAAATATGGTAATGCCTTCAAAAGTTCTTTTTTTTCTTTCTGAGGCATTCCTTAACATCTTCATTCAAAACCCACAAAACTAAACTCATCTTCTGATGATAAACTGATACATCAACCCTTTTTCCCTGCTTTCCTGAAAAAATGTTTTTTTCAAGAATACAGAAACAGTAGCAAAATATGAACCGTTAAATAGAAAACACTCTAAAAAGAAAAGAGGAGCAAGCATCAGCATGGAATAAGCTATCATCTAAAATCAACTGATTGTAACTGCTTGTCTCTTCAGAGAGCATACTCTTACACAGGAATAAGGTCACAGATCCTTCCACGTTATCCAGAGCCAAGCAAGTACACCAAAAGCAGCAGATACCTAAGGGAGCATTCCCAAAGATTCCCTGCAGTATGGCCACATCTGCACTTGATTGACTGGAAATCTGACTCCAATACCACGTAAGGAAAGACGTTTTTTGAGGGCAAGTGTGAAATTCTGATCTGGCCACAGTGAATACAAGTGAGCATTTTATGAGGTGTCTGTTATCTGTGCTGGCAGAAAGGAAAGCCTGCAGAGCTGTTCCCACATCACAGGTCTAGCACTGATTTACCTACACATTTCCATTATCCTTCTGCATTTCCTTTAATACACAAGTTATACCTCGAGGTCAGAAGGGTCTGAATTTCTTTAAAACTGAGGTAAAACGCATCTTTTTCATCTCTCAGCTCAGGTCTCCCTCTGCTATGAAGCAAAATCCCTTATACTCAATGCTGTTTGTCTTATGCACAAAGTTAATGAACAAATTTTGAGTTCACAATGTTTGCTTACTATAAACACCTATATTATACAGTCCCAAACTGTAAAATAAAAAAGCAATCTTTATCAAGCAATTAAGAAATTAAGCCATTAAGAACTGCTTAAGAAATTAAGCAATCCTAATTTATTTATAGTTACCCTTGCTGAGCTCAAAGGAGTACCCACGGGCACACAACTGAAAGTGGTTGTGAGTAACACCACGATTTGGACTGAAAAGCACAGACTTAAGATATAAAACCTGAGGTCAAATTCTCCTTAAATGCTTCCAAAAATTCTGTAATTTAACTGGAATATGCTACTGTATAGATATGAAACTGTACTCTGAGCTTTCCTGTATTTTTTCTGCAGCCTTATTCCCCTACCACCAGCTTCCTGACAGGTGGGATACTTTTCTACTGACAGGCTAGCAATTAACCTGCTGCCACAAAAGAATAACAGAGTAAAACAAAATGTGAAAAAGGAAAGATTCATCATAGGTATCACGGAGAAATCTAGAAACAGCATTGCTTCAATTAAGGTTCTTTTCCCTATGGTCATATAGTTTCTCCTGTACAAATCCACTGTTGTTCAGTTATTACTTCAATCTCAGGATTTAATTTCCTCCTCAGCACTTGAGATGCAAGTAGGAAGGAAAGCAGAGAATGAAAAATTGAAATCAAAGTCACTACACAGATCTTGTACTTCACCGTAGTCGATAAACCAGGAGTAACAAAAGGTTCAGCTCCTTTCTCCCCAATCCCAAGTGAAACTGAACCAGCTTTGAAATCCCAGTTATTTTTTTTTCCCTCAGAAAACTGAGTGGCTGGTGTTGGCTTTTGTTTGGTTATTTTAATTTCTTACTAACATTTCTGCCTCCTCAATGACAAAGCTCAAAGCATTCAACAGAAGTTATTTTGGCTTTGCAAACACTTATGTTCATAAACATCTTAAGCAGAAAACAACACTTTCACATGCTGATTCAAATGCCACTGTTCATTGAAAAATATTTTGACAAAAAACCTTAACACAATTTATCACTTCTCTTACACTTCCCTATTTCTGGAAATGACTCCCTTCTACAGGAGCCTGCCATCCAAGCAGCACAAATGCTTTCCAGACACAGGGTGGTATCACCTGCTGTGCCATGGTACCAGTGAGGAAGAATTGCCTGGATGCACTGAGTGGATCCAGCCCTGGACCCAGTCCTGTGTGGCCGAGCTGCCTGAGCTGGGGAACTTGCCCAGCAGCTGCTCCAAGCCTCTCTCCAGCATTTATCCCAAGGACGAACCCCAAGGCCCCAGGCAGGATGGTGCACGCTGGCTGTGGAATGTTTGCTTTCACCTCACCTACCTCTAACCATTATACTTCACAAATTGTACCTACAGATAAGAATCACCTAAGACATTCTCAATAAGCATCTCTCTGCACAAATTTAAAAAAAAAAAACCAACAAACCAGCAGTTAAAGATAGTTAGGATGATAGGCTAGAAGTCACTAAGCCAGTCTGACAGGTGCCAGAAAAATACATATTTATATATATACGTTGAAATTCCTTTGTGAAAATAGTCGGTTTCCTTTGTGTCACCTGAGAGGTTTAAAGCACTGACCATTCAAATCACAAATTAGGGGATCTGAAATTTTAACTCTAGGCTATCTATCATTAATATAATAGACCCCTGCTTGAGTGAAAGCAGCCTGGCTTATTTAGCCTAAACATAACCAGTTTATTTCAGACAGAACAGGCACCAACACAGGGACTGCATCCATGGAGAAGGGGTAAGGCACACGCAAACTCCACACAACACAGGAGACCCAGGAGGCAGCCAGCAAAGCCCCCAGAGTAATAAATCCTAACCAGAAATGGGAGAAAAACTTTGGATAGCCCTAATGATGCAGCTGTCAGATTATACCAGTGACAAACACTGCATTAAACTGCTGATCCCATCCTGTCCCCTGATCTCTTTTAGAAAATCTGAGACAGGAGGCAGGTAAAGCTCTCTCCTGCACAGAAAACATGTTCCAGGAATGTGATGTGATTTCTATCCCTTAGAACAGCACAAATGAAAATTCCCCAGATGTATCTGCCTACAGGAAAAATTCCTATAGATCCACAGAACACTGGAAAGAGGGCAAGAGAGGAGAACTGATGAACCCACTTCAGGAGTCCAAAAGTTTAAATAAGAAAATGTCTACTATCAGATGCATTCAAGTTCACTACTGAAAAACCTACACCTGCACTAGAGAATTGTCAGGAGTGAAAAATGCTTAAAAATTACCAAGTTAATGAGACACAATTGCCATTTACAAGCTTCTACTAATCCCAGTGGTTTAATCCCAGCAGTGCTCAGCCAGTTTTTACTTAATGCACAGCCAGTCATTGATTCCCAACTGAAATTAGCCAAGCTCTTGTGAATGACGGTTGAGTAAAAGCAGAGTTATGAGTTAAAGAATTGGTCCCAGGATGTCAGTTCACTGTCATGGAAATGAAAACTGTGCCCTGTATGCACACAATGCTTACTGGTACTACTAGGAGTTACTTGCTGTTGAACAAGCACATAAAAGAAGGAATTTTTTTTTTTAATTTATTTTTAGGCTATGATGAAAATCCCATTAGGGAAATTACCTCTGCAAAACTACAAATGGACAGTACCTCAAAGCAAGCTACCAAATATTTACACATTTAGGGTCACAAAACTGCAAAGAAACAAGCACATTTCAAAACATTGCTCAGTTAACTTCCCCACCTCCTGACACAACATGACGGGCATTTCCAGGAATTTTACCCACTGAGTTCATAACCTTGGATGCCATGGCCAAGGTCTGCAGCAGTGATGAAACCAGGAACAAAGACAAGGGCCTGAACATCACATGGGTGACAAGAAAAAAGTCAGGGTAACTCGGGGCCACACCAAGCCAAGAATCTGGCAGAGGAAGCCTGCACAGAAACCACATGATCCAGAGAGAGAAGAACAGGGCACTCAAGCCTCTGAGGAAAAGGGTTAACCAGTCAATAAACACCGTTTCATTTCCCAAAAGACTAGAGAAGATGCTCTAAAGTACTGAGATTTACAAGCACTCCCAACTGAAATACTGATATTTCATTAACTGGTGTGTTTTCCACACGAGAGAACCAGACTAAATTAGGGAGCCTGTGTAACTTCTAAGCACCCTCAACAGAAAAAGAATCATCTCCCACAAAAGAATGTCAATTCTCATGAAAGTAGATAAAGATTTCACTAATATTTTTCAAAAGCACATCTTGTATAATTTTCATGGTTTCTTGGTAGAGGAAGCTCAGCTGATACTTTTAAATGGTAACTAAAAGGCTATGTTCTAAGTAAGGTGAATACTGTCCATCTGTTATGGATGTAGGAAGGACCAGTTAGAAGAACAATGTCTAAATTGATCAACCTCAGCTGGCCAGGTTAATCCATTAATGAGTCTAAACAAATACATAATCTTTTCTAATCACTACTGGATTAGCTGGACTAATCCAACTGGATGTATATAGTGTTCACCATATTTATTTCAAGTATTCCACCCTTTTTCTTCCCCTTTTCAAGCTATATTAAATTACTTTAAGGCTTTGCAAGGTTTTGGAATTTTATTATGAAACCAGAAAAGCAATCTAGCGAGTAAATTGTTTCACAAAATATAATTCTTTGGCAAAGAACCCTCATTCCCTCTTTGGTCTTCCATGAAAAATGGTAAAACATTGTTTTGGAAAACAATCATTCTGGTGCGAGGAACCTGGCAATGTTTGCTAGCTTTAATTTTGCATCAAAACCTATCTGAGAAACAGGGGGCAACTGCAATTAATCATCTTCCAGCCATAGATTTTTAAAACTGTACAGTGGGCATCCTCACATTACCTACTGGTATTTGCTGGGCAACTCCTCACACCAGATGGTTTCTCCAATTTCAGGGGGTCTTTAACCCCAAGAAACCCATGAAGAAGAAAAGGATCTCCCTCCCATCTGTGCTTGACCTGCTTACGAGTACTGGGAGGAAGAACACAACAATAAAACAATCCACGTCCATTGGAAGTGAATCCTGGGGGGAATTGCCTCAGCCAGCTCCACACTGGATTGTCTCTTTCTCATAACAGTGTTGGATTCACAACATTACCTGTGATGAGCCTGGTGAGAAGCAAATGGAACTGATCTCTTCAGGAAACGAAGCTGGAGTTGTAAATGGCAGTAGCTGACCCAGGTGAGGCTGAGTGAGCTGGAAAAGGGAATGCCCTGCTGCTGGCATTGGCCTGTCTGCTCCTGTGGTGGCCACTGTGGTACCGTAACCGGGCGAGGAGCAGAGGGAGCATCACAGACTGACATTCACTGCTCTGACACAAATTATGCAATAACCAAAAGGGCTTCTGCAAACTGTACACAAAAGTTACCTGGCAACACTGGATGGGGGGGATACAGGAACTTCTTCATGTATTTGATAAATTTTCATTTTAATTGCACTACTTACACTTGCATCCTGCTTTCTTCCCCTCGCTTAATGAAGCATAGAAAATCCAACCCTTCTCTAACTTCACTAATTTCAGTCTAGGAATTAGATTTTTCCTTCATTCATCTTGCATTATCAGTGTGGCAATGAGAGTCATTACCCATTTCATCCTGACCCCATCATTCCACTCTCTCTGTATGGAGGAGGCCTGTCACCACTTACTCCTTCCCAGGCACATTTTTCTCTTGTTTTCAGTTGTACAAATGCATACAATAGAAAAGGTGTTTTATTTCCTGCTATCAAACTGGATGTTTTGATTAGAACAAACTCAAAGACCTTGTGTGTAAAGCGAGTGTCAAGCAAAAGCAGCTGCAAAGCCTTTGAAGAGATGCTATTCTGCAACTGAATCCATAGTTTTTGAGAGAATTTAAGAGAATTATCTAGGCTTTTCTGTTGGGATTACTTAAAAGTTGACTAATGAAACAAGGCACTTAATTCCCTTAGGCCCATTTTAAAAAACTTCACATTTAATAATTAATCCCATGTCGACTTTACTTGTCACAAAATCTTGTCCTCAGTAAATTAATGGGAGCCAGACTCAGTCCGAACAACTGCTCAGCTGTCTGGTAGCACCATTAAAGTAGGGTCAACTACCCTAACCTGCCAAAGCTGTAATCCAGAATCCAAGCAGAACCGTGTATCCAAACTCCAGGGCTGTCCAACCTCCTCAGCACATGGCTCAGTCCCAAACTGCAGAGCTGTGGGTGAGGCAGCCACTGAGCCAGCCCACAGAAGGGATCCCATCCTGCTGCAGGGTGATGCCCTTGGACTGGACTATGGACACACACTCCAGCACTGGGTCACCGTAAGGCTGGTTACACCTTCAGAAAAACTCTGCTCCAGAGGAGACTTCACTGCTGCCAGTTCCTTTTTTAGATTAATAATCTGTTTCCTGACAGTACACCTGGCAGAGCTCACAAATCAAGTCCTGAAGGATCGATCCCAGCCCAGCATGAAAAATAAACTACCTAAACAGTTTGATTATGCCAGAGAAGCATATTTAAATAGCACTGAGATTAGGGTTATGTAGCTCCACCCAGCTCCAGGTAAGCAACAGGAATGTTGAATATCTGAAGGAGAGCACAATATATTCCTGCTCATGTTGTAAAGCTGATAAAACACAGTTCAGATGCTGTGAAATACTACCAAATTAATGTTTTGGGAACCCATTACTCTTTGTATTTCTGATGTTTACCAGTTTTATCTGGGCAATCTCAGTATTGTGTAAATACAGTCTCTCTCTTCTATAGATAATATACTCCTTAACGGGGAGAAAAACTGGAAGAAGCACTCATTATGTAAAAAAAACTATCTTGGTCAGAGTGCTTCACTTCAAAGAGATCTTAGACCTCCACATGACCCATTTCTAACATAACAATAAACTTTTAATTTCCTCCTCCAGCATTTCTCAGCATCATATCACTCTCCCCCATTACCAATGACACACACAGCAAATCTTTAACAAATGACCTGGAGGGTTCTACAACAGCTCTTAGAAGTTACTTAATAAAACTGCTTCATTTCCAAGTGTCTAGAGAGTTGCATGTTGATAGCTTGAAAAAGGGTTAAAAATGCAACTTGGATTTCCTAAGGGTTTACAATGAAAGATCAACATTAGTAGTAATAAAGACCCCAATTTAACACACACTTAAGGCAGGCTGTAAATAAAAGGTTTAAAGACAGAAAAACAGTAGTTCTTAGACAGAAAAGGGGGAGATTTTGAAAGCTGAGAAAGTTAAATAAAATGTTTTGGAAGCATGCCAAGCTTAAAAATATTTTTCATCTGTACTGTTTCTGAAGTATAACATAAACAAAACCAATCATCTAGTTAAGCTAATTACATCAATAATACACAATTAATTCAGCTGCAGCCTTAGCAAAGATGACGAGACCATGATTCATAGAAAGGTATTTCTTCTCTAAATACAAGACAAAATGTGAATGCAGCTTCAGAGCCTGGCAGCAGATCTCAGTGGCAGCATTGATTTCTGGGGTGCAAGGCTGATCTGCACCAGATGAGGGGCTGGCTTTCGGCCACACACTCCAGTGATGGTGTGAAACAAGGAGGTACTTTGTGGGGACACCCAGTTCAGCAGTCCCCTCCTTCAAACTCAGGCACCTCTGGCCACGACCCACACTGCTCAACTGCACACCTCAGTGCTGAATCCAGAAGAACACAGCTCCTGAGCTCTACACTGTTCCCCTCACTGTGCACTGTGACATGGTCTTCCTGTCAGGTTTTTGGTCGGTTTGTTCCCCCAACTGGCAGAGCACTGCCAGAATCCAGAGTTTAGGAGATACCACAGATGATCTGTGTGAAAGAATGTCTCTGTGGGCCATGAACCCGTGTCATGCAGTGAGCTCATGCCATGAGCAGCTACGTGATCTTTCCCATTGTGACACCCTGCTCATCTCAGACTCCTCAGTGAACACTGTCACATTATGCCATGCACAACAGGACACCAGGCACATGACCCTGCAGTACCATTTAGTGGCATTGCTGATACCCAGCATTTACTTGAAAACCAATATAATGAAATGCCGTTCGTTTTGTGGGCAGAATGTCACCAGGACATGTAGCTCTGCTGACAGGTGTTTGAAAGGAGGATGAAAGCCTGTACCAGGTTCACAGGATACAGAGAGTAGGTTGCAGGCAAATAGTCTGCACCAAATCACATCTTAAGGAGAAATAATGGGACATGCATCAACTAAGGACACTAATTCCACAATTATTTCAGCTGATTTTGAACATTCATCAAAATTTGTTTGTTTAACATTAAGTTTCAGTGGAACATGGTTCCTGTGAATATGGATTTTGCACCATCATCCTTATTTTCCAATACCTAACCATTTCTGCATCATTCCCAGCCTCCCTGGGAATAAAGGAGAACCTTGCCAACACTGAAGAGCACACAATTATCACATCTACACACAGCCTGACACAAAGGCTTGAAGACATTGAGTTTATGCCCCCCTCCAAGGTCTGCAGTAGAAAAGCTGGAGCCCGTGACAGTGTCTGGGTACCAACACCATGAGCAGAACCATCTCTCTTTAACACAGGACTGTGGGCTGATGCCAGATAGGCTGAGCTGGAGTTGTCAAAGGACAGAAATAATAAGAGAAACAATGCAGGAGATTCACAGAGATATAGAAGCAAAAAGGGAGAGAATAGGATAGAAACACAGGACAGTAACAACTGCCAAGCCAGAGCACATTTTCTTATGAGGGGGCAAAATAGAGAAGACAGCACTAAATTTAATCCACGCATACAGAACTTAACCTTGGCAAACCTCTACTGCAAAAAGCAAAGGCCTAAAACAAACTAAACTCATCAGCACAATCATAAAGTTGAAAGAATTCAGGTATTTCTCCCAAAACTGTATTTAAAAGTCATGACTTAAAAATCTTCTTGATGAAAGAAGCAGTGATGGCCCTGCACAGCAGTCTGTGCTGCTGACTCCAGCTGAGAGAACATGTTAGGAGTTACAGCTCCACACTTCCTCCACCAAGGGAATGCACGTTCCCATTCCACCCTGCCCGTGTGCAGCACCCCAGCTCTGCAGGCTGCCTGGAAAGGAGAATTTAACCCACTCTCTGGGGAATGAGGGCACTGTGCAAACCAAATGCTGCAGTTCAAGTGGCTGCATGCCCTAGTCTGAACACATACTTAACATAAATAATTCAAAATGCTGATTTCAAGCAACCGATACTTACATAACTTTAAATTACTGCTTTAAATTATTTTTAAGTTTTGCAAAAGACTAATTAGGAAACTGATGGGCTGGCAAATCATGTTCAACTGTTGCAAAGAACTAAGTTCTATTTCATCCCGCAGCTGATGATAAGGTACGTCCACAAAGCTTTTAAGCATCTACACAAGAAAAAAACTGGTCTTCAATCATCCTTTTGTGGCTTCTCAAGGTTGTAGCTCCCTCGTGCCAGGAGTAGAACAACACCCAAGTTCACTCAGCACAAGACAGTTCACGTCTGGAAACAGTACAGCTGCATTTATTTTGTCGCCATGCAGCCAGACTGACTTGATCAGGTCAGTACAAGCTGAGAGATCTCTGAACCACAGGCAAGTGTCACTGACCTCTCTTCTCTCCATTTCATCCTCCATGGATATTCTCACAACCTCAGCTACATGTGTTTTGAATAATCTGTCCTACCTGGGTAATAAACTTATCCTTTTACCACCTGGAATAATCAAAAGCTGACAATATTCAGAATTGAGGCCCTTATCCTAGTATTAAAAAGAAGGTATTTTGCTCACCTCCACATACGAAAGTGTGTATGTTTCATAAGAATATACAGTAACTGGGATAAAATTACAGGCATTAAAGTGGCATTAAATCTTCTGCTTTTAAAAATTATTACTTCAGTATTACCTGGAAAAAACTGTGTGTTTTCTAAACACTGAGGAAAATGTCATTGACCATATTTTAGATTAAACTGTCACAATTGAAATGAAAATGCATTTTTAAGATAAGTTTTGACATTTAAGATAAATTTTCATACCCACTGTATTGATTTAGGAAATTTCTCAAGACCACAGACTGCAGATCCTACCAGCCTCCTTGGGGTATCCTGCCTTTCATGATCATACTGAGCATTTCAGGAAAGAATGCTGGCTCCAAAGTAAGCAGGGGCTGTTGGATGTGAGCTTTGCCTGAGAATCTGCCTTGTGGTCATGGCAATAATATTAATGAGGCTCCTGGCTTGTCTTTTATTAGAGACATGAAGATTTTATGAGTCCAAAACCTCTCAGGAAAAACTCATGTAGGTCACACCTGAAACTCAACTAGATTCTAGAAAAGTAATTAGAGAAATTAGTTTAAACTGTTCCACCTGAGCAGATTAAGGTTTTGGACACAGAACTCAGCACACAGCACGGTATAGGGCGAACTCAAGATACATCAGCCATGGTATCTCAGCCTTCTGAGGGGACACTCATCACACTGATGATTCTTAACCTGCTTGGAGCTGAGCAAGTTCCTGGCAAGGAACTCATCCCAGCACATTGCACATCTACACCAAGGCTTCAGGATACCACTCTGTTTGCCTGTGAGGAGTCCCAGGCCACAGCAAAAATGCACAGCAAACCCCTCCAAGGTCCCTGTGCAGCTTCAAGAGAACCATTTGTTCTGCCAGTTTAGTAAGAGGTTCACAGTCCACATGCACAAACACCTGTGCAGGCCCAGGGGAGGAGGCAATGCAGTGACCAGAACCAGCAGCCCAGGGACAGGAAACAGAACTGCTCCCTGTGAGTGTGCCATGGGCTCAGAACAGAAAGGAACCACAGCCTGGAATCAAGCAGGCACTGCTTTCAGACCTCTGAGCCCTGACATTCTCTTGCATAGCATTACAAAGATGTAATACCTCTACAGAAGTCTTTCTGAAAGGCTGGATTTTCATCAAAAATCCTGGATATCAGACACATTCACGTGCTGATTTGTAGTCGATTACATGGCTTAAGGCAAGATCTTGCAAACAGACCTTGTTGTTTGCACAGTATCACTAGCAAAGAGTAACACTTTCAGTCCTTTTGTTAAACATCTGCTGTGTTGGAACACAACAGTGTTGGAAAACAACACTGTGATGAGAATATCTGGAAGAGGAAGCAGTGTTTGTTTTTCTGGGAATCCCTTGAATGTTTGAACTTCAGTTGTATTACGTCTCACAGGTAAGCATTATGAAGAACAGATACTCTGGAATGAATGTTTGTTCATTCATGCCCATTTATCAAACCCATATGTATACAAGCACCTCCTATTGAGCTACTGTAAGTAGCTGCATGTACAACTTGCATTGAATCACTTAAAGGAGAAAGAGCACAGAGCTTACTGTACCAGGACAGACTGATTTCTCTTTATTTTTGCTTTAGCTTGTGCCAAATAGATGTAAGTTTGTATTTAATTTTATTATATAAATATAAGCTTGCATTTGATTTTGAGAATGTAAATGATCTCTTGGGACCAGATGAAAATGCTTTTTAAATTAAGCACATTCTGGTCTTTCAGGACCCTGGGAATCTTCTGTCATTGCTTTTAGCCCATGCTTTCTCTACATACATGACAGGCATTCAGGAAATACATTTTTTTAATACCAAATTTCTGCACACAATTCAAAACAAGTAAAACTTACACCACATTGGATTGTTTAGATACTTTACCTGAGTGCATTACTCTACATAAATCTCAGGTCTTCAAATATGATCACTAGAGATTAAATCCAAGGCTTTCTACAGATAAGCTTCCTCTGAAGCTACCGCCGTATTACAAAAGCTGGAATTAATTTCAATAGTATCTACTTTATCATAATTCATACCTGTCACTAAGCTCTCCAGTATTTAGCAAAGGAGATTTTAACTAAGATGTAAGAAAAAGTAAACTATCTTTTTCTTTAAAAAAGCACCCACCACAGCTTCCTACCTGAAGCAATTCTTTGGTCTCACTGGCAATGTCTTCGTGCTCTCCTAGTTCCTCAATGACTTCCCATGAAAATATTCCTGCTCCAATGCTTGACAACGACTAAATGTTTCCTAATATCCAATCTAAGCCTCCTGTGGCACAACTTGAGGCCATTTCCTCTTGTCCCTTGTTACGTGGGAGAAGAGACTGATCCCCATCTCACTACATGATCACCAGCCTCCTCCCAGAAAGCTGTGAAGAGCAAGAAGGTCCCCCCAAGCCTCTTTTTCCTCAGGCTGAGCCCCCTCCAGCTCCCCCATTTGCTCCTGCTGCTCCAGACCCTTCCCCAGCTCCCTTCCCTTCTCTGGACATTCCATTCTTAATATTATTGTTCTGATCAGAAAAGCATTCAACTGGCTATCACAAGAAACTAACAGCACAGTACTGAAGTCTTAATTTCAGTAAAAATCATGTGAATGGCTCATTACTTTTCAGTTTTGCTGCTTTGAGTGATTCACTGCATAAAGTAAATGATGTGTAAAGTGGAGAACAGTTCAATTTCTATAGGCTATTAAAACAGAAATATGGGAGGCTGGGAGCAGGGAAAATGGCCATGCTGCAGGGAGTGCTGGTCCATTTAGAACCACTGCATGCATCTGAGTTTTACAGAAACAAGAAATATTATATTGAAAAATGAACTCACTTTTTTAAAAAGCATTGCCCATTGTAAGTCATGCTCTACAAGATATACAGAATACTGAATAATCCTTGAATCATCACACGCATTTGGCCATACTGACAGCTTACAGCATTTACTGCCACAATGTAACTTCTACTACACAGAAGAATTTTGAAAATCCCCATTTTCCAATATGGATAGCCCCTCGTTTTAGAGTCACGAGATCCTATCAATAGGAACACTTGATTTCCTTTTTCTGTATAGAAAGTGCTGAGTCCTCTTAAAAGGAAGGCGAAAAAGCAAGATCTATGAAAACCAATACTGCAGTCCAGACTTGGTGATATTATCAAAGTCAAGCAAAAATTTTCTCATGACAAAGATTCATTAGAAAACCCTGGTTTTGTTCAGGCTATCTTGGCCCTGACAGATTAGCTTGTCTGTTACCTCTGGGCTGCACTGCATGTCTCAAACAAGCTCCTGACAATATTCTCTCCTCCATATGCACAGAACTACCTTATGAGGATGAAATTAAATTATGTCACTTGAAATCAAGGTGGAGTATTCACCACACTATTACCTAAGCTGCTCCTACTAAAAGAGAAGAGCCTAAATCCTTTAGACTCTTATCAAAATCCCAAGCTTCCGAAGTCAGCACCTTTCCTCCAAAATCTCCTTGCCAGGAAGCTCTCACTCTTGAATAAGAAGCTCCTGAAAGAGGAGAATGGGATTACTGCTGATTTCCTCTTCAGGGACATCATTAACAAACACACTGAATCTTTCCAGCCTTTTTTTTTCCTGCTCCACAATCCTCTATATCTGCAGTAGAAAAATCCTTCCCCTCTTCTACAAACTGCAATGCCCTCAATTCCCAGAGTCCAAGCCCCTCTTTGCTCAGCAACTTTTTCCTCTTCTAAAAGATCTCACCTACCACTGACTGTTCACCTTCAGAAACATAGTTTCACCTACCTCATCCAAAGCTTCACTAGGGAGACCTGAGATTTCCTCCTCTTTCCCTGAAGACTCAAAGTATCATGCAGTCCATCCTCTGTCCCAAAAGCCACTATCCCATAATGTTGCTGTGATCAACCACTTGCAAATGCAGTAAATCTGGAGCATTCCATGCAATTCTAACTGCACTCCCGACACTCTATCCTCTGCACACACAACTAAAAACACACAGCCAAAAACTGCTCTGCTGCTGGAAAGCTCAATTTTTCACTACCATGGAATTTGACCTGGAAGACCTACACTAAAGATGTACATCACTGACATAGCCCATAGAAAACCTGGGAGAGGTAAAGCTCTAAAAACATTCCCCAGAGCATTTCTGAGCAGATTTCTTTCTGAGCATTCCTTAGATGACCTTGTCACCTTTATTTCAAGACATCCCACAGGAAAAAAGTGTGAAACTCAACTCTGTCCACTGCCATCCAATAACTTTATCCAGTTTAGAGGAGAACATGTTTTAACTGAAAATTGGGACTGGAGTGGACAACAACAGAACAGACATAGCACTAAATCCTGTTCCTGAAGTCTTACCTTTGTGCTTCTAATTCTGCCGTCAAGAACACTGTGTGTTTGTGGAATCAGAGCCTGCAGGAACAGTACAAGATGTCTGCTGACAGATTTAAATCATGGCCATAACACACATTTGTCATACCTGTATTTGAAGCTCTAGAACTTGACAGTACTATAATAACTATTGCTTATGTTCTCTTTCTCACTGGGACCTAAACAGTTTAAACAGTTTTATTTGAAAATACACTTCAAAGTTTATGAAAACAAAAAAAGACGTCACTTTATTTTATTAGAAGATGTACTGAATGAAGAGAATATGTCAGAAGGTACTAAAAAACCCAAAGAAATCATCAATAGGCAACATGAGTTACCATACTGCGAAAAACACTAAAACCAACCTAGTGCAGCAGTCACAGATTTATTGGTCTGGAAAGAATAAGGAGTCTCTCCAGCCAAGAGATGTTAGTGCCTTAAAAATTGCACTGGATCAAAACACTAGATATAATTTCACTAAGGGGAATCAACAAGGAGCATGGAATTTACATGGGGTTTCTTTACCCACAATACATGAAGTCAGCATCTGGCTTCTTTTATTAAAAGTAGCTTTTTTCCCCCTTTTCCTTTTAAATTTTTTTGGAATAGCTCATGTTATGCCATATAGCCAAAATCATTTTGTTCAGCTGGCAAACATGTCCAATATGGATTTCATAAATAACATGACTGGGAAAGTAGTTAATAAACATTATTTTTCACCAGGAGATTCTGCTGCCTACATGAGAAGCTATCCAAGGTTAGTTTGAGACCTTGACATGTGCATGTATGTTGATGTTTTGGGTTGGGTTTTCTTACTAACAAGGCACCAACACGTGACTTTTGATATCTCAACAACAGCATTTGGATTTGAAAATACAATGAATGCCAAGCGCTGCTAATGCTGATCTAGGTGGGATTTTTAGCTCTATTATTCTGGAATGCTAACATTATCAACAGGAGGCTTTCTATTGCAGGTGTAACTGCAAAGCACACGGGTTCTGTTCCAGTGTAAAACAGATGCTTTTAGCCAGAGATGCTGAAGAACATTCACAGAGCTAAGATTCTGTCTGGTTTGAATCAAGTTGATGAATTGTAAATAGAAACACTCTAATCCCACACAGGGACAGCAGGGAACTCCCAGAGCCCCTCTGATGGGCTGAATGGGTTCTTTTAGAAAGGAATGCCACACTTCAAGAATGCTGATTGAAAAAGATTTCATTTTCCATAAAAAAATAAGAGGAGGGCTTTTTCTTTTTTTGAATTCTCCCTGGCACCAGCCAAAGATATACAAACAGTTTTGATGAATTCTGTTCCTCAATTTATAAGCAATAGCGTGTGTCCACATTACCCAATTTTAATGTGCCTTATCATTGTGTGTTTTTCCAGCTATTTAACAGATCACACAAGGTCATTGCTCAGGCCTTAAGAGTAAAGATGTTGCAGGTGGCAATCTCCTGGTGTAAATGAAATGAAATCACAAGGCATACTCTTTTCAGTCAACAGATTATATGGGTTCAGACTGGCTGGTGTCAGAATTACTACTTACATTTTCAAAACAGATTTTAAAGAGAATATAAGTGATTCTCACACTTTTTTTTTTATTTTTCTGAGAACGGTTTGGTGTGACACTCCCATACATTTCAATTTAATCTATAATTTTATGTTGACTGACCACTGTCCTAACTCAGAATGTTTTTGAAATAAACTCTGGGACTTGTTCTGTGTTACAAGGTTTCAAAAAACAAACCAAAAAAAACCCCATAGAGCTGAAGTTATCACATGGTTTTCCACTGTAAAGGATCTTCATGCTATTTCTCTATAATTGCCACTTCTAAAACATCACATGTAGATCTATGTTTTTAATTAATACAATTTAACCCAACAACATCAAATGGTTCTCAAAACAAAGTGGGATGAAAAATATTTGGAATTTTGTTTCATACAATATGCATATTTAATAGATTTTTGTTTTAAGCTGAAGAGTAAAACACTTTAATAACTAAAATGTCAAGATCCTCCTCCCCCCCACCCCAAAATGAGCACAATGAGAGATAAAACCAAAGACAGAATCTAAATTAAGTCCAAATTTGAAGATAAAAGAATGAGCACATCCACAGCTCTCATGCTTATAATCTACACTGGAAACAAAAACAACCAACCAGAAATAGCATCCAAATACTAACAAGAAAAAGCCTTTTGTCACTTACAGCTCAACACAATCTTAGAACAGTTGCAGATAAAGTTGCATTTCCCACATCATGGATCAATAACTGCACCAGTTTTAAATAGCAAGCCAAGATGAGAATGTGTCCAAATTACTCTAAAGGTCATCATAAAGGTTTAATTCCATTTTTATATCCAATTTTTTATTTAAACAAATTATCATGCATGTGAATCTGAGAAATTCAAAGGTTAGCGTGTAAATAGACTTGAGTTACTTCACTCAAGAGCCCTCAGGCTGTTAAAACTCATATCCTGGCCGACCAATAAAACTTGTACAATATCAAAATGCTTGATCTACAGAATGCTACGTTCTTTGGTCCCAAGCCAATAAAGAACCTAAGCATGTGTGTGTCTGTCTGTCTTTAAAGCACATGAATCCAGGGCTGACCCTGACTTGTGCAGTCAGCAAAGTCACAACAAATGGCTGTGGAAAGAAGATGAGAATGAGGAGTTGTCCTGAGGCATCAAGAAACTTATTTGACAGAACAACAATATTCAGATTCTTTTTTAGACAACCGGCACTGTGCAGCACAGCCCTCCTAAGCTGGAAGACCCCAAGCATCTTGAGCTGATGTGCTGCAGACACCAAGTGAGCATTCTGCCCCTGCTGAGGCTGGGCCCAGCCCAGGATGACTCCAGCTGTGGTGACACTGCTGAAGGGTCACAAAGAAAACTGGACAACTGTGTGGAAATGCTCTCAGGAGACTAAAAGCCAAACAAGGCTGTGAGGAGAGACACCACAGGGAGGGGGTGGCCAACCAAGCCCACTCCCCACTCATGGCATGTGCCTGGACAGCACTGCATGAAGCACGAAAACAAAAGATGACAGCTGTGTTAGAGCAAATCTGACTTTAAGGTGGCTGCTCTGATGCACAAAATAAACCCACAGATACTCACTAAAGAAAAGGAGCCTGTACAATTAGGAGTCAAGAGGCAGTAGCTGTTTGCAATCATGCAGCTGCCTCCAAGGAAGGAAGGTTGTTTTAAGACTCTGGAAGAACTTCAAGTCTTCCGAGACACCATCCAGGGTTGTGCCAGTGCAGACATCTCTGTCAGGAGAAGGGGATTGTCTTCAGAAACTCATCTTGGGTTCACATTGCGGTGACCTTTGGTCAGGACAAGCAGGCAGTGATGCTGATGCAGCAACAGCACACCCCTTCTGTCGAGTGGACATCAAAAGACAACACAGCCTCCTCGCGGGCCTCAGTGCAGATGTGTGGGGCTGCTCCCCAGCACTTCACACAGGGGAAGTGCTTGGATACCACACCAACAGAGGGAACTGCCTCCCTAATCCTCTCCTTATCTAGCAGTCTCACCCACTGCAAGCATACCCCGAGTCCTCAGAACTTTGAGGTACTGGATGACGTGCCTGGTTTTGTTACTTTCAGCAATGCAGATTAGTACATTCCCATTTGACTTTGCTTCCATCCTGTCAGGCCTATAATCTTACCACACAAATTTTTAAGCAACATGCAGAGGCCAGATCAGCTCCATTCTGATTTCTGCTTAGACAGGGCCTTGTGCTGCACCACCAAACCCAGCACATGTTCTGGTGGCACTTGATATGACAGCAGTCCCAGAAGGTGTGTCACAGTGTGTGGTGGGAAGAGTGAGTGGGCTGGAAGCCTGCACTTTGCTTTTGGTATTTCAGTTTTATTGATCTTGAAATAAAAACTCACTAAAACTTGCTATAAAGCCAATCAGTCATAAAATAATATCAAAAGTAGACCTATTGAAAAGATGTCTGCTTGAGGAAAAGACCTTGATGATGGTTTCAGAAATACAAGAAAGCACATCCTTAAATAATGTTTATAGCCTCAAAACGGCTCTGTTCAGACAGATTATAAAATTAGATCAAACTATCTACTGCCTTGAGTGATGACAGGAAAATGAACGTTTCATCCTCTACAGAATCAGGAATCTTCAGGTAAGATTTGTCTCTGCCATCACAAGATAAATCACCGTGGGTCTCATGCTGCTGTAATTTACACCAGTTACACCTGGTGTAACTCAAAAGCCTTCACTCAAGTTACTCCACCTGCAAGTAGCCATGAGGAAAATCAGTTTTCAGACACAGAGAGATAACTTAAAAATCTTTGAAATCTTCATTAGTTCTTTGCATTTTCCTTGAAGCTGTGCCATCCCCAGCCTTATTTTATCTTTGCTATTCATCAGCACATTATTTCTAAGCCTACAGTGGGTAGATGTGCAGGTACTTACTTCTTTTCAAATAGCTTTTTCTACATGTCTTATTTGTCCTTGAATTCTTGGGTATTTCTTTCTGCAAAAGTAAAATCATTGTTGAGGCTAGTCTTGCTGCTCAGACCTAATGAACATACTTTGGAAAAAAAGAGGAAGGAGGAAGTTTGGTGAATACTTTAAAAAAAATGACATGACAAACTTCATAGCCCATTAGACAATGTCTAGATTACAAAGAAAAAAATTACAACAAATTCTGATTTAAACCACTGAAATGACATTTCCTGTTCTCCAACTGAAGTGTACCTGACTCATTAAAAACTCCCCTCCACTCTGAAGTTAATTAATTGTACACTCAGAAGAAATGACGGCTCATGCTGTGAAATGCCACATGCACAGGGTTAAGGTGTGCAAGAAAGAGAATGACTGACCCTCAGGATCCACACACACACAAGAGCTCCCCACCAGCAGGACAGACTTGAAATAAGATGACTTTTCTTCCCCCTTAAACCAATGCCCCCAGCTCCAGACTCATCTGCTGCAGAAGCAAACTCTGGCTGTGCCTGAGCTCGTGTGCTTGGCTGGATGAGTTGGATGTCAGGTGTGTTACTGCACAACAGCCACAAGAGCCTCAAAACAGATTTGGTATTGAACAGTAACAGCTTTGCTGTAAGGAAGCCAGACTGAGGATACTGGCAAATGAAAGGTTAATAGGGAAGGATGGCATCTGTTATTACATGATTTGATACTCTGGACACAGAACTTTGAAGGTCTCACAGAAAAATATTCCCTTTTCCTTCCCCACTATATTGGTACAGCCAGTGAAACAAAATACCTCTGCTTTGTTTGAACCCTAACCTTCTCTCATACCCTTTGCAGAAGTTACTCTGCACATCTGAGTACCAAAGCATTGGTCCTCTTCCTCCATCTTTTCCAAATTTTGCCACCACATATAGAAGCAGCCAGAGTGAGGAAGGTGGGATAAACAGTCTTAAAATCTGGAGGGGGGTGGTAGTGAAAGAGTATTTTTGCTGCTATATTTAGCATGCAAGTTAAAACCTTAGGAGGTCATGTAAGAGTAATTTTGTTTTCAACAAGAATTAGCTACAGTGGCTTTTGGTTCTTTATACATTTACTTCTTCTGCAGGACTAAATCTCCATAAGTTGAATTATTAAATCCAAATAAAAAAGAGCATGTGCTTGCCTCTCTTTGCATATGTATATGTCAGTACTTAACATTTTTTGTATCTCATATGCTCTTTTGGCACTTCCTGACTTTCTCCTGTCCCCCAGCAAGACTCCACGAATGATCCTTCTCTCAGGAATCCATTTTTGCAGGTTGCCAGGAGGAGGATTTTCAGTAATGAGTTCAAGCTGGCTCGTACCCATTGCAGTTCACTCATTTGCCACTTAACAATATATTCCATGGCACATCCCAATAAAGTAATCCTCACTGGGGAAACAACCCTTCCCTTTTCTTTAGCATCATAATTGAAAAGCTTTAGTTTCGTTCTATCCTTGGAGGCAGGGCCCAAGCTCAATTAAATCAGTGCAAAGATTATCAGGGTTTTTAACTCCTTTTGGACTAAAGCCAAGGTGAATGCTATATTCTGTTTTGTAAAGGCTACATACATTTAAATCAGAGAAGACTTTCTCATTCCTGTGTTTTCAGGTAAGAAACAATATTCATCTTGGTAAGAGCTACTTCATCACTCGCTGGTACTGTATTCACCTAATAACATCTGCCAGCACTACTCAGTAGTGCCATACTCAGGGACAGAACCTGCATGCCAGAAAACTCTCCCCTTAGTGGTGCATAAATCCTTACAGTGACTCCAGGACAGCAGTGGCTTCAGTAGGAACTTCTCAAGGAAACACTTCTGAATGACTAACATTCACTTTACTCCCAGGGCACAGATACACTCCTTCATTATTCCCAAGGGTACTGAAATTAGTTACGTACATGAAGATGGATATATTCATAACTAACCAAAAAAATCCACAGAAAAGCAGTCTGGGTTAAAAGGATTCACCCTCCTGCAGGTGGTCTGCTGTTTCTTTAATTTCCCACTCATTTGCTAGTGCCCCCAAAATGTTAACATTTTTGGCAACCAATTTTTTTTTCTGACCATTTTTTTCCAGCTGACTATACTTGAAGAAGTTGGTATTTCTGAAGTGTAAAGCATTAAAAAAATTAAAACTATTCCTTAAATTCGTTTTTATATTTGTACCTTTAGACCTACTCCCCATTCCGTGTGCCATTATTTTATCTGCAGTGTTCCAGCATTTCATACTTTGTATTTACAACTACCATGTGCTCCTTTTCTGCCAAGTTTAGTGACGAAAGAAGGATGCAATGTGCTACAGGAGGTGAGTCCTGCCAAACCCCAATAACCTGTTTTTACCCCATTCACTGTGCAAAAAGAAGTGCCTCAGATTTAGCAGTCTGTAAGAGCATTTCAGAGACCTGTGCATCTCTGTGCCTTTAAAACACAAAAAATTCTCACCTCTAATGTTAACTGCACACCTATATGACTGGCATCTGGATCATTTCCTGCTGAGTCAGATGCAAAAACTGCCCTAATTTCTGACGTCTAGTCCACAGGAGAAAAAAAAAAAAAAAATCAGCTCTTTGCCACACACCAAAACTTCTCCTCAGAGCAACCTGCATGGGTAGAAACAGAAGGAAGGTTTTCCAGAGAGATTAGACCACATTTTCTGTTATGACTTTCACACAACCACCTGGCCCAAAACTACTAACAGAAAAAAAGGAGGATATAACACATGAGGAAGTGATTAAATGCACGTAGAACAGACATTCTAGCTTAGATAACTGGTTTGTCTGCTTGACAGCTGTACTTCTCAGAGTGCTATTTGTCCACCCAAAATTACTGCCTTCCCAGCTGTATGAGCACTGTTGGGTGAAACAGGACTCTGCAGCTGGGCTAGGGCAAGCTAAGCCTAGTCATGGAGAGAAGAAATGAGGAGTGGTTCCCATAGCAGTGACTTCTACACAAGGTGCCAGTGAGGCACAGGGCATCAAACATTCCAGGAATCACTGGTCACATATGGAAAATGCTGATAGCACAAAGAAGCCTTCCAAGAACACAACTAAAAGAGGAAAAAAGAGATCTAAAAGTTCCATGTTTCTACATATGCATCTCTAAAATCCTGGTAGCAGAGACATACAACGTATCATTATAAAAATCCTCTATTCCTGTCCATGGCTGCCTGTTTACAATGAACACTATGAAACCCAACAAAAACAGCAATAGAAAAGGTAAAGAAATTATTATATCCCCTACAGACATACCTCTTTTCCACAGCAATCTAAAACAGGCTAAAGGAAGTTCTCAAAAGCATTTCACAGCACAAATCAGAAAAGATATTACACAACTGCAAAACAGTCATGGCAAAAAGTGTAAGAACAGTTAAAGCTCTTCTTTCTATTAAGAATCCATGAAGGTTTGCATCAATACTTACATTCCAAATATAAACATCTGCAGAGATTCTAACTTTAGCACGGTACAAAGACAAAAGTCTCAATACAGGAAAATGAACAGAGCCAATCTCAAGCCTTTCCCTTTCCAATTAAAAGATTCAGAGCAGATGAAGTTATTCTCAGCAGGAGAAAGCTGTTGGATCCTCTCACATCTGACAAAAACCACCCTTCAATTGCTGTAAATAGGCCTGTAAGACTGCGGGAAAGATCTGGGAGTATGCCGGAAAGACACAACTCATCAGTTCCTTACTTCCAAGTCCTGCTCTCACACTGCTTTCATTCAGATTCACACCAAAGCCAAGAGCTCCTCCACACCATGCCTGAAGAACAGTGGGAGGGTCAGTGGGAAGCTGCTAGGTAGCAGCACCAATCCTTTCCCCACTGAAATGGATAGGAAATAATGCAGCAGATTTTTTTATAATCACACAGATCTTCCTAATTCTGAAATCTAAGATATCTGAGTTTACAGAAAATGTCTTGAGGTTTTTGTAAGGCCGGTAACAATTAAGAGATCCAGTACTTCATTAAGTAAACCCCAACTCTCAGGAAAATAGCAAACAAAAGGCATAATCCAATAGGTGCTTCCAAAATATTTACACTCCATCTGCATGGCCCAAAGTAAAGAAACGCAATCCAAACAGATGTCCATGAAAAAGGCACAGCACCAGGAATCCACATTAACTCCAAATCTGATACGTTGCATGTGTCATTTCACAGATATTTCTGAGGACAGATGAAAAGCCATGCCCATTAAAAGTCATATGGAGGAGTCAGTTTCAGTGAGAATCATGTTCACATACCATGGATTTGAGAGACACCTCTACATAGTTACAGCACAGCAGCTACTTTGATGTCACTTCATCCCTACATCCTTAGAAATGCCAGTCTCCCCACACTGGTGTACACAGGACTGGCCCAAGTGCTCCTTCAAAGCAGCTCTGACAGCCTTGCCATGGGGAAGGGCACCTGTCCAACTCCAAATCAGGGATCCTACACTAGTACCCAGTCAGTACAGGGACAACACTCAACAAGGCATTCCCTGCTCTGCACATACATTCTTCCTTCTCTGGAGAGACACCGAAGAGAAAAGCATGGAGGACAAAGGGGGAAAAGCTGAAGTAACAAAGAGGCGAAAAAGGACTGATCTATGTATTTGTCCATTTGTGCTGTGGGAGGTTGAAACACACCAGCACACAATCACAAAACAAGTGTAACAGCAGTTCTTCTTTCCTTACTTCCATCGTCTGCTACAATTCTAAAAACTTCTGAACATGTTTTGTCTGAAAGTAAACACATGAATGAATAAGCTTATTCAAAATCAAGTACACCTCTTTTTAAACTAAAGTATCCTCCAAGCCTGCCAACCCCAGTGCTCTCAACTGATGGGTGACCAGGGAAGCCATGACACTCCACAGTACCAAGAAAATTATAAACTATGAAACACAAATTCTGAAATCTGACCTAAAAATCCCAACATAACTCAGAATGCTCACTCTTACACTGAAACACATGATCCTGTTGCTTTCACACACCCTCCATCTGTCTGTAGTCCTGTCTCCTGTGTTACAGGAACTGCAATCTGCCTGGGACCCATCAATTGCTTCTTATCACAGTGTCTTAGGGCTTCTTATGCAGCCCCAGCCTATAAATAAAATACCCCACAACAGCAACAAGGCATTTTCTGTTAATAACTGGGTGAAAAGAAAACTTTATTCACACCTAACAGTTTAGATCAGTAATGTGTTATGGTACACAGCATTATTAAAAGGCATATATTCAAATTACTCTAAAAGGAAAAACAGATTACATCTGTATAACAGATTCATTAATTTGTCTAAAAAATGCAAAATAATCTAAGTCATTCTACATTTGTCTTCTAAACCAAGGCAAAAAAAACCCAATGGCAGTGTGTATCTGTAAACCTAAAAAAAAATATTTAATTTTCTGAGTACAATATTCATCCACTCAGTCTACAGTTGGCACACTGCAAACTGAAATGCCACCATCACTGGGGCAAGGAGCTATTTATATTTTCTGTGTTCCTCTGAATATACTTGCTTTGAAATTCTGCTCTCAACCCTGCACTCTCAGTCATTTTCTTTTTAAGTCTGAAAATGCAATGGTGAAAATGAAGAATTTCCTGTAAATTAGTCCTTTTGCACTGAACTATCTACAAGGGTTTTACTCCTATTTTTATTGAACTGTCCAACATTTACAATGTTGCAGTACCAATACTATTACTCAAAAAACATCTACAATTTTGGATCCAGAATTGGCCTAAGAAAATGCCTCTCCTGTTTTCAAATTCACATGAAAAGGACTAATAAGACAACAAAAGAAGTTTTAAACAACTGATCATCTTTGGGAGAGAAGGATGTGTAATAAAAAGCTGAATTATCATTGAAATACCCCCAAACTGACAGACAGTAATCATTTTATTCCAAAAACGTTTTGTGCAGGATCTTCATACACTCACACTCTTATTCAAAACTTTGTCAGAACACATTGTTTTCTCAGATCTTCACCCACTTTTTTCACAAAATGTCAGACTGACTTTGGCGAGCAGGAACTTGGACTCGATTGCATGGAGAACAATTTGATTTCAGATTTCCTAAAGCACTCCCAGAACCAGCAGCAGAATCACTGGGTTGAGGGACTTGATGAAATCAGACTGAGCAGTAATGATGCCTGATGGAAATGCCACGTGAGAACAAAAGGGAAATAACAGGAGAAAACCACCCACCTTCTAGTCCACAGGAAGGAGATGACAGAAATTTCACAACATGGTTGTGAATTAAGTGTGTAACTCCAGAAGAAAGGACACTAAAGGAGATACCAGGTAGCCAAGCCCTCAGATTCATTTGCTCACTTTGCTTTTGCAGGCTTTTTGGTATTTGGTTTTTTTTTGGTTTTTTTTTAAATGAATGAACACTTTGTCTCCAGCCATCTTTGTGTTTTGTATCTCAACTAACATACCATTGGTTTATTGGGCTACAGCTCCACCGTGCTTTTCTACTCTGAAAATATAGCCAACAGCCTGACAAGGTACTGGGAAGAACAAAGAGGAAAAAAAAAAAGATAAATACAAACACCAACAGGTGAAATACAGACAGGGATAGAAGATAACCAAATACACACTCACATGATACGTGTGTGTGCTCATTACATTTCTTGTTGGAGCACCAAGATGCCCTACCCACATTGCCTGAACAACAGTTATAAATAGATGATGAAGAGACTGTCCCTGCCCCAAATTGCTGACATTCTAGGTATCAAATGGCAGTCACAGCCAGACAAGCTCGGGAAGCAAGTTTACATGATGATTATCAAGGCTAAATGGATGATATCTTATCTAGACGATTTGCTGTTTCCTTTTAAATGTATTTAATGTTTATTTCTCTCAGCACTTCACATGGAATTGTCCTATCCTTTCAAAGCCTCAGGCCAAAGTTCTGTAAAATCTGTATTTAATAAACTGAATGTTACAAAGATACCTAAACAATACAGCACTTTTGCTTAGCAGTCAAAGCATTGCAATTCCAGAAATAAGCCAAAAACTTCAACACTTATAAGTATATAATGATTGCCAGTATAAGCTTCTGGAAATATTATCCAGTTATCCACAAGCACCGTTCTGCATACGCATTCCTCAGAAAGAACTGCACCATTTCAGAAGCCAAACCTGCACACAACACACAGGAACTCTTGTAACAGCGAGCTGCTCACAGTGCTGGTGACTCCCAAGTGTGACTGCTGATTGCCACTGGATAAAAGGTCATTTTAGTGTTAATAGGTAAGACTTAATGTAGAGTTTTCCTATGTTTAAGGAGAAACCCACTATTAACAATACAATCACTAGCTGTAGTTATCCTATAAAGACTTATGTGGACATAATCCTTGCTAGATATGGTTTGCAGGACAGCGATTTCCATTCTATGGCTAGAATTAAGCGTCCTTCCTAGGTTACGTATGCTTTCAAATCAAGTGGGAAAAAAGCCATCAGAATTTTCTTATTTCCTCCATTATTCCTCTGATTTTTCCTGCATTCTTTTAAAGACTTGCAATTTCTTCTTCTTAACAAGCTGCCCAAATGACAAGAAGCAGCCAAGGGATATATTAATGCAATCAGAAGCACACAGAAATTACCAAGATCAACAGTTATTTACATTCTGTTGGAGTTAGAGATGCTGATAAAACACCAGGGTCACAGGTGCTGTAGAGATCCAGGATAAATCCTGGTGCCTCTCTCAGGGCTGCCAGTAAGAGTCAAGGCAGACAACAGCTGATACACACACGGACAGGAAGGACAGAAGGGGGCAAGAGCATGAGAAACCTGGTCAGTGCAAGAGGCAGCAGATGCATCAGAGTTTGGGTTGGCCTTTCACAAGTGTTTTGTTTACCATGACCTTAAGGAGAGTTTTAAGAACAGCATGTAAAGGAAGGCAGTGAAGGCACAGAGCATCTTTACAGCTCACACATCTCTAATGTGAAAGGGAGCATAGGAGAAGCCAAAACTGTACCCATCTGGATTTTTATACTGAGAGAAAAGGCTGGAATTACTGGCCTGTGACAGTACCTGATATTTAGATCACAGGTGACCAGCAGCATGGACTACACTGGAAAATACAAGATGGAAGGTGTCTTAGATGCAGGAGGGGGGCACTATTAAAGAGACGCAGAATGGGATCAGTAGTTTGATTAGGGAAATTATCTTTTCAGTACGATTTAAATAACCTTGAATAAACAGTGAAAACCATAAAAACCCATCAGATACTTGCTTTCTGTAATGTATCCTATGGGAAATGAAACAGTATGGAAAAAATCTAAGAGGCACACGGTCTCAGAGGACATGAGAAGCTGGAATTAACTTCTGCACAAGCTCATTTTGTGCTTAATATGCACTACAGGAAAATTTTAAAGGTGAGAGTTTATTTGGGGTTTTTCCACATTTAATTTTAAATTTGTATGTACATAGAAATAAAGCCAATTTCTTAAATTATTAGTGGATAGTAGATCATCCCACTGATTTCAATATCTATGAAAAATGGAGCAATACAAGACACCAAGGAAGAAACTTATTGATTTTTTTGTAACATACAGCATGAAAGCATCAATCTGAATCTAGAATCCTGACAAAAGTGTACACACAACTTCTGAAAATGTATTATTCCAAAGCATCACAGGTAGTCTTTCAGCCACCTCACACCATTCAGAATGTTTAGAGACAGAATACACAAGCTGCACAGTGAGTTCAATAATCTCCATTCACAATGTAATGTTAATATTTACTCACAGTCCCTGGACCACCACCAAGATTTTCTTTTAATATTCAGAAGATAAAAGGTGAGAGCATTAGGGAGCAGCACATTGCAAACTGTTTATTTTGCTGAGAAAAGGACAGTTACAGGAAAGAATTTAACACCCCCTTCCATCAGCCCACATGCAGACAAAGACTGAATGAAGTCTTAGCAAAGCCCCGGGCTCTAAAATCATACATGGCATATAGAAGATAAAAAATTATGGGAAATAATACATTTGTAATGGTAAAATTCCAGGATCAACTGACACAATGGAACAAGCAGGCAATGTGTTTAAAGCAGGAAACCTGAAGTATAATACAGCTGCCATCAGCACGCAGCCAACATTACCAATTCTGTTGTGGCAACCAAAAGATAACCTAGGGAAAGAAGAATTAAGGGACAGTGAACCCAACAATGGATAACTGCACCACTGGATAATTGGTACATCTTGGTCTAGACTTGGCAAGCTCTGGTATTATCAGTCTCCAGGGTAAGAGGGAAGCATGTTCATATTTCTGATAGATCTCCCTGTTCATTTACTGCCCAGGACTGCGTGAAGTGGCCTCGCAGCCTCACCTGATCTGACAGTCCTGTGTGTAGCAATGGAAACATGTGGCAAGAGAGGGGATAAAATCTGGGTGGCAGAACCAGAAGACCACCTCTGGTTACCCACAGGAGTAATGCTTCACCACCATGGCACCTAAGTTTCCTGGTCACACAGGACATTTATTCCTGATGGAATCTGCCTCTCCTGCCCTACAGTTCATCTTCCATTGCCTCCACCCAACATAAACTGTTTCACACAGGATGGCAAACTAGTGGAACTCCTGTCTCCAAACGGATGGCACACTGTATTTACCAACTTTCAGGCAGCACCAAAATACAAAGGAGGAGTCTTATTCCCACAGAGTTGATGAAAACCATCCCTTTCTCCTACTGCACCTGCTCCGGAACACTGACCCCAGTCCTCACTTAGGGCAAAGCAGCCCAACCACGCCAAGATCAAGGACAAAAGAAGCATCTCCCACTCCTGCAGCAAACACCTCAGGAGACTACAATCAGACAAAATTCCTTTCCCTTCAAAGTCTCTAGAAATCAAAAATACTTTTTTTAGAAGGATCCTATGGTATATGATGTGCCGCTTTAGGAAACACATTTTCCCTTCCATGTTCCTCCCTTCACCTATCTGCAGCACCAATGCACCCACACTGAGGTACTTTCCAGAAGTGCTTTAAGTCTTGTAGACAAAGACTATCCCAGAAAGTGCTGAGTTTACATTTCAACTAAGACCAGCAGCAACCAAGATAAGGCTGGTTTTGTCACAGGGATGAAAACAGGCTTCTTGTACCTACAGCCCCAAACACAGCCAGCAGTGCTCCACCAGCAGGCAGCTCACAGCTAAGAAGGGATATTCCAGCCTTGGACTGCATCCATAACCCCAGCTCTCACTCCTGTTGTAGAACACAGATCCAGTGGTCCTCTGGAACAGGAGTGGGACAGAAACTCTAGCAGAGCCTCTCTCCCTGTAGGAAATCATTTTTGCCAAGAGCTAAACTGAATTCTACATCCTGGCCAACTTTCAGCTCAAAGGTCAGCAGAGTGCAAAACAAGTGGAAAGGGGCGGGTAACAATTTGTCTGAGTAAATGACTAAGCAGTACAGGACTACAAAAACCTATTCAAAAAACAACACTTCTGCATTTCTATAATCCAGCAGTAAAAACAAGAACCAGAAGCATTGGTGGTGAGCTTTGGCAGGTTTCTGCTGGTGATGGTTGGCTTTTTTTTAAAAAGCTCATTGATTTTTGGACTGCATCCATCTCCAGCATTGTGGCTACACTTCATGTAGTAATTTACTTCAATCCAGAGCGCATTTCTACAGCCAAGTCTTTGTTTTGTAAATGTCACTGCACTTCAACACCATTAACCAGACACCCCTATTTCAAGCTGATATTCCTAAATTCAGTAAAAAGAAGTATCAGCAACACTGCAACTGAGCCAAATGAAAATGGAAAATGTTTTTGACTCCATATAGCTCTGAGTGCAGCGTAGTGTATAATTCATTTCTGGGAGAGTTTGGATCAGTTGATTAATGGGCCCACTAGTGCTATCCATCCCAAGACCCCCTGAAACCACCCAGTCATCCCCACTCTCCATGGAGGCTCTCAGAGGAAAACATTTGTGCTTAAGGACTTCATGGATCAAGTACGCACTAACTTTCAGGTATTTTACTGACAACCAGAAGTCCTGGACTCCATGCCTGCTACAACAAGCTTCCCTTTCCATCTCGTATCATTCACGTCCTTCCCAGTTGCCTGCTTGGATCAGATGGCAACAAGACAAACCAATATGCAGGCACTGCAAAGTCTGGGCAACTGCAGCTATTAGAAACTGCAGCAAGGTGCTTTCCCAACTAGCATCTTTCCATTCCATATAGAGCAGAGGGTAAGCACAGCTTTGCCAAACCCCTTGGATTAGGAGTGAGAGGAATAGTGCTCCAAAGCTCATCTTCCCTCCTGTAGCTGGGAGAACACTGGAACTGGGACCACCACCTGACACTCACGGTCAAATGAATGTTATTTCAGAAAAGCAAGACAAATTAGTGCTTTATGACCAACAAGTTTTCATTCATGGAAGCTTTCCCTTCAGAAGCTAAGTGAACAACTCCTATTGCCTGCTGCAAAAACAAGTGCAGATAACAGTAATTTTTTTAAACTACTGAGCTCAAAGTTTTTCACCATACATCTGATAGCTGCTAATTTGGTGACTGAAAAGTATGTAGGTTTAAAAGTATCTTGCTCTGCCTCTCTGGAAAGACCATCAGCAGAACAAATAAATTAACAGCGTTTGGATTCTCATTACCACAAATTAGCCTCAGCATAAGATGACAGGAGCAGAGCCAAGCTGTCTGTGGGTCCTTATGTGGCACCTGTTAGCACTCCATAAAGGACACAGAAAAGGGAGGCCAGGTTCTCTCTGCTGTCTGACCACAACAAAGCTTTCCTGTCAGACTATTGATACCTCTTCTGACAGCAACTTTCACCCTGCACACCCACACCACTCCTAATCCACTAACAATGAAGCAGTTGCCTTACTTGGAAGTATCCCCATAGAGTGGAAGGACTGCATGAGGAAATTGGGACAGGAATGGATGACTGCCAAATAACATGTATCCTCACCACAAAGACATCCATCTAAAACAATACACAGCCTAAAATAACCACTGGGACAAAGAAAGCAGTAAATTCAAAAGAGAATCTTTGGATCATCAAAGGAGAAAGTGAGATACAAAATGAAAGTGTTCTGTTTCATCATTCATTTAAAAGTTCTGCTGGGCATTTCAGGCAGCAGCCACAGGAGCAAACACAAAGGCAGGCACATCTTTAGATGGGACAAAGTGACCTGCTCCAAAATGTCTCCAAGACAAAGCCAGCTGTGAAGAAACAAAGGCTGACCAGGAGGATCATTACAACAGGCATATTCTCCTCTGTTACACTGCTCCTATTACAGCCTGGATCACTTACTCATCTCATGCACTTATTCCTCCTTGCCTCTGATGCCATGTGGAGCAGTCACGAATCTGTCAAGGGACTAAAACCATGGTTATAACCTTGAGGCTACACCATGGACCAGAACATGAAGAGGAAGCGAATGCATCAGCTTTCCACAAAACCCTCCCACAGGGCCCTGTTTGCATTCAACGTGTCAGACACCTGGAACATTTTGTGTCACTGTATGATTCTGCAGGAGCTAATTCTGATGCTGTGCCTCCCAAACAGCCAGTTGGCCCTTTCATTCCTGCCTCTCTCCCTTCCTCCTGTCCTGTTACTCATGGGGAGGACATTCTGCAGCCTGCAGTTGATGCCAGTGGGCCTCTTCCTATCAGTGCTTTCAGCACTCAAGACAGACATTCAAGCAGAAAAAAAAACAAAACAAAACAAAACAACAAAAACCAGGAGTTTGATTTAGTAAAGTGTTTGAGCAAAAGACTGGCTTGCTAATATTGAAAACTTTAAATGGGGAAATACAGTGGGACTGAACCTTAGTGCTAAAGCTGTCCGTATATATGGATTGGGCACTAGCCCAAAGAAAACAAGCCTGCCCACAGCTGCAATATATTTAATCAGGTCTTACAGACCAATTATTCTGCACAGCTAAATCCAGCACTTGTGAAAATTGTCTTATTTCAGCTGTAGGAAAAGCTACTAAGTAACATTTTCACATTTTCAATTTCAAGAAGAAAGCCCAAGACAGTATCTCTTCAAGTCCAAAATATCCACAGCCAACAGCAGTACCGAGGCAGTGTAAAAGGAATATTTAACCAAACACGTATCAAAACTTCTACTCACGTGAGAAAGCTCCTTATTATTAATACTTGTGACACTTAAATGTCCTCAGAACTGCCTTTTGACTTCTCTGAAAGAATCTAAGGAGATAAGAACTTAAAAAAAAACAAAAAAACAAAATCACATTCTCCTTGGGTGTCTCCCCTTTCAAAAAGGTTGATCTCTTTTTCCCAATGCAATTTAACTCCCACCACTATGTTCTCAGAGATGGACTACTGAAAATCCATTTCTTACACCACAGTATCTTGAGAATTATTTCACTAGTACTGGTATAATATTAGTGGTATTGTCTGCTTTAAGTGCATAAAAAGCAGTTAAGATTTCCTTTCCCCAGAAGCAGGCAGCAAGGCTAACTACTGCTTTGCTTTGACTAAACTAACAGTACTAAAAATGTGTATATATAAAAGTAAATTGTGCATGAAAATTGTACAAGTAAACACCACCCCATACAAATGAATAAAGTGCTGTTTTTCAGAAAGTCTGAGTCAGTTCTCACTGCTGCAAGAAACATGAAATCTAAACAGCATCTGAAAGCTTCTAAAATCAGGGTTTCCTTTTCTCAGGCCGTAAAATGTGCTGTTGGCACACTCACTTTATCATTGAAAATAGCGACACGTGAAAGCCGACCAAAAGGACAGAGTTAATTCAATGCAACAATCTTCTCCCTCAGTAAATGTCTCACACAGCACCACTCTTAGCTACAGAATGTTTATCCAGCACAAGATAGAGAGGCTTTTCACTGACACCTGGGACAAAACCAGAGAACAAAAGCAGCTCCCAATGCAAGCGAGCAAAGTTACATTTTTCAAGTGTTCCCACCTAATGCAGACAGAAGGCCAGCCACAGCAAGTCACAACAAACAACCTATTTACCCACTTCCAGAAAATGCTTGTAAATTTAAACTGTGTGAAATGTCTAACTACTGCTTTCATTCCATCAAAAGGCTTCATCAGCAATGGACAAGAAAGCCTCTGGCTTGACCTAAAAGGGCTGGTAGGTTAATCTATTCTGACCCTACCTTTATTCCATCATAATACTGAAAGATTGCTTGAATGAATAACCAGCATTTAACAATGCCAACAGCCACCCTTTCACTACAGTGCTCCTCTGAAGTGCCCTCCAAGCCAATTTTTTAATGAAGGGGGTATCAAACATTTTCAAAAATTAAATGTAAAATAAACCAAAATGCTATTTCTCACTCATGGGTAAAAAAGGAAAGAGATATAAAAAACTAAAAGCAGAAGAAAATTTTTCTCTTGTCCCTTCATGTCTCTTTCAGACTTCCACCATCACTTATTGTCAATTTAAGATAATATGCTGTCTCTTATTAACTGTCAGTCTCATCTTTTATTTATAGTATTTTCACTCAAATGAGAGAAACTAGACAAAAAAAGGTACTACTTGATAAAACCTGCCTTCTAACAATAGGCTTAATCATCCAGGCCCCAACACTTGGTATTTTAATAACTACTGGCTTCATTTCAGAACCCATTCCATAAGAGTGCTCAGCATTGAACACAGCAAAGCAGAGAGTTAAAATTAAGCATGTAATTAGTCCCACAGAGGTCACTAAGCTGGATTCATCACTCATTGAGTGATTTAATCACTCAACTCTCATAAGTTTAAAGTTCACAGCCTATGTTTAAATGCCCTTCTGGAGAAGGGTCTCCAGTGCTCAACACTACAGTGCACCGTTCTACCCAAGCATTTTCTTCCTGGTAATAGTACAATAACCACCTGTATGAAGGAACTAAATAGTCTTATATGTGCCTGTTAGAGCAAGGTACTCCTGCACTTAGACATGAAGCAAGAGCTGTGTTCTCATTTGACACCTCAGAGCACTTATTCCTCAGCATCAACAAACAAATGCCCGTTCATGCGACTTCTACACCTGCAAATGGTTTAGCAACACAGAGAGTATCAAAAAGCAAGACCATCAGGCACTGAAAAGACACTTGAAAATGCCTTAAAAAATCCACACTAACCCCAGGAACAAAGTCTTGGCTTCAATCTGTTCCTGATTAGATTTAGGAAGATGCTTAACATACCAGACAAGATTAAGTGCCATCACCTTTACCCAAAAGCACAATCATCAAAGAACTGGGAAGCAAACCATAAGGCAGTGACAACAGCATGTGATGCAAGAGGAATGAAAAATAAAGATAAGAGCTTTCCTCTGGCTTGCAGAGGATACTGTTATAAACTACTCAAAATTTCCTACCTTGAAAAGCTGTGATGTGACCAACAATCATGTACTTCAGTTCAAAGTTCAGTGCCTGGATACTCTGAGTCCTCTCCCTTCGAACAGCTGCCTGGTAGCTTTCTTCCATTTTTTTGGTGCAACATGTTGGTGCCCTGTGTTGACAGATCTGTAAATCTGACTCTTAAAGCAAACAAGAAAAACACAATAATCAGAAAACCCTTGAACTTACACTGTAGAAGTAATGCTTCTTAATATCAGAAACACAACATTTTAAATTTTGAAACAAGACAAAACACAAGGAATGACAATGTGAAACTCAGCTGTTGTCAGAAGGACACAAAGTTGTGATTGTTTCATCTAAATTTAAGTAACATTACATTATCAGCTGATAAGTTATTTTACACTGTTAAGAACCCTGGGCACAAAAGTTACCTGAACACAGTCAGGGGCAGCACAACAGAATCATCATCATGATGATGAACCATCAAAGGGGCAACATTCCCACTGTACACCTGGTGCTAAGGGTATCAAAACCTGAATGTGTGAATGATAACCATTAGGATCCAATACTCACCCACATTGTGCCTCAAGGAATCACCTATTCACCTCTTATACAAGGGGAACCTTCTTTAAAAAATCTGAGCTCCTGGGCAGCTCACCAAAAAAAAAAAAAATTAAAGGCACTGCAATCACTCTCACCTTGCAACTACAGAGAAAGTTGAAAGTTGATTAAAAACTTCATTCTTGTAGAATGGGGTTTTAATCATTCCATCTTTGTACGTGTTTCAGCAAGTTTAGTATCCTCGATAAGGAAACCTACATCACAGAGCTGTGATGGACACACTCAGGGTCTATTTGTTCTACAGCACAGGATATGCAAGTGCCAGAAAGGATCTGGTACAGACCGCAGATGAGCGTTTTCTCACGCTTCACAAATACATGCTTTAGAAGGGGAGGAAAAAAGCAAGAGACTATTAAGCAATTAAATCCAAAACCAGAGGCACACATAAATACCAGAGCCCAAACAGTCACACGGTATTAAGTGTGACAGTGTGTCAGGGGCTTCCTTCCCTCCACCTCAAGGCAGAAACAGATGCTCTGAGGGAAAGGGGCTGCAGGTGTCCACCTCCATCCCATCCTTCCAGCTCTAGGGAAGGAGACAGCCTTTCCCAGGAAGACCAGTGCCACACAGGTGGCCAAGTTTCCCAGTCCCACCCCACAACTGGCTGTATGTGCCCTTTGAACTGGAGCTGGTATGTCCCCACAATGCCCCTCTCTGTGCCCAAGGTGCATCTCTGTTTTAAACCACTGCAAACACCACTGGCAATCCCTCCCCACACAGCACCAGCTGGGCTGGAGGGCACACATGGATGAAAAAGACCCAATTCTCCAAAGAGCCATAATTCCTCCAGGGGATTTCTCACCCAGGCCACTGCAGAGAACCCAGACCAGGCCTTGGGATGGAAATATTAATGAACCATCACCTGCACTACCTCTCACACCTGGCCTTGCAGGTTAATGCACAGCAGTGTTCCACATAATTGACAGTGATGAAAAACAGGGGGATGCACACTGGAAAAACAAGGATGCACACTGGAAAATCAGTAGACACCTCCAAAGGACCAGGCTCTGCTCAGAGCCAGCTCCAGGTCACCAGCTCACTGAGACCAAACCTGCAGGGAGGAGCTTCAATAAATCTCCCTCACCAGGGAAAAAAATAAAAACACCAAGTTAGCTAAAACATCTCATTTGACTTAAAAATGTTGCTCCAGCTTATAGCAACTCTCATTGGAAAATGCAGCTAATTTATATCAAGAAGGTCAAAACCAAAGTAAAATATTTCAATTTGCTACATTTTTATGTAAGTTTGCAAACAAAGATCAAAGCTGTCACAGACTGACCTGAATCAGGACACCATTTTGGGGGTGGATTTGTTTCACACTTCAATCTTATTTCAAATATAGGAAACAAAACTCTCCACACTCCAGTGTGAAGCCCCAAACCCTGCTGAAGGCCCTGGCAGAAGCCAGCAGGCTGCCAAAAGCAGCAGCAGGAGGGCTGCACGCTCGTCACCAGCTGGGCACGCTCATCTGCTCTTGGCTGCCAGAGAAGCTGTCCCAAGGTTGAAATTAGCTTCTTGGCCAGGCTAATTTTAACTTGGATGGGTTCCCTGATTCAGTTCACCCCCTCAACACGTTTGTCCTTTCACAAGGAACTGGGGGTCAGGGAAGGACCACTTTTCTGAGCTGGCACCACCAAAGCATGAGTGAAATTGTAATACAGACTGCAGAGCGACTCAGTCATACACAAATAGGTGTCTGAGCAGAGGGGTTGTAAATGTTGCTCGGCATCTGCAGTGCCAAGCTGCTGACACCCAGAGCCTACAGCTTTGTTTGATGGGGTTTTGCAAAGCTCAGACCTGTAACAAAAAAAGTTTGAAATCTCAGGTGCTCCGTGCTGACCCTGGCAAGGAGGCAATCCATGGCTATCAGAGCTGCACCTGGCATTCCCCTCTGAACCGAGACACATGGGAACCTGCTACTCCTTCAGAAAGCTTTAAGGATAGGGATATCTCAGCTGGAACTGCGCTCCTGGGATTCCCCACCCAGCTACCTCCCCTGATGAATACTCCCCGCAGCATGAAGGCTAGGAGTTGTTGGTCCAGAGCCAAAATGACATAGAAGGCACTCTTAAACAGAAACAGCACTAAGCCCCTGACAGTTAAGGAGCCTGATGTAAAACACAGAGCATTGAAAGCACAGCAAAGAGCAAGCCCCACTCTCCTCACAGGACTGTCAGGTCACTGCTGTCATGCACACAGCCTGGCAATTTCACTTTCTCCTGTATTAGCCTGAGGGTATCACTTTTAACACAATTATAGAAACCTAATAAAAGGTTTCAGTGCTATACATGCTTGGGTGCCGAGATTAAATTAGAACTCATTAGTAATATCTTAATGTCTCTAATAACTCTGATACTAATTTTAGTTTCTCCCATCTCTTTCATCTTAATGAAAAATACCCTCTCCAACAGGAAGAGGGGAGGAGCAGTGACAGAGGGGTGGCCAAGGGGCTGAGCACCCCAGAGACAGAGCACCCCATTAGCCCTGCTCAGAGTGTGCTGCCCACCAGCCATAGGGACACAGCCTTAAGGGAAGACTCCTCCCTTTTTTAAGGAACAAAGCCATTCAATACACCAGAGTTTAGAAAGCACCATTCCCAAAAGACAGAAGTTACCAACAGCATCATTTCAAGATTTCACCCTGCTAATTTCCCTCTAGGACTTGCTTACCAGCTTTCCCCAAGCTGCCTCTCATTTCCTAACTAGTACTTTAGTTTGGGAGGCACCTCAAGCTCAACCTTCTCTTTAAAGCAGGTCTAACTACCTAAGAGCTTCATCTGGTCAAGTTTCAAAGTGTCTACAAAGATGAACAACACCACAGCTTCTCAGGATGTGTTTCAGCATTTGACTCCACTCACAGTAAAATAAGCAAATTAAAAATTTCTATCTGAAGATAATTTCCCATGTTCCATCTCACATCTGTGGTTTTTCAGTATGCAGCCATGTACCTACAAGAATGTGACTCCACTTTCTCTATTTCCTCCCAAAAGGTAGCTGAAGACAGCAGTATGGCCTCCCTTAATCTTAATCTTCCTACAATGGAACAAACCCAGCTCTCCATTCCCACATGTTCCAGCCCCTGACCATGATGGGAGCCCTCTGCTAGACTCTTACTTTATGCCACAGATGCAAAGCACCTGCACCCCAAGGCACCTCTCCATTTCATTTTCTTATGCATTAACTTACTGACAGAGAATACTTTCAACTCTACATGCCTGGCCTTCAATTCCAGAAGGTTTATAAAAAGCATTCCTAAAACAAATTAATTTTCTTCTTCAGATCAGATGGAAGGATTACTCTCCTGATTATGTACATTATTTTTCCATTCACATCTTTTTCCCTTGAGTACTGGTTAAAACTGAGGCCCAGCTTATTTTTTAAAGTGAGAAAAACTACAGACTTTAAATCTTTACTGTTATTATAAAAAACAGGATAAAGTATCTTGCTCCACTTTGAAAAATAGTCACATTCAGAAGTGCAGGAAAAAAAGTACCTGGGTCTAAAGCATGTGTGTTTTGGAATGCATCAATGATCCCTGTTGAAAACTACTCTGCAACCCCAAAGCACTCAGTACATGCCAAAGGCAACACCTTCAGACACTTCCCTGTCACAAGTATAAATTACTTTAAGTGTTAAATGCACAGAAAACTATGTATCCTTACCTGACATCCATCTGGCCAGCTCTATCAAAATCAGCTGTGGACTACTTTGTTATGTGGTGGTTGGAGAACTTTTTGTTTTGAATCAAAAAGTTTCGGACTTCATTCTGAACTTTGGTATAAATAAAATCTAATACTTTGGCCATTAAAACTAGCTGAATCAGTATCATTTCCCAAAAGCAGAGAGGCCTGTTTAGCAAACAACATTAACTTCTTCCAAAAGCTGAATATATATTTATTTTGTTAGCTGACCGTGTAGTTTAATAGTTCTGTCTTTAAAATGCTGCACACACTGTAAAAGCCATACTCTGAAACCAGAAAACCAAACTTTTAACACACACTAACTGATCTACCTGCACCAACTTTTTCAAAGATAGGCTGATTTTTTTTTTTTTTCCAAACAAGCTGAGCCTCTAATTTCCACTGCACAGAAGAATCCTGAGCAAGCATGATCAGAGGGTGAGCTCAGGTAAATCTGTCTTCTAACAGTTTTTGCCTCTGTATTTTGACAAACATTTCAACAGTATTTCCAAACAAAGCTTTAGTCCAAAGCCCAAGATTTTAGTGTTGTACAAATGTCTTCAAAGACTCCAAGATTGATTATGCCTTAGTAACACAGAGAAGGGTGCCAAAAGTACCTGGCATTGTGTCTGGCCCAGCTGAACAGGAGCCAACACTTCATCCTTCTTGAGACTCATCTGTCTGGTATAGCTGCTGCCTCAGCTTAAGGAAAATTCAGCAATTAAACACAAACTAATTCAGGGGAGGAGGCCAAATCAAAGGAAAAAGGAGCTCTTTCCAACCAGGGCTCCCCCCCTGCAACTACTTGGGGAATGAGCAGAGCCCACACTAGCACAGCCACATCAAGGAAAGGGAACCCAGCCACTGTAGGCTGCCACAAGTTTGTAGGTTCTTTTTGCATGTAGCTCTTGTGCCTCAGCAGTGCTAAAACCATCACCCTTCACCTGCAAGACTGCTGTCAAGAAGCTCATCCACGGGCCACCCTCACCTAGCAGGGAGCACAGCCTTACACCAAACTCAGTCCCACCACAAGTAATAAAATGTTTTCAACTAGAAAGACAAGCAAAGCATCTTAAAGTCATCAACTCAACATGTGCATAGTCAAACAGCTACAGTTTGATCTGTCAATGTGTAAAGTATGGTAGTTACTATGCTTGAAGTAGTACCAGGAATTAGCACAAAAATCAACAAGCCAGTGCTCAGTGCTCTGGGAGATAAAATAGCAGCTAATTCGAGAAACCTTCTGCTCCCTGGGCTAGGTGAAAAAGCCAGGTAAGCTCCAGGGAGCAGAGTCTAAGTCAAATGGAGGTGTCTCTTCTTCCTACATCAGGTTCTTCCTGTCAGGCCCTCCCACACACATTTTCTGACTAGGCAGAAAGAACTTTCCAATCTCGTTCCTCTATTTTGTTAAAATAATCCTATCATCATCTTTAATATAAAGATCACAAAAGCAGCACACTGAAAGGTCCCTTGAAAGAAAAAAGCTCATGAAATATCAAAGCAGAGCCTGAATTTGTCCCATCCATCTACATGCAACTTGACAACATGCATATATCCAGCAAGAAACCTTACAAGTGCAGTTCGCAAAACAGAAGTTACGAAAATTTCCTTTCCCTTCATCCCTTCTTTCATAATGTACATTAACAGAGATACTGTTTAACTTGATCAGTAGACTTTGCCTTCTCACTGTTCTTCTGACATACACTGAAACGTGACTAAAGCCATGACCAGATGTGCTATTCCAGTTGAAACAATCAAGGCTAAAAGATAAACACTTCAAGTTTTATCAAGCACAGCTTAGATAATCTACTAATGCAACTACTAGCAAGTGGAGCTACTTCCAATTCTGTCAAGTCAAACAGCTTACATTTGCTCAAGAGCTCCTGAATAGACCCAGAAAAAAAAGGTACAAAACCCCACAAAATGGAAGGACCACTTGATTGCACTGGAATTACACCTGCAAATCTAAGGGTGGTAGAAGCCTTGAGTGGGACAGGAAGGGAGACAGCAAGAAGCATTAGATGTCCTGACTCCAGAGAGCTGGCAGCATCATCAAGTGCCACAGCTTGCAGGACAGCTGGAGACAATCAGGCACCGGCCCTGATCAGCTTCCAGAGCAGGAACTCTTCCAAATATACAGCTCTTAAGGGCAGCATCTGCACAATGAAATGTTCTTAGGCCTATTCACAGGTGCATCTTGTTCAAGTTTTCCCCACTCTGCTGCTTGCCTGGTTCTCACTGCTCTTGTATGCTGATTTTTGGTGTACTTTCCAAAGCACCTTCTGCCCTACTCCATAAATCTGCCTGGTAGGTTTTTCACCTTGGCTTGTGCCCCACAGAACCCTTCTTGTTCCCAGACCCAATGAAAAAAAAAAAAAAAGCATCTGAGTTCCCTAACCCAAATGTCCCTCCAACTCACTGGAACCTACACAGGCATAAACCAGGCACTCCCTTCACTCCTCAAAGTCCCTCTCCTCACTCAAGATTTCCTTCTATTGTTCCTCCCCTGGCCCCTCAGCTACCCTTTTCCCTGCCTTCCTCCAATTGCTTGCACACCTGTGGGACGTCCTAGAGCAGCTGGACACATTTACAGCCCATGGGCCCACAGCTTCCCTGCAAGGAGGAGCAGCTGTTGCAGGGAGAGACCTCATCATGTCACTCATCCTCAGTTTTCCAGGCTGTACCCAGGAGGGTGAAGGCAAAGAGCTAAGAAGGCAGCTGCAGTTACTATTCCTTGCCTCATGCCTGTTACCAGACCTGTGGCACAGATCCCAAGAGCAGCGCCCCCACCTGCCCCAGGCACCTTCAGCCAGGATGCTTTTAACAGGTGATTTGCCTTAACCAGTCTAAACGGGAGGGGAGCAAGGCAGGAGTCTCCACCACAGGACTGTCACAGCAGTGGGTGATGCTGAGCAGCTGGGCCATAAACCCCTCACTCACTGCCACAGCCACCTCCCAGGGAAGGGGTCTTCAGTCTGATAAACAGGAGGAATAGGGGATGGAACACATACATACACAGGAATAGAAAGTCCTGTAACACATCTACAAAGCACTTACTATTAGAGGATTCCCAGTGTTTCCCAGAACAGCCTGATTTTCAGTAGGGTGTTGGAAGACGCATCTTTGGCATCAATGCCAAATGGCCATAATGCTACTGCTCGTAATCGTCTCTTGAAGGAACAAAGAGCAAGTAACGTCCCACAGTTAACTAACCCCTCCCTCCGGTCCTCCCCCCTACCAGCCCTAATCTCAGAACCAGCAACATTTCAGTAGGAAGGCACAAAACTCACCTTACAGTAATTTCACTCCAAACTCTTAAATTTAACAGCTGAGCAGCTGAGAAGAGACTCTTGCCTGGTACATGCAGGTGCAGCAGGCAAGCACTGCCTGCCATGCCCAGGGATTGCACTGTGGCCACTTCCTCAGGCCTGGTACTTCTTTAAATGGGTGATAAATTCTTTAATACTGATTACGTTTAATAATTTCCCATGAGCTCAGTGCTAAGTGAGATATTCTTTGAATGTGGATCTATCTGGAAGGCGGCAAGACTGTGACTGCTAAAGAGCTTGCTAATTATACAGTACATGCAAATTCAAGAGATTTATACTCTCAAGGATCCATCCTTTTATCTCCTACAGTTGATAAAAAAGCATGAAGACTGATGCACGTAAAGCACACTATAAAACAACCTAGGTTGGTAGATATCAGTGGATCTTCAGCAAGGGGGTTTCTACATTAACTGCAATGCCAACTCCTTCCTCCGTTTTCCTGGGACAGCATATAACAATGCAGAGGCAAGAGAAAAATCACAAGAACTTTTATTAATTTGGAGTTTAATATGAGTCATCTTTCATTGTGTCTCATCACATTCCAAGCAGTAAATCCCATACATTTTCTCCACCACCAAAAAAAAAAATAATAAACACATATAAAATATTTTTGAGAGGAGTCTAGTAATAGCCTTCCTAGTCCGTATCATCCAAGGACAACAGTAAACTAACAGCTGCATTTCTGCTGTCCAGAGGGGACAGCATTTCACTGCCACAGAACCTTGCCTTACCTGAAGAATGAGCCACAGAAACCACAAGAGGTGGAAAGCCTAAACTGGAACACAGGTATGTAGCGCCCTGCGTCCACAACAAAACTGAATTGTGTATAAATTAAAGAAGTATGTCTCTAGCCCAGTACAGTGAGATAAAAAACACCTTCTGAATGCAAATCACACAGGCTGCCTATCTAGTCCTACAGGGAGGACATAAAATTCTTTGAGAGGTGTGAATCACCTCATTCATCTCAACTTCAAACCCTAATAATAATTCAGATGTCAACAACTATTTTACCAACTTTTTAATAGGAACTACTTCCTAATATGCTTTACCTGCTGTTGTAAGATCCATATAAGGTGGCAAAGCACAGAAAATTTCAAAGATATTTATAGTTCACGATAAAATGTATTACCTATTCTTCTTCATTTTATCTGCCAACATAAAAAATTTCTAAGGTTAGACTAGAAGAAACAAAAGCAAATATAAATGTAAAGGAACCATGGGACTGTTGGACATTTGAGCCACAGCCTCAGAAAGGGAAACTGCAAGAACAGTATTCAAGAAGAGAGGAAAGCAACTCCTCAATACTCCCTTTCCTCACAAAACTTGAGTACTTCTGTTTTTGCCAAAGTCATACATGAAGCCAAGTGCTCAGACAACTGTTTTCTCCTCTTTAAAAATACACACTAATCGTACCTAAGTATTAATTTAACAACCCAAATCCTAATGCTTTCAATGAGCTTGTCCTGCAAGCCTGTAACTTCATTTTTGTGCATGACTTAAGAATGAGAAATGGCTGGTTTTGATCAGTTTTTACCAGTATTTGAACAGATTTCTTTAGGATCCCATTCTCAGTTTCATAATTTATTTTTAGGGAGAAGAAAGAGGAGAACTACAAAAACCTAGGTGAAATACCCAAGAATTTTAAGAAAAGCACACTGCACTCTTAATACTATTTACACAAAAAGAAGAGCAATCATTTACAGAGCTGAACCAGAACTAAGCAACTGATTACTAGACAAGACACTCCTCACTAGGGCCAATTCTTCAACTTCATCACCCATGACACGGTAATTAATTAAAACAGGCTGCAGCAAGACTACAGCATCACGAGGTCTCTGCATCTCATTCCCTTTCTGTAGTTCCTTATGCAGACAATGCCACTGTGCTGTCACTGCTGTAAAACTGGAATTTGATGCCACCAATCGGACCCACAAGCATTGGGAGGCATCCCACAGCAGGAGAGAGAGAACATACGTGACAGTAACTGGAGAGGAACACTCATTCAGCATAACCACACAGAGGAACCAGCTGACAGCCCCACTGGTCACACGCAAGGCACCAGGAGGCTGTTTTTGATGGTCTAGGCTAAACCCAGATTTACACTCAGATGGCTTCTCCCATGCTAGACAACATGTGCAGGAAAGAGGAAAGGTGAGCAGCATCAGAGAGAGCTTGGCTCAGCACCCTCTGATGCCAATGGAGACACCCAGTGGCATGAAGCCATACAAAATACAATGAAACACATCTAGACACAGCACTGTGCTAGGCTTCAGGTTTCTGTGGGGATTTAGCAGTTTGAGACTAACACAGCTCTGTACCCAGAGAGCTTTGGGTCAAACTCTTAAGCAGATCCTGAAACAAGGATCACAGCCAGGAAACCTGAGAAAACTCACCCTTAATAAGAAAAATCAAAATTAAAGAGAAAAATGAACCTACAAAGAATTATAATTTAGAAACACTTTCATTACCTTAGCGTAATTTGCATTTGATTTCAGACAAGTGCTTGTGATTTTTAGCTGCATGCATTCAATGAAAACCAATGGAAGGTCAAGAAGCTAAA